>NW_022630995.1:115140898-115236716 GCF_010015895.1 Lontra canadensis
TTTTTTTTTTTTTTTTTTTTTTTTTTTTTTGCTCTACCCTTGATACCTTTCCAAATAGGCCCCAGCTCCCTTTTAAAACAGACAACAGATGAAATGATCTGGGTTTTTCAATTTGTTCTTACTCATTTGGCCATTTCTAGCTCCCTACCTCTTAGGAAATGTCAAAAAAAGAACACACAGCAATGTGGAACAACCAAACCTTTTCATTTCACATCATTGAGCATGCACAGAGGTAACCAGGATGACTAGAAGCCATCCTTGTCATCTGACCACATGAGCACATCAGCACCCTCCCAGGCACTCAGGAAGCAATGTCGGAGCACACTGCGGGTGCCCTGTCAAAATCTCACCCATCAAGGCCCACAGCAAATGCACTGCCTTCTTGAACCTCTCCCACGATTGCTTAATCTGATTTTTTTTTTTTTTACTTTTTTTTCCCAATTCCTTCATCAGTACATTTCTTACACCATTCTTTTATTCTGACTTCTTGTTAATGTTGTTGGTATATTCATCTTCATTACACCAGATGTCTGCTAGTTATTGTTCTGGACACTGGCAAGACAATGATAAGGGATGCATAGTTCCTCAAAAGAAACTAGGAAGACACCACAGGGATCCTCACAATCCTGTAAAATGGCCCCTCTCTTTCCTATCCCATTTAAAAATGCTGCCTGTCTCACCCCCTAACAACCAAAGAGATCAGTATCTAAAAGACTATAATTAGAACCCATTATTCACCATTATTCAGCATTATTCAGCACTACTTCTCCTTGCCAAAAAAATATGCAGAACACCCTCATCATATTTGCAACCTTCTTCTTTAGACACAGGAACTCCTGGTTTTCCAGAATTTCCCTTTGCATTGCCCCGTAGCCACCCAACCTCTCAGCAGGCCCCTTCACTTGTGCCTTCTAGGATGGCATCTGCAAAGAAACTTCCACCCTCATGTTTGTTGAAGTTTCCTATAGTTTTCCTGCTTTCTTGAAACCAGGCAATGCCTCAAGGGCACTACATTCCCCATAGGTCTTGGACATGGGGAATGTTTGTGCTCCCTCTTCCCATATAACACTAGGAGTTAGCACAGTTGGCAGACTCCTTGCTTTCCATTCTGGCTTCCAGATCAATGCCCCCACCCCATTGTCATAAAAAGAAAAAAAAAGTCACGTGTTTAAAATACATGTCATCATTATACCAACATTCATTCTCACAGACATCTCATTCTACCTACCATTCACCTATCTTTCCCCTGGTCACTTCCTGTATTCACTGGAGATTTTAGCACTAGGTTTCAAGTGCTTATTCCTACAGAATTTCTGTCATTGTTCATGGTTTAACATCAATGTAGATGACTCATCTGAACATCTAGCTCTACAAATCCTTAGTTCTTTTCATATTCAATGTTTTATACTTCACTCTGCCACTTTTGTCCATGGCTTATAACCTTAAACAGAGGGCTGGCCTATGGCCTACATGTCCAGCCCACTGCCTGTGTTTGTATAATCTGCAAACTAAGGATGGATTTTATATTTTCAAGTGGAATATGTCCATGTTCATTTGCTTATTATATTGTCTATGACTGTGTTCATGTTACAATGGCAGAGTGAGACATTGAGACAGAGACCCCATAGACTGCAAAGCTGAAAGTGTTTATTTTCTGTCCCTTGCCCTACACCTTCTCATTAATAATAACTGCAACACCTTCAAACTCCCATTTGCAAAAGGCTCCCTGTTATGGCCCCCTCCTCTCTTTTGGGTCTGCTTGAGCAATCTTTAACCACCGATCCTATAGATGCTGCCATCACTCTTCACCTTACCTCTCTCATTGCTTGGGCCGGATTCCAAATCATTAGTATATTTACTCCCTTGCATATAGCCTCAACATCTACACCCCTCTTTTTTTCTATCATTCCAGCCTGTTATGACTGTAACTAAGTTATATGACTTAACTTGGTTAAGTCTGTTGGGTCCATTATCAAAGAAACGAGACTGAGACAAAGTGAAAGTTATGCAAAGCCTTATTCTATGCCAAGCATTAGAAGTTAGACTGACCGGCCAGGGGAACGAGGTTGAGACAAAGTGAAAGTTATGTAAAGCTTTATTCTATGCCAAGAATTAGAAGTCAGACTGATAGGCCAGGGCCACCTCTGAAGAGAGCGACGACCCCTTGGTCTTACAGGCTAGTTTTATAGGCACAACCACAGACCTCTATATATGTGGCTTTTGGCTGATTGGATGTTTCCACCTGTCTGGCCTTTTTTTAGGTGTGTGTTTTAGTAACAGTTACCTAGAACCGATATCAATAACTGTTGAGGCATTTATTAAACAACAAAATGTCTACCTAGGCAACATGGAGTCACTATGGTGAAGTAGGCCAGGCAGGCCCTAGGGGTTTAACAGGTTTTAATGTGGAATTGGCCCAACAAGTCCAGCTGTCTTCCTATTCTGCGCCTGTCCCTGAGGAGCTGAAGATAGCTAGAAGGATAGCAGCAGCCGCAGCACTGATATCCCCCATGGCCAGCTAGCCCCCCCTTACTCTAGAGGAGTATCTTTGAGAATAGTCATCCTTGCCACTCCAGTCAAGTACTCATGGAGGATTGTTCAGAGTTCTCATCTTTGATGGATTATGCATCACCATGTTAGTCTTGCTTTCCTTTCAACTCTGTTGTATCATCAATTTATCTGGAACTTGTCTTTTTTTTTTTTTTAAGATTTTATTTATTTGACAGAGAGAGAAAGAGAGAGCGTGCACAAGCAGGCAGAGAGGCAGACAGAAGGAGGGGGAGAAGCAGGTTCCCTGCTGAGCAGGGGGTCTGACACAGGACTCGATTCCTGGACCCTGGGATTATGACCTGAGCTGAAAGCAAACACTTAACCAACTGAGCCACCCAGGTACCACTTGTACTTGTCTTTTACAGCCTTAAAACATTTTTGGTTCCAGCTTGCCTGCAGTAATGTTTTTACATATTTTTTCTGTGTGTATTTCCTCCAAACTCATAACCTTTAGACAATATCATTCAGTTTATTTCCAAGTGAACAGTGATGAAAATCATGATTAAAATGTGTATCTGAAAATTTCCAGGATATCAGAAATTGATATTGAAAAAGGAGGTGCCTGTTTAAATTATGAAGGATGCAGGATTATAGAAATTACAGCACATTTAAACTGAGGGATGAATATATTTCAATGTTATCATTGTAGCTTGGTGTGTATTTATATAAACTAATTGGGAGGTAATGTCAAAAGCTTGAATTTGAGTTGTACAATAAAGGCACCTTCTGGCCCTTTTATGTGAAAATTGGCCGCATGGCTTCTGGAAGACATTTAACATTTCTGCATTTTAGTTTTCTCATATGTGCACTGAAAGCGTTTGCTTAGCTACTTCTAAGGGCCCTTCCTATACTAAAATTCTATTATTCTGAGATCTATTCCTATTCTTCCTCTCATATTCCATTGAAGTAAAAGTCCCTTTGGTCTCATAGCCAACTTCATGTCTTATTGAACAAGAATTGTTCTGTGTTCTCAAGTCTGATCTAAATAGCTCTTAAAGAGAAATAAAAAAAAAAATTGAGACTCTTAAGTCCTGATTGACTGAGACCTTTACATCCTAACAATAGCTATTTGATATAGTCACTGGATAAAGCAATGGCTCTTCTATTGATGTGTCTAACTGTCTGCAAGTTCAGCCAACCAAAAAATCCATTTGGTTGAGTCGTCTTAGCATTGAACAAGGTTTCATCCCAAGGGAATATATCTTATTGTAAGATAAGAGAAAATGTAGGGTAATCTCTTTTTAAAATCTTTGTAAATCCAGACGCTTCAGCTGAGAACCTGTCAGGGGAAGTGGGGGAGTAGTTTAGGTAGATTATTTATATATATATATATATATATATATATATATATATATATATATATAATTTTTTTTAAGATTGTATTTATTTATTTAGTAGACCGTAGGCAGAGAGGCAGGCAGAGAGAGGGGGAAGCACGCCCCCTGCCAAGCAGAGACCCTGATGTGGGGCTTGATCCCAGGACTCTGAGATCATTACCTGAGCAGAACACAGAGGCTTAACCCACTGAGCCACCCAGGTGCCCCAGATTTATATTTTTTAAAACTAAATTCTACTGGATCTCAACAAAAACAGCAATCACTGAGGGAATAGGGACGCCTGGGTGGCTCAGTCATTAAGCGTCTGCCTTTGACTCAGGGCATGGTCCCAAGGTCCTGGGATCAAGCCCCATATTGGGCTCCCTGCTCAGCAGGAAGCCTGCTTCTCCCTCTTCTACTCCCCCTGCTTGTGTTCCCTCTCAGCTGTCTCTCTTTCTGTCAAATAAGTAAATAATCTTTAAAAAAAAATCACTGAGGGAATAAACTACATGTCAATGGTGCAGTTAGAAAAAATTACAGGTATTAGTTCTGTATTTCACAGGAAACTTTAGAGTGAAAGAAACAAATATATATTCTATGTGCACTTACATACACTGAGACCAAACTTTTATATCTTAATAACTATGAAAGCATAAGATAAAATCAAGTCATTTTTCTGAACTATTAGTCAAATGCCTTAGGAAAAGTTGGGCTACTTTATGGCAAAGAGAGTTCTGTTTCAGACAGGATAGCTCTTGTTGGAAATATATAAATAAGGCCAAAAAAAAAAAAAAATCCCAAACAGAATTTTTAAACATGTATATGATGGGTAGTTGTATTTATAAGGTTTTTGACATTTTCAAAGTATCTGAATATCACTTAATGATTAGTTCATATTATTAGCATCTAGCCCAACATCTTGCTCCAAAAATTCAAAAGGTATATTGCTAAGATCATGAAAATTTAAGCTGTCTTTAATGAGTTACATGAAATGACTTTCTCTCTTTTTTTTTGTCAAACTAACTCTTTTTATTCTTAAACATCTCTCCTCTGAAGTTTTTCTAATCCTATTTCCCCTAGAAGATTAATCACTGACATTCTGTTTTTTTCTTTAAATAGAAAAAATGGTATATAATTTTAACATGCATATTTTAATCATTTGCATATCTATCTCCTTCACAATGCTGTTTTTTTTTTTCCTTTCTGTGACCCTAATACCAAGCGTGGACCCTGGCACACAGTAAGGACTTAATAAATATTGTTAAACTAGTGAGAAAACTGAAGTCCAGGGAAAGGTTTTTGCTACAGATCACATAGCTTATTAATGATAGTGCTTGAACTAGAATTCCAATGTCCTACCCTTAGCATGATGCTTTTCATATGATTTGCAAATATTTAAGGAATTAATAAATCTATAAGTTAATAAGGCTAAGATTCCTAGGAACTTCCCATTGTACTTTCTGATCAATAAGTGATACAGCAGGTCTCATTTTTTTTTTTTTTTTACCAATCTTCTGATAACCTGGATTAAATGAGGCAATAAGATTAATATAAGTAACTTTAAAGGGACCAGATATTTCATGTACATTTGACTATTTTGGTTTCATGGACACAAAGTCTTCACCAACCATAAAAGCTAATCTTTATCTGTTAATAAAAATCTACTGGATCTCTAATGGTTTAAGCCAATGATCTGAGAGACAACTTTCTTACCAAGTTGAATATTTATGCTACCAACACAGCTATCCAAGGGTTTTTGTTTGAAAATTCATCTTGGACATGGGTCAGTCCATGTGTCACAGATGTTTTAGGGAAAGTTGAATGTCTTCTCTCTTGTTTTGAAAGCAGAGGAGTAACCTTTTTGTTAAATTAGACAGGATATTCTTATTTGACCTCAAGAATCATAGCATGTTTTGGATGTATCACTTCTCAGAAGCAAAAGAAGAAATCTCTTCCCTTAAATATCCCCAAGTCTTACTCTTTCATATCAACCAGATATTTATGCTTATATGACATTAAGAGAGGCCTTTTCTGATCAACCTTTTCTAAAGATTTTAATTTATTTGACAGAGAGAGAGAGAGAGAGACAGCAAGAGAAGGAAGACAAGCAGGTGGAATGGGAGAGGGAGAAGCAAGCAGGCCTTCCACTGAGCAGGGAGCCTGACTCGGGGCTCGATCTCAGGACCCTGTGATCACGACCTGAGCCGAAAGCAGACACTTAACAACTGAGCTACCCAGGTGCCCCTGATCAACTTTTTCTAAAATAAGACCCTATCCAATTAATTCCTGGGTTGCAAGGATGGTTCAATATTCACAAATCAGTCAACGTGGTACCTCATATCAGTAAGAGAAAAGGATAAGAACCACATGATCATTTCAATGGACACAAAAAACATTTGCAAAGTACAACATCCATTCATGATTTACAAAAAAAAAAAAAAAAAACCCTCAACAAAGTAGGTTTAGAGAGAATATACTGCAACATAATAAAGGCCATCTATGAAAAACCCACAGCTAACATCATACTCAAATGGGGAAAAACTAAGAACTTTTCCCCTAAGGTCAGGAAGAAGACATGGATGTCCACTTTCTCTACTTCTATGCAACATAGTACTAGAAGTCTTAGCCACAGCAATCGGACAACAAAAAGAAATAATGGGCATCCAAATTGGTAAGGAAGAAGTAAAACTTTCACTATTTGCAGATAACATGATACTATATATAGAAAACTTGAAAGACTACACCAAAAAAACTGTTAGAGCTGATACACAAATTTAGTAAAGTTGCAGGATGCAAAGTCAATGTATGGAAATGTTTGCATTTTTATACACCAATAATGAAGCAACAGAAGGAGAAATTAAGAAAATAATCCTATTTATAATTGCACCAAAAATAATAAAATATGAAAAATCTATGAATAATCTAACCAAAGAGGTGAAAAACCGGTACTCTGAATAAAACACTGATGAAAGAAATTAAAGATGACACAAATAGAAAGATATTCCATGTTAATAGACTGGAAGAACAAAAATTGTTAAAATGTTTATACTACCTAAAGCAATCTACACATTTATTGTAATCCCTATCGAAATACCAAGAGCACTTTTCACAGAACTAAAACAAACAATCTTATAATTTGTATGGAACCACAAAAGATCCCAGGTAGCCAAGAAACCTTGGGGGAAAAAAGGGGGGGCAGGCAAAGCTGGAGATATCATAATTCCTGACTTTAAGTTATATTACAGAGTTATAGTAATCAGAACAGTATGACATTGTATGATAGTGACACATAGGTCAATAGAACAGAATAGAAAACCCAGAAATAAACCCACAATTATTTGGTCAGTAAATCTTTGACAAAGCAGGAGAGAATATCTAATGGAAAAAAGAGTCTTTTCAACAAATGGTTTTGGGAGACCTGGACAGCTATAAGCAGAAAGATGAAACTGGACCACTTTATCATACTAGATAGAAAAATAAATTCAAAATGGATCAAAGACCTAACTGTGAGATGTGGGATCATAAAAATCCTAGAAGAGAACACAGACAATAACTTCTCTGACATCGGCCATACCCACTTTTTTCCTAAATAGATCTCTTAGGGCAAGGAAAACAAAAGCAAAAATAAACTATTGAGACTACCTCAAAATAAAAAGCTTCTACACAGCAAAGGAAACAATCAACAAAACTCAAAGACAACCTATTTAGAATGGTAGAAGACAATTGCAAATGATATATCTGATAAAGGATCAGTATCCAGAATATATAAAGAACTTACACAACTCAACAGCCCAAAAATAATAATTCAATTAAAAAATGGGCAGAAGACATGAACAGACATTTCTCCAAAGAAGACATTTCTCCCTTTCTCCAAAAACCAACATTTCATCCAGATGGCCCACAGGCACACGAAAAGATGCTCATCATCACTCATCATCAGGGAAATGCAAATCAAATCTATCAAGAGATATCACTGCATACCTGATGGAATGGCTAAAATCAACAACACAAGAAATAATAAGTGTTAGTGGAGGATATGGAAAAAAAGGAACACTTATGCACTGTTTGTGGGAATGCAAACTGGTGTGGCCATTGTGGAAACCTGTATGGAGTTTCCTTAACTTAAAAATAGAACTACCCTATGATCCAGCAATCACACTACTGGATATTTACCTAAAGAATACAAAAACACTAATTCAGAGTGGTACATGCACCTTAATGTTTATAGCAGCATTATTTAACCATAGGCAAGATTTAGAAGCAGATCAAGTGTCCATCAAGGAATGAATGGATAAAGATGATGTGGTACACACACACACACACACACACACACACACAGGAATATTATTCAATCATAAAAAAAGAATGAAATCTTGCCATTTGCAATGACATGAAGGGAGCTAGAGTGTATTATGCTAAGTGAAATAAGTCAGTTAGAGGAAGACAAAAACCATATGATTTCACTCATATGCTGAATTTAAGAAACAAAACAAATGAGCAAAGAGAAAAAAAGAGAGACAGAGATAAACCAAGAAACAGACTCTTAACTATAGGTAATAAACTGCTGGTTACCAGAGGGGAGATGGGTTGGGGGTGGGGGTGGTTTAAAAAGGTGATGGGGGTCGAGGAGTCAAGATGGCGGAGAAGTAGCAGGCTGAGACTACTTCAGGTAGCGGGAGATCAGCTAGATAGCTTATCTAAAGATTGCAAACACCTACAAATCCAATGAGAGATCGAAGAGAAGAAGAACAGCAATTCTGGAAACAGAAAATCAACCACTTCCTGAAAGGTAGGACTGGCGGAGAAGTGAATCCAAAGCGACGGGAAGATTGACCGTGGGGGGAGGGGCCAGCTCCCCGCAAGCGGCGGAGCAACGGAGCACAAAATCAGGACTTTTAAAAGTCTGTTCCGCTGAGGGACATCGTTCCAGAGGCTTACCGGGGTGAAGCCCACGCGGGGTCAGCGTGGCCTCAGGTCCCACAGGGTCACAGAAAGATCGGGGGTGTCTGAGTGTTGCAGAGCTTACAGGTATTAGAATGGGGAAACCGGCTACAGAGAAAGAGCCGAGGAGTGAGCTCTAAACTCGGGTTACCTTGAACCGGTCGCAGGCTCGGTGAGCTCGGAGCGCGGCCGGAGGCCAAGGTGACGGGAGTAATTGGGCGCTGTTCTCTGAGGGCACACTGAGGAGTGGGGCCCAGGGCTCTCGGCTTCTCCGGGCCGGAGACTGGGAGGCCGCCATCTTCATTCCGGTCCTCCGGAACTCTACAGAAAGCACTCAGGGAACAAAAGCTCCCGAAAGCAAACCCGAGCAGATTACTCAGCCCGGCCCCTGGTAAGGGCGGTGCAACTCCGCCTGGGGCAAAGACACTTGAGAATCACTACAACAGGCCCCTCCCCCAGAAGATCAACAAGAAATCCAGCCAGGACCAAGTTCACCTACCAAGGAGTATAGTTTCAATACCAAGGAGAGCAGCGGAATCCCAGAGGAGGAGAAAGCAAAGCACGGAACTCATGGCTTTCTCCCCATGATTCTTTAGCCTTGCAGTTAATTTAATTTTTTTTTCTTTTTCAATTTCTTTTCTCTTCTTCTGCTAAATTTTTTTAAACTTTTACCCATTTCTTTTTTAACGTTTTTTAACTAGTTTATCTAATATATATATAATTCCTTTTTATATTTTTTCTTTGTTTTCTTCTTTAAATTGTTTAATTTTTATTTTTCTTTCTGAACCTCTTTTTATCCCCTTTTTCCCCCCTCACAATTTGGGAATTCTTCTGATTTGGTTAAAGCATATTTTCCTCAGGTTGTTGCCACGCTTTTAGTATTTTACTTGCTCCTTCATATACTCTTATCTGGACAAAATGACAAGGCGGAAAAATTCACCACAAAAAAAAGAACAAGAGGCAGTACCAAAGGCTAGGGACCTAATCAATACAGACATTGGTAATCTGTCAGATCTAGAGTTCAGAATGACGGTTCTCAAGGTTCTAGCCGGGCTCGAAAAAGACATGGAAGATATTAGAGAAACCCTCTCGGGAGATATAAAAGCCCTTTCTGGAGAAATAAAAGAACTAAAATCTAGCCAAGTTGAAATAAAAAAAGCTATTAATGAGGTGCAATCAAAAATGGAGGCTCTCACTGCTAGGATAAATGAGGCAGAAGAGAGAATTAGCGATATAGAAGACCAAATGACAGAGAATAAAGAAGCTGAGCAAAAGAGGGACAAACAGCTACTGGACCACGAGGGGAGATTTCGAGAGATAAGTGACACCATAAGACGAAACAACATTAGAATAATTGGGATTCCAGAAGAAGAGGAAACAGAGAGGGGAGCAGAAGGTATATTGGAGAGAGTTATTGGAGAGAATTTCCTCAATATGGCAAAGGGAACAAGCATCAAAATCCAGGAGGTTCAGAGAACCCCCCTCAAAATCAATAAGAATAGGTCCACACCCCGCCACCTAATAGTAAAATTTACAAGTCTTAGTGACAAAGAGAAAATCCTGAAAGTGGCCCGGGAAAAGAAGTCTGTAACATACAATGGTAAAAACATTAGATTGGCAGCAGACTTATCCACAGAGACCTGGCAGGCCAGAAAGAGCTGGCATGATATATTCAGAGCACTAAACGAGAAAAACTTGCAGCCAAGAATACTATATCCAGCTAGGCTATCACTGAAAATAGAAGGAGAGATAAAAAGCTTCATGGACAAACAAAAACTGAAAGAATTTGCAAACACCAAACCAGCTCTACAGGAAATATTGAAAGGGGTCCTCTAAGCAAAGAGAGAGCCTAAAAGTAGTAGATCAGAAAGGAACAGAGACAATATACAATAACAGTCACCTTACAGGCAATACAATGACACTAAATTCATATCTCTCAATAGTTACCCTGAATGTTAATGGGCTAAATGCCCCAATCAAAAGACACAGGGTATCAGAATGGATAAAAAAACAAAACCCATCTATATGTTGCCTACAAGAAACTCATTTTAACCCGAAGACACCTCCAGATTTAAAGTGAGGGGGTGGAAAAGAATTTACATGCTAATGGACATCAGAAGAAAGCAGGAGTGGCAATCCTTAGATCAGATCAATTAGATTTTAAGCCAAAGACCATAATAAGAGATGAGGAAGGACACTATATCATACTCAAAGGATCTGTCCAACAAGAAGATCTAACAATTTTAAATAATCTATGCCCCTAACGTGGGAGCAGCCAACTATATAAACCAATTAATAACAAAATCAAAGAAACACATCGACAACAATACAATAATAGTAGGGGACTTTAACACTCCCCTCACTGAAATGGACAAATCATCCAAGCAAAAGATCAACAAGGAAATAAAGGCCTTAAATGACACATTGGACCAGATGGACATCACAGATATATTCAGAACATTCCATCCCAAAGCAACAGAATACACATTCTTCTCTAGTGCCCATGGAACATTCTCCAGAATAGATCACATCCTCGGTCCTAAATCAGGTCTCAACCGGTATCAAAAGATTGGGATCATTCCCTGCATATTTTCAGACCACAATGCTCTGAAGCTAGAACTCAATCACAAGAGGAAATTTGGAAAGAACCCAAATACATGGAGACTAAACAGCATCCTTCTAAAGAATGAATGGGTCAACCAGGAAATTAAAGAAGAATTGAAAAAATTCATTGAAACAAATGATAATGAAAACACAATGGTTCAAAATCTGTGGGACACAGCAAAGGCAGTCCTGAGAGGAAAATATATAGCGGTACAAGCCTTTCTCAAGAAACAAGAAAGGTCTCAGGTACACAACCTAACCCTACACCTAAAGGAGCTGGAGAAAGAACAAGAAAGAAACCCTAAACCCAGCAGGAGAAGAGAAATCATAAAGATCAGAGCAGAAATCAATGAAATAGAAACCAAAAAAACAATAGAACAAATCAACAAAACTAGGAGCTGGTTCTTTGAAAGAATTAATAAGATTGATAAACCCCTGGCCAGACTTATCAAAAAGAAAAGAGAAAGGACCCAAATAAATAAAATCATGAATGAAAGAGGAGAGATCACAACTAACACCAAAGAAATACAGACAATTGTGAGAACATTCTATGAGCAACTCTACGCCAACAAATTTGACAATCTGAAAGAAATGGATGCATTCCTAGAGACATATAAACTACCACAACTGAACCAGGAAGAAATAGAAAGCCTGAACAGACCCATAACCAGTAAGGAGATTGAAACAGTCATCAAAAACCTCCAAACAAACAAAAGCCCAGGGCCAGATGGCTTCCCGGGGGAATTCTACCAAACATTTAAAGAAGAACTAATTCCTATTCTCCTCAAACTGTTCCAAAAAATAGAAATGGAAGGAAAACTTCCAAACTCATTTTATGAGGCCAGCATCACCTTGATCCCAAAACCAGACAAGGATCCCATCAAAAAAGAGAACTACAGACCAATATCCTTGATGAACACAGATGCAAAAATTCTCACCAAAATACCAGCCAATAGGATTCAACAGTACATTTAAAGGATTATTCACCACGACCAAGTGGGATTTATTCCAGGGCTGCAAGGTTGGTTCAACATCCGCAAATCAATCAATGTGATACAACACATTAATAAAAGAAAGAACAAGAACCATATGATACTCTCAATAGATGCTGAAAAAGCATTTGACAAAGTACAGCATCCCTTCCTGATCAAAACTCTTCATAGTGTAGGCATAGAGGGCACATTCCTCAATATTATCAAAGCCTTCTATGAAAAACCCACCGCAAATATCATTCTCAATGGAGAAAAACTGAAAGCTTTTCTGCTAAGGTCAGGAACATGGTAGGGATGTCCATTATCACCGCTGCTATTCAACATAGTACTAGAAGTCCTAGCCTCAGCTATCAGACAACAAAAGGAAATTAAAGGCATCCAAATCGGCAAAGAAGAAGTCAAACTATTACTCTTTGCAGGTGATATAATACTATATGTGGAAAACCCAAAAGACTCCACTCCAAACCTGCTTGAACTTGTACAGGAATTCAGTAAAGTATCAGGATATAAAATCAATGCACAGAAATCAGTTGCATTTCTCTACACCAACAACAAGACAGAAGAAAGAGAAATTAAGGAGTCCATCCCATTTACAATTGCACCCAAATCTATAAGATACCTAGGAATAAACCTAACCAAAGAGGCTAAGAATCTATACTCAGAAAACTATAAAGTACTCATAAAAGAAATTGAGGAAGACACAAAGAAATGGAAAAATGTTCCATGCTCCTGGATTGGAAGAATAAATATGTGAAAATGTCTATGCTACCTAAAGCAATCTACACATTTAATGCAATTCCTATCAAAGTACCATCCATTTTTTTTCAAAGAAATGGAACAAATAATCCTAAAATTTATATGGAACCAGAAAAGACCTCGAATAGCCAAAGGAATATTGAAAAAGAAAGCCAAAGTTGGTGGCATCACAATTCCAGACTTCAAGCTCTATTACAAAGCTGTCATCATCAAGACAGCATGGTACTGGCACAAAAACAGACACATAGATCAATGGAACAGAATAGAGAGCCCAGAAATAGACCCTCAACTCTATGGTCAACTAATCTTCGACAAAGCAGGAAAGAATGTCCAATGGAAAAAAGACAGCCTCTTCAATAAATGGTGTTGGGAAAATTGGACAGCCACATGCAGAAAAATGAAGTTGGATCATTTCCTTACACCACACACGAAAATAGACTCAAAATGGATGAAGACCTCAATGTGAGAAAGGAATCCATCAACATCCTTGAGGAGAACACAGGCAGCAACCTCTTCGACCTCAGCCGCAGCAACATCTTCCTAGGAACATCGCCAAAGGCAAGGGGAGCAAGGGCAAAAATGAACTATTGGGATTTCATCAAGATCAAAAGCTTTTGCACAGCAAAGGAAACAGTTAACAAAACCAAAAGACAACTGACAGAATGGGAGAAGATACTTGTAAACGACATATCAGATAAAGGGCTAGTGTCCAAAATCTATAAAGAACTTAGCAAACTCAACACCCAAAGAACAAATAATCCAACCAAGAAATGGGCAGAGGACATGAATAGACATTTCTGCAAAGAAGACATCCAGATGGCCAACAGACACATGAAAAAGTGCTCCATATCACTCGGCATCAGGGAAATACAAATCAAAACCACAATGAGATATCACCTCATACCAGTCAGAATGGCTAAAATTAACAAGTCAGGAAATGACAGATGCTGGCGAGGATGTGGAGAAAGGGGAACCCTCCTACACTGTTGGTGGGAATGCAAGCTGGTGCAACCACTCTGGAAAACAGCATGGAGGTTCCTCAAAATGTTGAAAATAGAACTACCCTATGACCCAGCAATTGCACTACTGGGTATTTACCCTCAAGATACAAACGTAGTGATCTGAAGGGGCATGTGCACCCGAATGTTTATATCAGCAATGTCTACAATAGCCAAACTATGGAAAGAACCTAGATGTCCATCAACAGACGAATGGATAAAGAAGAAGTGGTATATATACACAATGGAATACTATACAGCCATCAAAAGAAATGAAATCTTGCCATTTGCGGCGACGTGGATGGAACTAGAGGGTATCATGCTTAGCGAAGTAAGTCAATCGGAGAAAGACAATTATCATATGATCTCCCTGATATGAGGGAGAGGAGATGCAACATGGGGGGTTAAGGGGGTAGGAGAAGAGTAAATGAAACAAGATGCAATTGGGAGGGAGACAAACCACAAGTGACTCTTAATCTCACAAAACAAACTGAGGGTTGATGGGGGGAGGGGGGTTGGGAGAGGGGCGGTGGGGTTATGGACATTGGGGAGGGTATGTGCTATGGTGAGTGCTGTGAAATGTGTAAACCTGGCGATTCACAGACCTGTACCCCTGGGGATAAAAATATATTATATGTTAAAAAAATTAAATTTATTAATAAAAAAAAAGGTGATGGGGATTAAGAAGAGTACTTGTAGAGATGAATACCGAGTGATGTATGGAATTGTTGAAACATTACATTGTACATCTGAAACTAATATGATGCTGTATATTAACTAACTGGAATTAAAATAAAAACTTAAAAAAAGAATAAATGGAATCATTCAAAATAAAGTAAATAAATAAAATAGGAATCTACTCATGTTCTTCTTTTATCCCCTTACCCTGTTTCATACACCTATTATCACCTGATATATTGTTTGCTTACTCTTTTTTATAAGATTTTGTTTATTTCAGAGAGAGAAAGAGAGAGAGAGCACAGGTAGGGGCAGAAGGAGAAGCAGATTCCCTAATGAGCAAGGAGCACAACACTGAGCTCGATCCCAGGGCCCTGGGATCATGACCTGAGCCAAAAGCAGACATTTAATTGACTGAGTCACCCAGACACCCTGTATGCTTACTTTTTTCATTTCTTGTTATTACATATGTACTGTGTATATATAACATATATGTGTTATCCACATTTTTCACACTTAATATTTTTTTAGTAACAAGTGACCAAAATCATAGATAAAAGAGCGATCCTACTTTGGGTAAAGTTTAGGCTAAAGATTTAAAATTTGATGAGGATATTGTAGGCCTTATCATATGATTTCTTTTATTTTATAAGCATGAAATCAATAACAATAGGTAATTGGTTCGGACCTTGCTGCTCCAGCCTCTGGGACACGTCCTGTCCTTCCAGCCTGCAACTAGCAATACAGAAAAAAAATTCCATATCATTTACTTATCTGTATACACCTTGAAGTGAGCAAAAAAATTAAAATAAATTATAACAGTGAGGGAAATCGTGCATATCCAGGCTGGTCAGTGTGGCAACCAGATCTATGTCAAGTTCTGGGAGGTAATCAGTGACGAATAGGCATTGACCCTATGGGAACCTACCGCGGTGACAGTGACCTGCAGCTGGACCACATCTCCTTGTACTACAATGAAGTTACAAGTCGCAAATATGTTCCTTGTGCTATCTTGGTGGATCTAGAACCCGGGACCATGGACTCTGTTCCCTCAGGGCCTCTTGGGCAGATATTCAGAACAGACAGCTTTGTTTTTGGTCAGTCTGAGGAAGGTAACAACTGAGCCAAGGGCCATTGTACAGAGAGGGCTGAGCTGGTTGACTCAGTCCTGGATGTGTTGAGGAAGGAGGCCGAGAGCTGTGACTGCAGGCCTTCCAGCTGACCCACTCCCTGCATGGGGGCACAGGATCTGGAATGGTCACCTTGCTCATAAGCAAGATCCAAGAAAAGTATTCCAACTGTGTCATGAACACCTTCAGTGTGGTACCCTCACCCAAAGCATCTGACACAGTGGTCACGCCCTATAATGCCATCCTCCCCATCCATCAGTTGGTAGAGAACACAGATGAGATCTACTGCTTTGACAATGAGGCCCTTTCTGACTTCTGCTTCTGTACTCTCAAGCTGACAGTGCCAACCTACAGGGACCTGAACCACCTTGTCTCAGCCACCATGAGTGATCTCAACACCTGCCTCTGCTTCCCTGATCAGCTCAGTGCTGACCTCCACAAGCTCGCCAACAGCATGTTGCCCTTTACATCTCCCCACTTCTTCATGCCTGGCTTTGCACCTCTGACCAGCCATGGAAGCCAGCAATATGTGCTGGCTTCCACACTGTGCCTGTGCACTGTTCACTGTGACTGAACTCACCCAGCAGGTCTTTGATGCCAAGAATATGATGGTTGCCTGTGACCCCCACCATGGCCATTAACCTCACTGTGGCTGCTGTCTTCCATGGATGTCCATGAAAGAGGTCGATGAGCAGTTGTTCAACATGCAAAATAAGAATAGAAACTACTTTGTGGAATGGATCCCCAATGATGTCAAGACTTTCTGCAATATTCTACCTTGTGGCCTCAAGATGGCAGTCACTTTCACTGGAAATAGCACAGGCATCCAGGAGCTCTTCAAGCACATCTCAGAGCAGTTCATGGCCATGTTCTGGCACAAGAACTTCCTCCATTGGTACACAGGTGAGGGCATGGACAAGATGGAGTTCACTGAAGCTAAGAGCAATTTGAACAACCTCATCTCTGAGTACCAGCAGTAAAAGGATGCCACCACAGAAGAAGAGGAGGATTTTGGTGAGGAAGCCAAAGAGGAGGCCTAAGGCAGAGCACAATCACCTTAGGCTTCTCTGTTCCCTCAGTCTTCTTCCTTAGCTGCCCCTGTCATCTCCCTCAGAATTGCATTTTCTGCCTCTGTCTCATTTTGTTTTGTTTGTTTTGTTTTTTTCCTTCTTTGGAGCAGAAGTGGGTTGGGGGGTCCTAGAACACAGTGCCTGGCACATAATAGGTGTTCAATAAATATTTATTGTTTGTTGAATATCTCCTCTCTTCTACTCTGGGAAACCTAGAGTTCTGCCATTCTGGGTAACCCCGAATTTCCTTTTAGTGTCCAGTTCTTCCATCTGTCCAGTTGATATTTCTCTTTGTTTTTAAGATAATTCTCCAAGAACTTGGGTCTCATCAGACCCCATTTAGAACCATGTGCTGAAAACCAGTAGATGACCACCATCCTAGATCCATGTGGTAGCCTAGGGAAAAGGAAACCAAGCTACCTCATAGTAGTAGAGGTACCTATAAAGAAGGGGGAAGTTTTCTATTCTAGAGAAGTTTTGGGGAGGGATATCTAGGCTACTGAATCCTAATTTCCAGGAAATCCCCTGCTCCTCTCTCAGCTTCAGGAGAGGTCTTGACAGTATTATCTCTATTTTTAGTCTTCTTCCAAGCTCTGTCCTTTGCTGTTTCTTTTGCTGGGATCTGTCCCATTCTGTTAAGCAGGATCATTCCCTTTCCTACTGTCACGTCCAGCGCGACAAATCGACCACGAACGTGAGGGTAAGAGGATGCTGAAAAGAAATTAAGAGACAAAGAGATGGGGGCAGGAGGAGCACCAAGGAGGATGTCCAGTAGTGCCGATTTTATTCAAGGCTGTGAGGCATTTTATAACTAACAGAAACAATCATAAGAAAAGTGTCTATTTTTAGCTAATTACTAAAGAGTTTGCAACAAGCACAGAAAATCCTTCAAGCTTTCCCATTATCTATTTCCTAGATATCAATAGCAGACCTTCTAGCACCAGACGTACTGACTTCAAGGCCACTCAAGACATAGTTTATGTAAGCACAGCATAGTCTTACAGTGGTGTAGTCTATAGCCTGTGCAAGGACAGCAAGGACCAGCCAAGAATTTCTGACCCCGGCCAAATCGTCTCTATCTGACTAGCGAACCTGTGGGATGTCACGTAGGCGAGTGCGCAACACATAGCACAGACCCTTTTCTCAGTGCTACTCGACTTTATCGACCTAAGCCTTTTGTACGGCTATTCAGTCTTTAAAGGAGGCACAAGTCAGGGTCTGGTTTGGTTCTCGTCTCAAGCCTTACCGTGGCCTCCCACATCCTACACAACCTCCCTCATATGTTGGATACCTTCTTTTTCCCCTGGTTGGAAAAGGGGACCAAGAAGGGAAAGAAGGACTAGCCTCCAGAAAGGCCCTCCCCAGCCCCACATTTTCTTAGCAAACACCCAGCTTTGCTATGTATATATGGAAAGGTGTGTATTGCCACCTAAATCTTCCAGAATTTTGGGTCATTCTTCCAGAGAGTGTACAAGGAGACCCTCCATCTTTGGCAACACCTCATTTCTTCCTTTAACTATTCCCTTCCCTTCCCGTGGCTTCATCCTTTCCTATGTTTCAAATTTCTATTTTGTGTTGAGCTTGCTTTTTTTCATATTGAAAAAATAACATTACTCTAAGAGCCGAAATAAATGACAACTGAAAAAAAATAACAGTAGGTAATTAATTGCACACTTTGTGTGCAAGGCATGGAGTGAAATGCTTTACATGCATAAACTCATACAACATAGCAATCCTAGAAAGTGGATCTTATTACTATATTTTATTGATTTAAAGATGTTCACTTTTTTTTTTTAAGATTTTATTTATTTATTTGACAGACAGAGATCACAAGTAGGCAGAGAGGCAGGCAGAGAGAGAGGAAGGGAAGCAGGCTCCCTGCTGAGCAGAGAGCCCGATGCGGGGCTCGATTCCAGGACCCTGAGATCATGACCTGAGCCGAAGGCAGAGGCTTTAACCCACTGAGCCACCCAGGCGCCCCAAGATGTTCACTTTTCACATTTCCCATTTTATTATCTGTATACTATCAAAATTGAAATCAGAATAATTATCAGTTCAAATATTTTAGAAAGTATGTGTGTTTAGAAAATACAAGGAAAGAAACTGAAAAGAATGTCTTTGTTTAAATAAGTAAACTTAATTATTATGTTTACCATGGTGTAACTTTTCATAAAAATCTCTAAGCTGTAAAAATAAACTTTCCAATAATATAGCTTCTATTTTTTTCAGACTTTTCAGGGAAAAATAGTGTCGTGATTCTCCAAAAAGAAAACCCATATTCCCCATCACCTGTATCCTGTACAATATGTGAAACATCATTTATCCAGTTCTGGTGTGAGACTCAGCCATGAGGAAGAAGGCTCGAACCATCAGATCATGAATCTTGAGTGTATTTTCCAAGGTGATAAGGTGAAAACCATGGACATAGACAAGAATAATTTTTAAGTAGGATGTCAAAATTAGACTTCAGAAATCCAAACTGGGCAAGGGTAAAAGGCAGGGAGTTTTGTCCAAACAGAAAATACAGTTAGAATCAAAGATTAAGTTCAGTGTGGAGAGGACCAAACTGGGCAATAGGACAGAGCAGAATCTGACAATATATATACCACAGCCCAAATTCAGAATTTAAATCTAACAAACAAACAAGCAAATAAACAAAACAGGAGAAAAGAGTCCTAATGGGAGGAGAGTTTAAATTTAAGTGTTGAAAACAAACAAATAATTTTTATATTTCTTTTTAGAGAAAGCGAGAGTGTGCACATGCAGTAGGGGAGGGGAGAGAGAGAGCAAGAATCTTAAGCAGGTTCCATGCTAAGCATGAGCCTGAAATAGGATTCCACCTCATGACCCTAAGCCTAAATCAAGAGTTGTATGCATAACCAATTGAGCCACCCAGGTTCCCCTAGGCATGAATAATTTTTAATTGTAGGACACAGCTGTGTGCCCCATAACTCCTGGTCTTTGGAACAGATGTGCCTCTGAGATATGGTCCACTCTACAGAAAGGAGACACTGGTGATTTCACTTGGGTGGGTCTTTCTGGAGCACTAATAATTCTAAGAGCTTAATGAAACAGATGAAATTCAAGATCCACTGAAAGACTCATGGATATTGAACATAATCTTTGGTAAATATCTCTTTATAGAGAGATATTCATATTAACACATGTTAACACAATGCACAACAGTCTTCTCCTTGGTTCTCCAGAGAACCTAAATGACAGACCATGTGTACAGTAAGCCAAGCAGGTGACCTTCTGTCAAGGCTTTCCTTGTTACAGTCCTGCATTTATGACACAGCAATAAGGGAAGGCCATTTTCAACCATAACTCCCATTGCTTTGTAGGCTAGTCATTTAATTTCCAAATAGAGCTGCCTCAAAAAAAGCCAATTTATAAGACTTAAATGATGACGTTAAAATGATAATAGACATACATATTTATTAGTTTATGAATATGAATACTTTCTTCTAACATAAAAATATCATAATGGACACAATCCACACTTGCCAACCCTTATTAGACACTTTCATTGAGCAAGAATTAATGTTCATGAAAAACTACTCTTGGTTTTTGTGTGTTTTGTATTAAAAAAATGTTTAGCAATTAATTGCTGCATCTATACAACAATGATGATTGAAACAGACAATTCAGCCTCCAAGATGAATATTTGAGCCTGACATATCTCTATTCAGTAAATAACTGTAGCTTATCCATACCACTTTCAGAGGTCAACACTGAGTCAGAACAAAGATTGTTGCTGCAGCATTTGAAATGTTGATTCTACTTGTAAACTGTTGTGTGGGATATTGTTAGTTATTGAATGTAGCTAACCTTTATTAAATGCTTAATATTCACCAGTGGTTTTGTTTTGTTTTGTTTTGTTTTTTGTTTTTTGTTTTTTGTTTTTAGAGATTGATATGTTTTGTCTTGTTTAAGCCATACAACAGCGTTCTGAAGTGGTATTACTTTTCCTCATTCTACAGATAAGGAAACAAGAGATTATGGAAGTTAAATAATTTAGCCTACGTAACACAATTACATGGGGACAACAGAAAAGTGCCTCTCCCAGTAAAAGGAGCATAAGGGCACCAGGTAAGGAGTTGGGGAAGGGAATTAGGAATTAAAAAAAAAAAAAAGAAGTCACTCCATCTGGATTAAAGTCGTGAAATCCATAAGCAATATCTGTGCTTAAGCCTTTTATAGAAGTAAACCCCAAAATAATATATTTTTCTTTTTTTTTAATGTGTAACTGAAGAATTTTTGAATACCAAAATCTTGAGTTAAGGCTAATGAGGCAGTTATTTTCAGAAAAATTATAACTGGAGTAAGAGCGAAATGTTGCATTGAGAGAATGATGCACATCCATTGTGCCATATTCAGTAAGAAATTGCAAAAAGAAGAGAGAATTGTCAGCTTGCAGAGGAACAATGAAGGGGCTGGTCAGCCAGAAAGTAGGCTATACCCATTTAGAGTTTTCTATTTCTAGAGGTGGAGGTTCCTTGTCAAGGAAAAAACAAATTAGGCTACTTTGATAGCATGTCATTCAACATGTAAATTTTGAAACTCCCCTCATTTTAATCTCTGCTCACCAGAAAGGGTTGACTGTAATTTTGCTTCCTAAATATCTCATTTAATGAGTAAGATTCTACTGATGTAAGCATTTTAGTTTGCTTACTAATGCATTTCTTACTATAAATGAATAACTCAGAATTAATAGAGATATATCAATTTTTACAAACTTGAATAACATAAACCCACTCAGGAAAGATAGATCAGTTCCTAGTGCATTGATGAATCAGCAGAAGAATAAAGGAACCTAACTCCAAATATAATAAATTCACGAAATGAATGTACCTGTGTCTCTGTAGCAGGACTCCTTAACCCAGTGAGCTCTGCATAGCTTAACAGCCATTGTGCTGGGAGAATTCTGCTGGGAGAAAATCAATCCAGGGATGAGTTCTTTTAAAAACCGGTTGTTGTTTGCTGCCAAAACAATGCCCACTGTAATCTAATATTCCATATATCTTATAAGAATTCAGAAGAAATAATACTGTAAACAGAACTTAAATAATACAAAACAGAAAGCCCTGATGAATATATCCAATATAAGAAACAAAACTCTTCCTTTAGCTAACTACTAGGCATACACTGATGTATTGGTATATTAGTAGTTACTGAAACTTCAATAATCATGCCCTTAAGAAAAGAACTATGACCCGGTGCCCAGATCTTGGGTTCTGACACCGTTCTCTAAAAAGAAAAAAAAAAAAAAAAAAAAAAAAAGAACCAGGGCTCCTTGGAGAAATGGCTGATTCTAGAGCTGGGGCCAGAAGCAACATCGAGTACCAGAAAGTAGGTGATGCTCAGAGAATAGAAGGATGGGTCCTATCAAAGGAATGAAGGTGAAAGAGCTCCTAATGGCCAAAGCTGGAACAATGTAAGCAACAAAATAAACACCATAGTATTGGATGATAATCCAAACCATAAAATAAGCATCCCGACTCTGTACCGATATAAATAAATGATGTAGTAGGTAGACAAATGAGGGAAAAGAGACGACTCTCTCACAGAAGAATCTCATGTCATTTATGCGGGTTCTTTCCTTTCTAGGAGATGGAGCTTAAATCGCCCCTCACATTTGAGTGTGAGCTACGCAGGGTGACTTGCTTCCAAAGAGAGAGCAACTATAGCAGGGAGAAGGAGGAACTTCATAGTGGGGAAACCTGACAAGCATTACCTTGGCCAGGTGATTAAGGCTAGCATTACATTAATAAATGATGGGGATAGCATGCTGCCTTCATAGGACGTCATGGTCTTTCCCTCACGGTCTTTCCCTTACACCTCCCTGGTCTTTCTCCCAAAACCTTATCCACAGTCCAACCATGGGAAGGATGTTAGAGAAACCCATGGAGGGGACATTCTACAAAACATTCCCCCCAAACTGTCAAGATCATCAAGAACTAGGAAAGATGGAGACACTGAGGAGCCTGAGACATGACGACTACATGGAATGTGGTATCCTGCAGGGGGTCCTGGGATCCGTAGCAGATATCGAGGGGAAAGAGTGAAATCCAGATAAAATCTGGAGTTCAGGTGATAGTCATACAATGTTGTTTTCTTAGTGTGACAAAGGTATCACAGTAATATAAGATGTTAACATTAGGGAAAACTGGGGAAAGGGTATACATGCTAGAACTCTCTGTACTATCTTTAGAACTTCTGTTAGTCAAAAATTATTCTAAAATTAGAAACTTTTTTTTATTTTTAAGATTTTATTTATTTGACAGACAGAGATCACAAGTAGGCAGAGAGGCAGGTGGGGGGGTGAGGGGGAGCATGCTCCATGCTGAGCAGAGAGCCAGATGCGGGGCTCCATCCCAGGACCCCAAGATCATGACCTGAGCCGAAGGTAGAGGCTTAACCCACTGAGCCACCCAAGCGCCCCAGAAGCTTATTTTTAAAAAGAGAACTATTGCTTTTCCCACACTGTGGCTCTACAGAATTTTTTAAAAAGTATTCAATCAAAAGTCTTGTATCCCATGTATTTTGACATCTCTAATAGTTCTGCTGTGGTAAAGTCACCTTGAAAAGACTGCATTCAGATTGAGCAAACTAGCAATTCAATTATATGCCACAAACCATCTGTACTTGGGTTATGTGAAACACAGGCTCTCTGACCTCAATTAGAATAGCAAGATCCTCTTTTGATCTGGCTCCTTAGTTTTTAGTAAAGGCTAAGCCTGCTAGTAAAAATAGATGGTAAATGAAGAAAAACAAATCAATAAAACAATCATGTCATTACAGGTACTCAGCTGAGTCTGGAAGAAAATGAACAAGGAATATTTTGAAAAGTTGCCTCATGAGAAGCAAGACTGTGATGGAAAGTTGTTTATTCATTAAATAATCTCTTCAATAAAAATACATTGCTTGCCTATGGTGAGTTAGCTAACCCAGACACAGAAAAAGGATAGATCCCCTGTTATTCTCATGAAAATCACAATGTGGGGTAAGAACCAGTGAGGAAAGGGAGAATTTAAATATACTGGTAAAAGTTAGAGTTGCCTTTTTCCTCCAATGTTCCTGGTTAATAAAATATGCTGGCTGTTGTCTCAGTATACCATCTCACTCTGTACTGTCAGTGGTTATAAATTCAGGAGCCATTCCAGATTGGGAGGAAAAATAATTTTCAGAAAAATTTTTAGAAAGCCATTGCTTAATGATAATTTCTCTGTCTCATTCAAATATTGCCCCTGGTACCACCACCCAGGTTTTTATTACTTAACCATTTCATGTCTGCTTATGAATAAGCCACCATGGCCTAATAGTATAGGTTTATCCTTGCAAGGAAATAAATGATTCCTAAATATTTATAAATGCAGCCTTTAAATAAGTGAAGAATGCATTTTTGCCAGTGCCATGCAGATTTCTTATTTCCTTTGCTTTGCAGTCTGTGCAAATCATGTTACTTGACAATTACCTAAATTGACCAGTAAACCACAGCACCCATTGGGATTATTTTTTTATCAGTTTTATTGAGGAATAAAATATGCTCACTTTAAGCGTACATTTCAATAAGTTTTGACAAAAATGAATATAACCACCAGAGTGATAAAGACCTAGAACATTTTTCCATCTCTCCAAAATTTCCCTCATGCCCCCACCCTCAGCCCAGCCCAGCCCAACCCAATCATTTTCTTAATTCACATACTCTGGGGAAGCAGATGCCAAGACAGGATTAGCCATGAAAGAAATTTAGGGGAAATAATATGAAGAATAATGGTGAGAAGATCAAGGTGTGGAGAGCCTGCTGAGCAAGGCAGCTCTGACGTTTGTCAAAGTAAGGAGGAAGGCAAGAGGAAGTGGTAAAAAGAGATTCTCAACCTGCAAAGTACAATTCCAAGAAAACTTTGGTCAGGCCAAAGAAGGCCTGTGTCTCTTAGGAATGGACCTGAAGCAGCACTTCCTCTGTGCTCAGCCATGGGCTGAGGGAAGTATTTTCATGGAGGATGTACCACAGTTTATCTATTCACCTTTTCCTGTATCCTGTCACCTATTGCATTATCTCTAGTTTCTGGCTGTTTATAAATAAAGCTGCAATGAAAATTTTTGTACAATTGCTTATGTAAACATGTGCTTTCATTTCTGCTAGGTAAATAACAAGAGTAGGATTGTTGGGTTACATAGTATATGCAGTTTGACCATAGAAAAGTCGGCCAAACTTTTCCCCCAAGTAACTGAGTCATATATTTTACAAGATGTCCAGTTTCCAGTTGTCCACATCCTCTCGAACATATGGTATTTCCAGTCTTTTCCAGGTTAGCCCTTCTAGTGAGAGTGTAAGGATGTCTCCATGTGCTTTTGCCTTTCCCTGGTGACCAATGATGAGAAGCATCTGCTCATGTATTTACTGGCTAACCCTAAGGTTCCCCAGAGTTTCATCCCATTAGAGCATCTGCTCAAAATCATGTCAATCAGTCCCAGGTGCAAAGGAGGTTATGGAGTGTGATCTGTTAAGTACAGCTCTGGTTTTATCAGCATTTCCTGTTGAGGAAAGAATAGTAAAACAATCTAATAATAATAATAATAACAATGACCTCAAGAAGCTTGGAAATCATGTAAGCCATCACTTTGAAAAAATATATATATGTGTACATTTAACCTCATGTCACCAAGTTATCATAATCTGTCAGTTTATACTTGCATTTAGCTGCTAAAAACAGTTCCAATAACAGGGAGTTAAAATACAGATTCTTTTTACCAAAAGAAGTAAACAGTTAGTGACATGGGTTCAAAGTTATTAGTACCGAAGTATATGATCTTCCTCACCTTTTTTCAAGGTCCCAAGATGGATGCTCTAACTTCAGCCATTCTATCCCCTTCCCAGAAGAAAATGGAGAAGGACATGGCTTCCAGCTGGGGCGGCTCCTTAAAAGAGTTGTCCTGGAAGCCCCACCCACTAATGTGTGATCCCATCTCATTAGCCACCCAATTGTAGAGAGGCTTGGAGCTGTGATTTTAAACTGGACATAGTACTGTGGCCAACAATAAGCAAGAATTCTGTTACTCAGTTGGGATGGAGTTGACACTGAGCAGGCTTCTGGGAGTTCGCAGGCTGCTGGAAGTTCGCAGCCTCCCTTCCCTCACATTTGGTGGTCCTAAAAGAACTGCTTTAAATTACTCTTCTCTATTTAATCCCTTTTTTTTTTTTAGATTTTATTTATTTATTTGACAGACAGAGATCACAAGCAGGCAGAGAGAGAGGAGAAAGCAGGCTCCCCGCGGAGCAGAGAGCCCGATGTGGGGCTTGATTCCATGACCCTGGGATCATGACCTGAGCTGAAGGCAGAGGCTTTAACCCACTGAGCCACCCAGGTGCCCCACTATTTAATCCCTTTTAATTCACACCTTGATACATCGGTCTTCTGTCATCTAACTTCTCTATAACAGTCTATTTTTTTTCTGTATTTTATATCTATCCTAGATATTTTATATCCTTCCATCTGAAATATTTATCTATAATTAAATCCCTTCTTCTAAAAATGTCTTTTTTGCTTTGTAGAACATTCTGCTGATTACCCACACACTGTCAGGCTACTTACTCCTCAGCCTCCTATCTTAACTCTTTGCCCCTTGTACCTTCTTATTTCTATACATTCTCACTAGCAATATCATTTGCACCTATGGCATCAATTTTAATATAACCCGCCTTCCTATGGTCCTCTTAGCCTCAGAATTGAATTGTGAATCACCTACTAGATACGTCTTTGAATTGCCAACTCTCCGGTAGATTCTTGCATCTTGACATCTTACAGGAAAATCAGATTCTGGATTTTCAAATTGAATTTGTCTCTGCCCCATCTTTCACCCCAAATCTCTCATATTTTCTATCCTAGTGGATATGACTGAATGAATAAGAATAAGGAGAAAAAAGATACATTCAAAAAATTATAAATCCCCTATTATGGATCTAAATATTAAAATGTTTTTACGCCTCACGTCGTTTCATTTTCACCATAACTTTTGAGGTACTTTAGGGGCACCTGGGTGACTCAGTCAGTTGAGTGGCTGCCTTCATGATTCCAGGGTCCTGGGATCGAGCCTCACATTGGGCTCCCTTCCCAGTGGGGAGCCTGCTTCTCCCTCTCCCTCTGCCTTTCTTCCCCAATCATGTTCTCTCTTGCTTGCTCTGTACTCTCTCTCTCTCTCTTTCTCTCTCTCAAATAAATAAATAAATAAATAAACTTTTATTATTTTATTATGTATTAACAGAGACTTAGAAAAGATTAATGATTAAGACCAGAGAGCTGGTCTAAATGGTGTTCTCCTTTAATCTTGAGTCCAAAATCATTACATTAGGCTCTTTCTCTCTTTCCCCTTCCATTAAGATATTTGATGTAAACTTCCTTATACCTACTTGCCTAGGGAAAGTGACTTCTACCTCAATCCTCACAAAATTCAGCAAAGTGTACCTTATAAGTAAGTTTAAATACTTTTGTATTCCATAGCCATTGATTTACATGCAGTATCTTAACAGTTCTTATCCACACTAATACAGATACTTTTAAAAGTCTTCTTACCAGTGTTCCCAGATTTTCTTTTCTTCATTCTCACAAAAAAAAAAAAAGAGATACTTGCAAAACTAAAGTCTGACCATGTCAGTACTTTGATTTTATTCTTCCAGTGACGTTTTATTATATACAGAATAAAGGCCAAGTCCTCAATGTGATAAATAGTCTGTCATGGCTGAGCCCATGTCTGCTTCTCCCTGTCACCTCACATTTGTCCTATGCTTCAGTCATGAGGTAGTACTTAATGACTCACTATTTTTGCATATGCTGGTCCCTTCCCCTTCGGCCTATCTTGACAACTCCTTTTCATTCTTTGGCATTTGAATTACATATCATCCTCTCTTGGGAATTCTCTGGCTCTTCCACATAAATTTCTCTCTCTCTCTCTCTCTCTCTTTTTCTCTCTCTCTCTCTCAAACCATAGTACTCTACTGCATGTCCCAATACCTAAATGAGAATGAGACAATCAACTCTGACCTCTTTGAGGTCTATAACTGTGTCTCTTATCTTTGCGAGTTTAGTGCATAAAAACAGTACCTGGTGCTAGAAGTTCACCGTCAAGTATGAGACATGTTTAAAAACACATAATATAGTAGACTATGTCCTACCACAGGATGGACTTAAGATATCATATTAATATAGACATTATTTATCTGTATCTTGATTTGTTATGCCATTTCGCCTTCTTCCTCACAATTAGTAAAAATAATGAAATAGGTTAATTCAGATTTTGTAAAATGTTAGTGACATGAAAAAGAGACTAACAAGTATTATATCCTTCAAACATCCAGTGAAAAACAAGGAATGCATTTTACATGTATAGGACTTTGCTCTTTTCTCATTCTAAAACACATGGGATACTTGCTGTTGATTCTCCCAATACTAGTCAACTTTGCTGAAGTAATAATTCCAAGTTTCAGTGAGTTACTACCACAAATGTTTCTTGCCCATTAATGTGAAATATAACTATATCTCTATACAAGGCATAGGCATTGTATGGTGGGATTTCTCCTTCCAGGACCCAGGATAAAATAGTCACCTCCTGGGATTTGTTAAAATAGCATGAGAGCAACCTGCCACACATAACTGTATGCCATGATTCTTTCACACTCACTCACATTTACCTCAGCAAGTCACCTGGTCAAGGCTGCTGATAGAGTAAAAAGTGCTAGGAGGCACTGAAAGGCAAATGGTAATGGCAATGAGATACAATCCTCCTATAGAAGAGAAAATAATTGGTCGTGAACAATAAGACAATCTACCTGAGTCAGTCATTTGTGTGTGTGTGTGTGTTTTATTAAAATTTTATTTATTTACTTATTTGAGGAGAGTGGGGAGCAGAGGGAGATAGACAAGCAAACTCCATGATGAGCATGGAGCCCAAAACTGGGCTCAATCCCATGACCCAGAGATCATGACCTGAGCCAAAACCTAGAGTTGCACGCTGAACTGACTGAGGCATCCAGGAGCCCATCAGTCATTTGTTTTGTTTTGTTTTGCTTTTATTTTTGTTTGTATTTTGTAGATAGCATACAGCAGTGGAAAGAAGGCTCATCAGAAGTCAAGAAGCAAAAACATCTGTCTCAGCCCTTGCCCATCTCACTTAACCTCAATGAGATTCAGTTTCCTCCTTTATAAAATGAAAGGATTAGACTAGATCATCTGAAAGGTACCTTCTAGACTGGATTATATGATAGATGGAGTGTAAAACAAACATATGAAAATTATTTAAAAAATCACTTCCCACTAGGCCACTCAGAGTAGTTTTGTGTCACATTTTCTCATTCTATCATGATCAGGAAGAAATGCAAAACACAAGAAAAGCTGCCCTCAACTTTTAAGGCCAGGTTCAAACACATCATACCACAGATGTAAATCTTTTTATACTTTTTGTGGGGCTGTTATTTTTTTCTGTCCCATGATAGAATAATCACTTTTCTTCTCTTTCATCTGACAAACATATAAGCCATATGTATTCCTATCTGTTAAGAGTTTTTTCAGTTACACATAACAGATATTATAACTCAAATTGTTGTACACGATAAAGATGGTTTATTAGTTAACAGAGTTACAAAGTTTAGATGAGAATAGGTTTCAGGTGTCTGATCTGATGACTAAATGATCTCACCAAAACCTTTATCCCAAGACTGGCTCTTCTTGTGGTCATGAGATAGTTGCCAGCTACAAATGAAATAATGCATGTTTCTCGTTCTAGTTCAAAGGGGGAACGCTTACCATCCTAAGGATGGACTAAAAGCTCTGGGCTATACTTTGAGTGGATCAACTTTTGTCCAATGCTGTGAACCAATCACAGTCAGAAAGAGAATATGATTTTTTTTTAAAGATTTTATTTCTTTGTCAGAGAAAGAGAGAGAGAGACCACACGCACAAGCAGGGAGAGCAGCAGGCAGAGGGAGAAGCAGATTCCCAGCTAAGCAGGGAGCCCGATGTGGGGTTCAATTCCAGTACCCTGGGATCGTGATCTGAGCTGATGGCCCACGTTTAACTGACTGAACCACCCAGGTGTCCCAAGAGAATATGATTTTGCTGTTTGGTTTCTGCCTACTCAGATCCCCATCACTTCACCCCAATGGTGAAGGGATAGAGTGAATACTGGAGGCATAACTGATCAAGGCCATAATAAAAGTCAAAGATTTAATGAGGATATTTTAATTACTGCTCTGCAATTAAAACACTTAATGAAGATATTTTAATTACTGCTTTGTAAATTTTATCAATATTAAGAGCTATATCACTACCATATAAAAGAGAGAAAAATACAGTAAAAAATCTACCACATTTACATATCCATAAACATATTTTTTACGCTTCCAGTAGAAAATATGTTAACTAATTCTAATCTGAATTTTGTAAATTTCCCTTTTTTTTTCCTAAAAGAATATATTTGAATAAAGTTAAATTATCTAACTTGGAGAAGCACCTAAAAGTCTTTCTGGGGGAAAAAAAATGTTTCTCTATAAATGGTTAAATATTTATGGGGGGGATAGAAATCCAATCTATCATCCCCAGACATTTCCCTTGATTCTTTTAGCTTGCATTCATGATCTTCAGGGTGTCATAACCTATTTTGCCTGATTAACTCTTTCTGACATAAATAGAATATTCTTGTATATGTGGAAATAACAGGAGACCACTACATTTGAAGGGGAGAGGTCCAAGAGTAAAACACACAGCACACCACAAATGCCAATCCCTTTCTTGTTTCTTTTTATTTCATTAAATAACTTCCTCTTACTTCCAGAGGAGTCCTCAGGAAAGCAGACCATACGGGTAGTGCGTGGAAGAACTATATAGGCCCCTTTTTTGGCTTCTGGAGAATAGGTCTTACAGACATGGCTTGAATCTTTTACATGAAATACTGGGAATGTCTAGAGCATTGGCCATACTTATTCCAAAAGAAATGCCAAAATGTATTTCACACACAAACGTAAGTGATTTTTGGATTATCTGCCTTTGTTCCCCTCCAATAGCTTGGAAAATTGAGTCAACTGCATGTGAACTTCTTATTCACAGCTAGACAGAATATTGCCTCCTCTGAATTATTCATGCTAATTATGGAGAAGGAAAAAAAAGTATGAATACATTAAATATACAGATGAACAAAAATATCTGTATTTCCATGGCATATTGCATTTATCACTGAGATAGAATATTTCACAGTATATTATATTTATAATGTTTTGTCTATTAGAGTTGGAATTTTGGAGGCACCCAGTGATAAGCAATTGAGTCATGCACTAGAACCACAGAAATTAAATCACAGTGGGTCATCTTAAAGAATTCTGTGTTTTTTGGAAGACAAATATGAATACTACGGTTTACAAACAGTAAGATAATTGCATAGGAACACAAGGGCAGAGAAAGAGGGAGTTTGCAAGAACCAGGATATTTCAAGAGTAGGTAACAAAAAGCTGAATGTTAAAAGATGGGCTTTCTAGCTGATGAGGAAGGTATAATGAAATAAGGAGACCTCAGAACTTATAAATAAAACCAAACATTTCATTGAATTTTGTCCAGCTCTCAGTAGAGGCGATATCTGGGGCTTGGCTTTTGCCACAACTGTATCACAAACAGTTATGGCAGTTAAAATTAAAGTATTATACAAAGAACCAAAGCATTTGGGGGCTTACTTTTTAAAATGTAGGTTACTGGATGCCACATCTGATCAATAAATATGAGTGCTAGTGTTGGTCCCAAGAATCTGCCTTGTTATAAAACTATCCAGATATTTTATTTTTTGAAGATTTTATTTATTTATTTATTTGTCAGAGAGAGAAAGAAAGAAAGAGAGAGAGAGAGAGCACACAAGCAGGCTAAGTAGTAGGCAGAGGCAGAAAGAGAAGCAGGCTCCCTGCCGAGCAAGGAGCCCTATGAGGGACTGGATCCCAGGACCCTGGGATCATGACCTGAGCCGAAGGCAGTGGCTTAACCGATTGAGCCACCCAGGCATCCCCAGATATTTTAAATATTTACTGAAATTTGACAATTATTGTTCTATGACATTGGATGCACATTGTAATAACCTAGGAAGCCTTAAAAGATGCCAATGCCTGGACCCATGAAGATGTTCTAACTCAGTCATCATTATTTTTTTCATGGTTTCCCAGCTGATTCTAATGTACAGCCAAATTTGAAAATCACTTGTTTAAAGGAATGATCAGTACATTGTTTTTCTTACCTTTCTTAAAAAAGATTTATGTATTTATTTTAGAGAGAGAGGGAAAGAGAGAGTGTACAGCTGCACATGGGTAGAGGGAGATGCAGAGGGAGCAGAGGATCAATGCAGGGCTAGATCTCATGGTCACCCCATGAGATCATGACCCATGAGATCATGAAACATAAGATCATGACCTGAGCCAAAACCAAGAGTCAGATACTTAACTGACTGGGCTACCCAGGTGCCCCTGCTGACACATCTCTGCAATGACATTTGGGATAAAAAATTCATAGCCCATTTCTGTAACTAAAACCCACTTCTACTAGTGCCATAATAATGACAATCTGATTCTTATGTTTGTGTTTGCCAAAAATTTTGAAACAGACCTTGCAATCTAGTCCAACCATCTAATTGTTGCCTTTATCCAAAACACAATCAGGATAACCAAAAGAATATTAAAGAAAACAAGATCTTTAGGGAGAAAGTATCTGGCAATCTCAAGTGCTGTGTGTTGAGATTAAAGAAATGTTCCAAGAGTTCTATGTCAGGTGGCTCCCAAACCATTGTTTCACAAATATATTTTGATAGTGATATGTCCTTCTACACATGTGAATACACCAACTAATCATTGTGGGTTTTCAAGTGTAAATGGCTTCTTTCAAGATCTGGTGTTTGTTGTAAGATAATTTAGGGAAAAGTCACAGTGAATTTTTTTTCCAATTTTATTGAGATACAATTGAAATTGCATTTTATTAGTTTAAGGTATACAACATAATGATGGGATATATGTATATATTATGAAATGATTACCAAGGTAAGTTTAGTTAAAATCCATCACCTCATATAGTTATAATTTTTTTCTTGCAATGGATTTTAAGGTCTACTCTCTTAGCAACTTTCAAGTATACAATATAGTATTGTTCACTATAGTCCTCATGCTGGACATTACATCCAAGGACTTATTTATTTTATAACTGGAATCTTGTACTTTTTTATCATCTTCACCCATTTCCTCTACCTCTGGCAACTACCAATCTGTTCTCTTTTTCTGTGAGTTCATTACTTTTAGATTCCACATATTTAGTATTCATCTTTCTCTCTCTGACTTATTTCACTTAGCCTAATGCCTCAAGGTCACTTCACATGTCATAAATGACAGGATTCCTTTTTTTTAATGGCTGAATAATATTTTATAATTATAGATATAAATATTATAAATATTTAATATTTTATTGTGTATGTATACACATATATACACATACATATATGTGTGTGTGTATATATATATATATAGTTGTTTTTATGTATATATATATAGAGAGAGAGAGAGAGAGAGAGAGTTGTTTCCATGTCTTGGCTATTGTAAATAATGCTGCACTAAACATGGGATGCAGCTATCTCTTCAAGGTAGTGATTTCATTTCCCTCAGATATATACGCAGAAGTGGGATTGCTGGATTATATGGTTGATCTAGTTTTAATTTTCTGAGGAATCTCCATACTGCTTTCCATAGTGGCTGCACCAATATACATTCTCAGCAATAGCACACAAGTATTATTTTTACTCCACATCCTCACCAACACTTGTTATCCCTTCTCTTTTTGATGATAGCCATCCTAAGAGGTGTGAAGTGATATCTCGTTTTGGTTTTGATTTTTTAGTTCCTTGACGATTAGTGATGTTGAGTATCTTTTCATGTCCCTGTTGGTCATGTACAGGTCTCCTTGGGAAAAATGTCTATTCAGTTCCTCTGTCCATTTTTTAATCAGATGGTTTTTTTGCTACTGAGTTCTACGAGTTCTTTATATATTTTGGAAATTGACCCCTTATCAAATATAGGACTTGCAAATGTTTTCCACCATTCAGTGGGTTGCTTTTATTCTGTTGATGGCTTCCTTCACTGTGCAGAAGTATTTTTACCTCACTTGTTCATTTGCTTATTTTTTCCTAGTACCTATTAGAAGCAATACCTCCCTATCTTCCTTAGATAAAACCATTCATTATAGGAAGGTACTATTTACTTTATTTTAATTTTAATTAATTAATTAATTTGTGCATGGATCTTTTCAGTTTATTTCATCAGGGAGTTATACTAGTTCAAGTTAAAGCAGACTCCGAATGGTTATATTATACAAGCTGGGAGGTTTTGTGACAACGGACCAAAGGGAAATTCTACTCATTGCAAGGAAATCCTCATATAGGCTGAGTGAGCCAAAAGTGCTAGAAACCCAGGAGCCTCAGCTAGTCATCCTTAGCGAGTCCAACGTTTAGGAGAAAGCGGCATTATGTTCTCGTGCTGGTCACCCTGTAGCAGAATCACTTCACATTCTGGATGCTCAATTACAGTACCACTGGGGGCAAATTTCCTCTTCAACGCCTCACTAGTTTCTTTCTATCATGATCACCAGCCACTCCTCAGAAGAGTAGTAAGGGTCTTCCTACTGTTTCTCTGTTGAATTCTTCTATGGATATAATCCTCAGTCCCAGCAGGAAGATCACCCTTATTTGCATCAGCAAAGGGATAGAAAGAGCAGAGCATCTGGATAGCGGACATAGGATTCCTTTTTCCCCTGCAGAAACTGCCTGTAGAAGGTGGAGGCAGGAGAAGGCGAGAGCAAGGTTTGGGTGGAGGGCAAGGAGCTTGGGGAAGCCGGGGCCTCCAAAGGGAGGCTGCTGAGTCCTCAGGGGTAGCTCAGTGACTGGCGCCTGGAAGGTACTTTTTAAAGGGACGCTCCAACCTATACTGTACGGTCACTACTTGTTCAGCAGTACATCTCCCAAATGTTAAGGTGTGACAAAGGAGGTAAAGGCAACCCCTGACTTCATTTCCAGCTGTGCCAGAAGGTAGGAAGAATCTCTGGATACATCTGGGCAAGAAAGAGAAGAACATCAGGAAGTTGAATTTGTTGACTGGAATAATGGAAGTACCAGAAGTTTTAATACATGTTAATCAAGTAATAATGGGAGATGAGGGGGAAAGAAGAATAAAGCAATAAATTATTCTCTTTATTTCTTTGCCAAAGATTGTTCCCAGCTGTTTTGAGTCTGGGGCCAATGTTGTTTACCATAGAAACTTAGGTTGCTGAAAAGAAACAAAGAACAAGGTCATGCCTGATTTTGTGTGTGGTAGGTAACGAAACCACCGCCCTTCCCCACAGTGTTCTCTCCAAACTATTTCCACATAATGAGAGGAAGTGAAAAGGAAAATGTGCAGTCCATCCGAAAGCATCTCTGTCATCACTTTCCTAACAGTGTCTTCAGGCCAGATAAGAGCATTCATTACATTTTGTCCAGTGTAGTGCACCTAGCAAAACGCTGCTTTGTTCTTGGCCTATGCCATCAGTATCCCCAAAAGCATTTATGATATGGCACCAAGTATTATAAACAGGAAACCAAATACATTTACTCATTGTTTTTATGAGGTTAAAAGTCAAAGCCAACTGATATCACAGATAGGACAGGCAAGTACAAGGTAGACCTGTGACATCTTATGGAGCCAGGAAGTAAGGCAGTATTAAGGAAAGGGGTGGGGAGGACATGTTATAGGAACAAAGGAGCCAGCCTAAAAGGTCACAGTGATCAAAGCTAGAACAATCTGAATAAAACAAATAGTTAATGTAGTGTTGGATTATAATCCAAAGTATAAAATAAATATCTATCAGTCTATATGGACATAAACAAATGGGGAAAAGGAGATGAATCTCTCTTACTGAAGAATTTCTAATAATTTATGTAGATATTGTCCTTCTAGAAAATGGAGTCTAATTCACCGATTCCTTGAATATGGGGTGGACTTAGTGACTTGCTTCCAAAAAGTAGAATAGGGAAAGGGAGAAATAACTTTACAGTGGAGAAACACGTCAAACACTACCTTGACCAGCTGATCAATATTAAGATCACTGGTGATAAATCATGTTAATAGCACGGACCCCCGATACGATATGAGAAAAGCATTTCATCATGTAGTATTCTCCCCCAAAACTCATGACCCTAGTCCAGTCATGAGAAAAACATAAGACAAACCTGAATTCAGGGACATTTTCTAAAATACCTAATCAATACTCCTCAAAACCATCAAAGTTCTGAAAAACAAGGAAAAACTAAAAAACTGTGGCAGACCAGAGAAGATGAAAGGAAACATGAAAGCAAAATACTATATGGTATTTTGAATTAGGTCCTGGACCAGAAAAAGACACTGGTAGAGAAACCAGTGAAATCCTGCAGTTCAATAAATCATAATGCATCCGTGTTTTTAGTAGTGACAAACGTGCCACAGTTGTGTAAGAAGTTAATAGCAGGAGAAACTAAGTGAGAGGTGAACTCTAAGTGAACTCTCAGGCTATCTTTGCAACTTCTCTGAAAATCTAAAACTATTCCAAAATAAAAAACTATATTGAAAAAATAAAAGACAAGTCAGCATTTAGAAGCATGTAGGATGAAACTATCCCAAAACACATATTTGATACATGATATGCAGGGAGTTTAAAAAATTTGTGAATTAGGTGTAGTTTAGAGGGAAAATATCAAGAACATATTATGATTCTTGTATACAAGTAAGTTAAAGTGGTTCGACTTCTTTGTGACAATTCAGGATGACTTCCTCTACCCACTTTCTTCCTTTATTTTTTCTTTTTATTTTTAAGATTTTATTTTTTTATTTGAGAGAGAGCGAGGAAGAGCAAGAGATAGAGCATGAGCGGGAAGGAGGGACAGAGAGAGAGGGACAAGCAGACTCCCTGCCGAGTAGGGAGCCTGAGGCAGGGCTTAGTCTCGGAACCCTGGAATCGGGACCCAAGCCAAAGGCAGATGCTTAACTGACTGAGCCATCCAGGAGCCCCATCTTCCTTTTTCTAATATAAACACACAAACAAAAGACTAGTATCATTTAAGTGTTTTCAAAGGTAAATTTCCTCCAAGCTGTATCAAACCATTACACAGCAGGATAAAAGCTTCAAAGATTTTTGTCCCAAGTACTCACCAAGTATTTATTGTTAAACCCTTAATCCATCTGCAGTACCATTATTTTTTCTGTTCATTTGTAGTGTGTGAGGTTCTTTCTCTCCAACCGGTTAGGTGCTTTAGTTCCAGGCGATGTCCTGCTGTCTCATTAACTGCTTCTGTTTCTCCTTCTCTGCCATCACTGCCTTTTCTTTACTCTGTTGCTTGGAGAGGAAGCAAACAGAATTTAGAGGAGAGCTTTATTTCCAACACAAATTTTGTAACTTTTGAGGAGTGTTGGGTAGTGTCCAAGTTACTCTGACCTCATTAGTCTTGCTGCTAGGCCAGTGTTTCTTAAGAAGGAGGGTAAAGACCACCTGCATTCAAACCACCTGGGGTATCGACTCCTGGACCAGACCCACCAATGAGGGTGGGGCCCAGAAATCTGATTCTAAACACTGGTCTCAGCTGACTTTTTTGTCCACTACTATAGGAGGTCACAACTTTCTGGACATCTCAAAGGAATCTTCACCTTTGCTTTCAGCTTCATTCTATGAAGAACTTGAAACATTTTTAGCAGGCTCCTGACTCCAACTCTGAGTGAAAACTGAGATGCTCCAGAATTCAGAGGCTGAGAAAGCTTTGCTCTGAACTTTTTATTAGGAAGACTCTATCGGCCCCATACTAAAGGACACATAAAAATAACATTTTTTGTGACTGTTTCTCAAGCTCAGCATTTCCAGGGACACTTTAAGACCTCTTGTAAGACCCAGACATAAAAGGCTACATTGAGAAGTGTTCTTATACATCTAAGCATTATTTCCATTTATGTGCTCCCTTATCTTCGGTGGATTTCTTGCCAGTCTTCCAGACTAATGATATAATATCATGTGTCACATACATAATATAAACAGAGAATTAGGCTAAACTTTGGTAAAAGAATGGATCATTTTAGCTGACCCTACTTGGTTTAAAAATTCTCTGAAAAGATGTTTCTTTTCTCAAAGCTAGCATAATTTGAAGTGTTTGTATGTTTCCACTTTTCTTTGATAGCTAAATTTCCATTGTCTGCCTCATTGTGGACATATCACTCCATTTCCCACTCATTTCATTTAAAATGGTCAAGTTGTCTCTCATGTTAATTAGCTTTAAACAAGAAAAAATATCTCTGTGCACCTAATAACCAAATTCAAATGGGCATTATTTCATTAACTTCATGCTTTAGAGACATAATGGCTGCTTGTTACAGCACAGCAGAGCTGGTATAAATTAAATCTCAATGGGTCATTCATTTAAAAGGCAGAGTAAAGTGCCCCAGAAAGCTAAGTTCTTTGGCTAAATTTAATAGTATTTTTCCCATAAAATTTTCCTAATATTGCTCTTGTAGTTCAAACACAAATCTATTTTCATTAATTTTTAAATCCTTTACTCAAAAATAATAAAAGGAAAAGATTAGGGCTGATTAAATCTTATGACAAAACAAATCTAAAACATCAGCCCTGATGTTTCTAACCAAATGCTATTAAGACCTGTACGTATGTTTTTGTGTATGGACTCAATATTTCCTAAGAAAATAATATGCAAAAAAGTTGATGGCAGCTAGTGAAATATTATATTTAATTATTTCATAGACATTAGTTTAAAACAAGTAAATCATTCCTTTAATTTGGACAGTTAACACAATCTTTACCAGGTTACAATGATTAACAATCCTTTAGACAGAACCCTTTGTATTCTAAATACCTTTGTAGTATTTTTTTTTTCCTGATGGAAGATATATGTATTTTCATGGTATCTGGCTCTATTTCAGTCCAGTTTTAGAACATATAGAAATCTAGTTATGATGTTTTGCATAAAAATCCTTCCATTCATTCACTCAGAAAAAAATTTCTCAACCCTTCTCATATGCCAAGTACTGTACCAAAAACCCTTTGAGAAAAAATGTGAGTAAGGCAGATATGCTCCCTTCCCTTACGGAGCTTGGAAATTAGTGTTATTATTTCTAAAATGAAATTACTAAAACATAATGATTTTTTGTCATTTTTATGCTAGTTGGATTCACCTCATATTAATCAAGAAGATTGTGTAGCACCTAATCATTACTGTTTCAACAGCACAATGAAACAAATACAGAATTTTAACATGGTAGAAAACCTAAGGTATACATTATGCATGAAATAATTAGTGGTCAAGGCATTATGGGTTTTACAGAGTTTGCAATCACTGCATTTTTGACATGATTCAGTCAACTGTCTGGTAAAATTTGAAAACAGGAAAGTACCTGCCAAGATTCTAATTCTGTGATATGAAAAACACTCTTTCCAAAATTAGAGGATGTCTTTTTTGGAAAGTCTTTATAGAGTGATAAATCCTGAGTCCAGAAAGTTCATGATGTTTTCTTCCCAAGTAAATAATGACATAAATAAGTGGAAGAGGGAAGACTATCTCTTTTACTACCCTATAAAACTGTTACATGGTTGTTACCATTTAGAAAATTATATCATGTATATTAATTAATAAGGGATCTTTGAATAATGCATAACAATCCAAAAAGCAGTTTTCACACTGAGATGTATATCATACACATATACATATATGTTTGTATATCATATACAAACATATTAAAATTTAGAGTTTAGCCATTTTACTACCTTATGAATAAATTCAGGAATGACCTAGAAACTACTTGTTTCTCCCAACTTTTAGTCCAGTTCAACCTTCCCGTTCACCATTACTAAGTCAGTAAAGGATTTCTACTGGTCGTCAAGGAAACTACAACGCAAAGAGGCTTGAAAATGGTGATAATCTCATTTCCCATAAACCTGTAAACAAGAGATAAACTGAATAGAGAAAGCACTAACACATTCACTGTCCCACTGGAAAAAATAGGTTTAAAATTATCCTACAAAGTCTCTTCAAAAACAGAGCATGTTGTTTTACAGTAGGAAAAAAGGAAAAGCAAGGATCTGAAGAATTCTCTGGAGGTACCTGGGTAAAAGAGGAAGGAAATGGAACATGGAATATAATGATATACATTCATTACAAATGCAGAGAGGTATTTTTTTTCTTGTCTAATTTAAAAACTGGAATTACAACCCTGAAATTTTGCCCGTACCACTTTGCCTTTAATGCACAGTGGAACAATTTTATTCAGTAATACAGTGTAAGCAACTTTCATCAAAGTTTAATGAAAACTAAATCTAAGCAGTAGCATTTTCATATTTCACTGAGTGATTTTTGGAAATACCCAGAACTATCGTTTTACTAAAATTTTTGAATTAACTTAAATGTGTTAAAGTTTCAGTTTCTTATTTTCCAAAATCGTAATTATAAAATTGAAAAAAAAAAAACAAAGACAAAGACTCTTTGACAAAAACAGAGCATCAGGAGGAAGAGGAAACAAGAGCAAAATGGCCAACATAGACATATTTGCAGGAGAAAAGTATATATGTTGACTTCATATAAGCTTCAGATACCATGGAAGCCTTCATAAGGAAGTATAGGCCCAAAGAAACAGTTGAACGTGAGTATTTTGATGGCCAACATCAAACTGGAATTTTAGCCTGGCTCATTCTGATCACAAAAAGATCTAAGTAAAAGTTAGGAGTAGGGAAGGAACAAGAAAAGTAAGTATGCATATTGATAGAAGGGAAAGATAGCAAAAATAAATTTTAATTATTTTATAATTTTGATCAAAATGTATCTGTATCGATAACTGTTGCAACACTAATTGCCTGTAGCACTTGGTTGAATTAGCACTTGGTTATATTCAGTTAAATACATCATTACATACTTTCTATGGTCCTCTGTTTTACACTACTAATATCCATCTCTACAAATACTAAAACTAAGGCCCTTGGGGCCCATAGCATGCTGTATATTTCCTACCTGCTTCCCATCCCCTCCCTCCTCCAGTAGCCGGCAGAGAACTGATAAATGCTTCGAAGACAGAAGTAAAATCAATAGGAATGGGATTGATTTTCTTAAAGACTGAGTCAGGAGGTGTGTTTTCAGCCTTGAATTCTTTGCTTCTACTCATAGAGTAAAGGGACTTAGCACAAGCTACCCCAAAATAGAGCACCTTGGAATACTGACTATTTTAAGCGGAAGAATTGTAAGAAAATAGCAGAAAGGAGGTCACTCTGACTGTCTCCCCTGCCCTTCTCCTCAGAAACAGGTCATAAAACCCTCATGTGAGGTAGCCCCCCATACCTGGAAGAAAGGAACATTCTTATCTCAGGAGACAAAGGGACACCAAGGCAAATCTGAGCAAACGCTCTGCTAAATTTCCCCCAATTTGCTACACTTACCTCATATTCCTTTGACCTGATATTTCTACAGGACTGTCCACTCTTCATCAAAGCTAGCATAAAAATACTCACGTTCAACTGTTTCTTTGGGCCTGTACTTCCTTATGAAGGCTCCCATGGTATATGAAGCTTACATGAAATCAACATATATACTTTTCTCCTGCAAATATGTCTTTGTCAGTTTATTTTACAGACTCAGCCAAAGAACCTTAGAGGATCAAGGGAAACTTTTTCCTCCCATACAAGAGATACATGTTCATAGCTCCCAAAGTTGATTTTTTAAGGCATCCTTCTCACTGAACAGCTTTAAAACAGAAAAGTCTTAAAAGTAGTTGTTAAGAAAGCTATGAAGAAAGTTTAAAGGTGTAAAAGGAAATTTCAAAATCTATTTAGGTTACTTAAAATTCCTTTGACAGATTTTTCTTTAAAATGAAGAAAGTAAAGGGAAATGGGATAATACAATGTACACAGGCTTTCTCTTGAATAAAAAATGGCTTTTCAAAGAGTAAGTTTGATGTCCCACGTATTTGCTTAACAACCAGTTTAAATTGCTACGTAGAAGGGGAAGAGCGAGCTCTTCCTCAGCCTCCTGTTGTCCCAATACCCGTATGCTGCACATCTCAGCACCTACCGCAGCTCATTCTTACTGGTGGTCATCCCTGCTGGACCATAAGCAGGAAAGGGAAGGACTGTGGCAAATTTATGACTAATTCCATTCACAGGTAATAAATCATGAGTTTTGTACAGTTTCTAATTTTTTACAGAAAAAAAGGAGATTTTTAAGTCATTATAAATCTAAATACTAATAATAAGAATCATGCACCTATTTATAATGCTTCATCACTTATGAGTTAATTGTATAAATATTTCTCATATGATCATCAGTACAAATCACAGAAGCAGACATACCAGTTACTATTATCTTCACTAGGCAGCAGAGGGAACTTTGACTTCAAGATGGTTTAACCTATTACGCTTAAATGTTTAATCATAGATACATCAAAACATACATAGAGGAACTACTCATTCATCTCTTAGCGATTCCATTTATAAACTACATGGTGATCCTTTGATGGGTTAGAACCCATGTTGTAAGCTATGTAACGTATCTCATACTTTTGCTCTGTTTAGTGATGTGAAGGAAAAGAATTCAATAGTTGAATAGAACTCCAGTAATAACAATGTCTGCTTTAGTGAGTTTTTCTCTATTTAAGGTATAACTTACCTTTTTTAGTATAACTGAAAAAATAAAGAAGTCAAATACTTTAATGGAAGCATCTGGTATGCATCAAACCTTAAGGTCACTATTAAGTAACCATGGAATTTGTTGTCAATACTCTTATCAGGAATTCCCTGTAAAACTGTAAGGTTCATCCAGAACTAGTACAATAGGTGATGCATTTCCTTTCAACAAAGTAAAACAAGAAGCATATTTTACTGTTGCTATTACCAAATATTCTACTAGCAAATGCCAAAGGGTGGAAACCCTTGTTTGTGATAATGGAAGAGCATCACCCCAAAGGAAGAGATTGAATAACTACATGGGAAATTCTGCTCCTTAAATTTCTTGTTGAGAATCCCAATTAAGCACCTCTTCTCCTTACAAGGTAGATAAAATGGAAATATTCTCATTCTTTTCTGTATTAGTCTTTATACATGTTGTAAACATATACAAAAGCTTATGTTTCACATCTGTATTTCAAAAATAATGATCTGCTTTGAAAGGTGAATCCAATGTTATTTTAACATGCATACAAATTTTGGAGTTCAGTCAGGAAGGTCCCATTGGGAACATTCTTCCCCAAAAGCCACAGGCCTCTGGGTCACAGGCAGCTTTCCCTTCTTTTCCTTCCTGCCCTTGTCAAGATCCAACCATGCCAGCAGGGAATAAAATCAGCAGGAAGCTTGGCAGCCAGCTTCAAAAAGCCACCTCTTCGCTAATGAGGCATTGAGAAGTGACAGCCACAGAATCTAATGAAATTCTACTATGAAATCTGTGATGCTTCCACATACATTTTCCACTAGAATCAGATGAAAGTAAGGAAATATATAAGATCATGAAAAATAACAGAATTGTCATAGCCAAGTGTGACTACAGCAGAGAGACACAACTTTGAGATTTACTCAGCTCGATAGAGTTTGTCCTCGAATGTTTTAAGAGAGATGAAATTTTAAATTATGCCACGTATTATTTTAATTTTCCAAAAAGTTGTCTTGAAAATGAAATAAAAAACCATTCCCTGATGTAGAGATTTATTCCTAGAAAGATGAGAACATTTCCCTAACTGAAAAAGAAATCTGAATGATCTGAAGTTCCAGCAGAAGACACGGAATGACTTGTTGCTAACAAAGGCTTGGTGAGACTCTATTGTGCCTGTAGAGACCACAGCTGGAAGAGGCTCACCTCTATTCTGGGCCATCAGGTGAACACCTTCCTGCAGGTAAAACACAGAACAATTAAGATCAAAACTAAGAGTAGATCATGCATAGGCCCGTGGCAACTCTGGTGTGGGGAAGTGAGAGTAATAAAGAACATTCTTCTATAGTCTTTTCTCTAGCATAATTTCCCAATTGTATATTTATTCCACAATTCTGGCTAATTGGAAATTATAAACCAGGAGGCTTAAAATTTCAAACCTTGGGTCTAGATGATTTAAATGTGGGGTGGAGGATTTTCTGTGTTGTCAGCATGGAGGTTCAGACACATGGACTCATCTGGAGGGATAGTGGAGCTGACCAAGAGTCCCCCAGCACAGCCTCCGGAGAAAGGTTTCATCACCTGGCTTTGGAGCTGTGATACCACTCAGAGGTGTCCTCGCTTTGGTACCTAGTCAAAACCTCACGGTCTTCTATAAAAATCATCAGGAAAGAATTCCTATAAGAAAAAGAAATTGATTTTACAGAGGAAATGGGATACACTAGGAACACAATGCTGGATTGGTTTGAGACCAAAGTAAGTTTCTCAGGGCCAAGCTAAATACATCTTTCCTGAAGGACTGCACACGGACCTCTAAAGGGACTCTGTGGGCCTTTGAAATACTCAGGGAAAAAAAAAAAACAAAACCATATATATATATATATATATATATATGTGTGTGTGTGTGTGTGTGTATATATATATGATTTTAAACAGGGTTCTTGTGCTTTAGAGGATATTATTGGAAAAAACCTGGAGAAACATGAATGAGGTATTAGGATGAGATACATAGTTGTGTTCATTTTCGTATTTGAATGGTTATTTCACATTTGGATATTGGGTGGCTGTGTAGGATGTCTGTTTATATGAAATACATACTAAAGTGTGCAAGGTAATGAGATGTCAGATGAACAAGTTTAGTCTCAAATGGTTGAAGAAAATAAAAGTTCTTGGTCCTAAATTTGCAATTTTTTGTAAATTTGTAAGTTTGAGATTGCTTTAAAAATTATATATATGCATGTGTGTGTGTGTGTGTTTGTGTGTGTGTGTGTGTGTGTATGGATCACTCTCCCTGACCTAGCCTAAACCTACCATCCCAGCATTTTTGCTCTTTATAAATCCTTACCTGTCTGGTTTAATGACTATTTTAACATAACAGGCTATAGACTTTCTCAAAGGTAACTTTGCTCTGTTACCTCCATCCAAAAAGCTTTTCAAAAAAAATATACCTGTCATATTCTACCCATCCTTGAAGGCATCTCCTAAATGACATGTCCTCCATGAAACCTTCTATCAGAGCCTAGTCTAATGCCTCATATATAGTATGTGTTCAAAATACATTTAGTGAAAAGAATTTAACCACTTACGACTGGAATGGTTAAAGATAAGACCATAGAAATTATACATGAGCTCGGCCTTTCAAGATCAGAAGAAATCAATGTCTGAAGATAGATAAAGACTTAACTTTTATTCTACACACAGGAAATATAGAAGAAGATTTTAAAAGGAGGTATACACAATGGAATATTATTCAGCCATCAGAAAGGATGAATACCCACCATTTGCATCAACATGGATGGAACTGGAGGGGATTATACTAAGTAAAATAAGTCAAGCAGAGAAAGACAATTATCATATGGTTTCACTCATTTGTGGAACATAAGGAACAGCACAGAGGGCCTTAGGGGAAGGGAGGGAAAACTGAAGGGGGAGAAATCAGAGAGGGAGACGAACTATGAAAGACTATGGATTCCAGGAAACAAACTGAGGGTTTCAGAGGGAAGTGGGGTGAGGGGATGGGGTAGCTGAGTGATGGGTATTGAGGAGGGTACACGCTGTGATGAGCACTGGGTATTATACGCAACTAATGAATCATTGAACACTATATCAAAAACTAATGATGTACCATATGGTGGTTAACTGAACATTAAAAAAAAAAAAAAAAGTTTAAAGCCATACAACAAATATACCCAAAATGCAGCAAAGAGAGTATAGTAGAAATTTTTAAAAATAAAAAAATCAAATTAAAAAAAAGTAGACAGTGGTTATTTGAAGGTAGATCTGGGGCTGTACTTTAATACATATGAGGAGTATAGAAGAGATTTGGAGCATGGTCATTGGCAGAACAGAAACCAAGCCCTGCTATATTTAAGGACTGGATACTAATTTCGAAGACTAATGAAGCCAAAGAGAAATGAAGAGATTTTCACATGAAAGCAAGATAAGATCCTTTTTAAGTATGAAGAATGTGTCCAGATTTTATAATATTCAATTGCCTGAAGGAACACATTGTGGAATCACAGGCAAAGACTAGTGATAATCCTAAAACACTGCATTGGGAGGAACAGCCAAAAAAGAATCACATATTCTGGCTATATATTTCTTAAACCATTTTCCTGGAAAAAGATGCTCTAAATTGAGAACATATTATTAGTCATAGTCATGAGAGACAAAACACATAATTGCTAAAGAGACGAAGTGTTCCAGCTTCTCCTTGAATTTCCCAATAAAACCTAAAAGGCAATAACACATAATTCCAATGTATCCAGCATAGTTAATCAGAGGACTACCAAGAATTGTGTAGACATAACTGACTGCTACTTGAATATGAGTTCCAGATTTTAAGAGAAGGCTTCCTCATGGAAAAGAGAGTGATTGCAGTTTTTGAAGGACAGTATTGGAATGCTGCCATTTTTTAAGAATCGGCAGTTTGGCAGATGAAGGTATCACTCACAAAACAAAAAGAAGCAATTTCATCATCAAACAAAATTACCAGCAATGAAACATCTGTCATAGCACCCTTAACCCTGTACTCTTTCTCTCAATGATGTTTTAGGAGGTTCAGTATTTCTACTAAGCTGTGAATCACCTTGTTTTTTCAATATCTTTACTTCACTAACAATCTCACTACAATACCAAAGAAATAAATCTCACAGGAGCCTTACAAAGGGATGCATTTTTACAAGGATTTCCTTTTAACATGTTGAAATTGATGCCTGAACACTTGGAACTTCTCCATTCCCTTATGCCATTCCTGTTTCCTGTTTCTAGCCTTTCCCACAGACTGACACCTTGTTTTCCTTGCTAGATCTCTCTCTTTTCTCATAGCAGTCTCCTGAGGCTAGTGTGAGTTGACCCTGAGATTGACTTCTGACCCTGAGATTCTCTCATCTATAAGTATGAATTGTCCTTGATATGATCAATTAGAATGAATCATTTTAAGTCAGTTCCCTTCAGCCTTTCCCTTAGAAAGCCCCGAATTAAATTTAAACTCACTAGGCAAAAAAAAAAAAAAAAAAAAAAAAAAAATCATGTGTCCATTTTTTTGCAAATTATAATTCCCTTGGGGTGCTTTTCCAAAGAGAAATTCAAAGGAAACAAACTCATTTGCACTCTAGGAACAAATAACAATGGTTTATAATGACCATGACAATAAACACCAGTCTGTGGGGCATAGGGCTTAGACTAAATCAGAGTGAACCTAATGTGAAGCAGGCAGTGGTCCTAATAGGTAGTGGGCAAAGGCACTAACAAGAAATGCAATGATTTTCTCATGCCTTTCCATGAATTTGTGGTGTGCTTTCTGTTGTACCAATTTGCAGTGAGCTTTAAGAAATGTCTCTTCCATGCATACGCCCGTGTTCTCTTATCTCTCAATTTGGAAATCACTAGATGTTACGGAGGAAGATCAAGAAAATTACATCTGAAATGTATGAAGAAGACAAATATTCAGTCTATTTCAGTCCATTTGAGTGAGTATGCCAAGCCTGAGAGATTAATATTGTTGTCGGGAGGGTTGTGAACACTCAGCAAATTGTAGTAAATCTCTTTCCGCATAAAATACTTCATGGCTTCTGAGTGGGGTAGTAGATATGTTCCATATTTATGAAGCTGATGATAGCATTTCATCTTCTCAAATTCTTACATAAGGGAAGAATAGCCTTCTTTGATCCATAAACTGCAATATTCTAAGGCCAGATGTGTCCATACAAACAAAAAATTCACAAGTCATGTGGTGTCAAGCCGTCTTTTGAAAAAAAGAACAAATCAACTTGAAAGCAAATGGTAACCTTTCAAAAAAACGAATTAGAAATTACCTGGTTTTGGTTAAGACAAATGATATGTTCTGTAGAGCAATGATCAGTTTTATTACATTGGGAGGAAAAAACTTCAGAAGAATTCTCCTTGATATTTAGAGTTGGATATTAAAATAAGTTGAAGCTAAAAAAATATTGCCTAAAATTCACAGAGCTAAGCACACTGTCTTGAAATTTGCTGTACTTCTAATTATTAGCAAGTTTTTATTTTTAGTTATTCCCAACAAAATTAGTTAAGACAATAAATAATAGTTTATTTACAGCAAGTGTTTCAAAGTTAATGAGAATTATTAAAGATAATTTTTTTTCACATGCCTTCCCTGCAATGCCAGTAGATTAATAACTAAATTGGGACGTTACTCACAGCTTGGATGCCAGGAAGAATTATATAAACTAATTAACAAAGACCTTGGAGGAAAGTGGTCTCATTTACAATCTTGATAAAAAAAGTAGAGAGAAAAGATACCACAAAGGAAAAGATTCTTCTATGTATTAGCTATCCTTTCTTTATAATAAAATATATCATAACTAAAATAAAGAGGAAAAAATTAATGAAATATTTTCAGGAAAAGACATAATATCAAAAAGAAAAAAATTGAGCACATAGGAGGAAAAATAAGTAAACAAATTAAAACTGGACATTAAAATTTTAAAATCATGTTATGACTAGTGATTGTGCAAAATGAAAAAATGAGGTAATTATCTAGGCTGGCTAATGTATATACATAAACTGATAAACATTTTAGAAATCATTTTTACTATGTGTCCCAAAAATCATATAAATGTTGATATCCTTTGATGCAATAATCTCACTCCAGGAAATATTCCCAAGGATTATCTAAAAGAAAGAATATCTATACTCATTGCAGAATTATTTATTCTAAACCAAAAAATATCCTAGATATTTAACAATAAGAAATGATTAAATTTTGGCCTATCGACTTGATAGAAGACTATTGGGCAATCATTAAAACATGTATCAGAATTCCATAGCAACATATGGTAAATATGAAGTGAAAACAGCTGTCAAAAACTGCATAGCTGCAGAAAATAAAAAGGAATGTTGAAAAAGAAAAAAATCATCAAAAGTAGAAATACTGGGACGCCTGGGTGGCTCAGTTGGTTAAGCAGCTGCCTTCGGCTCAGGTCATGATCCCAGCGTCCTGGGATCGAGTCCCACATCGGGCTCCTTGCTCGGCGGCGAGCCTGCTTCTCCCTCTGCCTCTGCCTGCCATTCTGTCTGCCTGTGCTCGCTCGCTCTCCCTCTCTCTCTCTGACGAATAAATAAAATCTTAAAAAAAAAAAAAAAGTAGAAATACTGCTAATTCTGTGTCTAACTTTTACCCATAGTTTATTCTAACTTATCTGGGGAGAAAACTGGTAAAGATTGCTCAGGTTTCTTTTAGAAGTCAGTAATTTCAAGTTAAATATAAGCTCTTCTAACTAAACTTGCACTGCAATTTATTTCCAAAACAATATCCTTCCACTATGTATGTGCTGTGAAACTATGTTCAATAAAATATTTGGTCAATGCTGTTAATTCAGGCAGATGGATTTTGACAGGATGGTTTACTGAACTAACTGACAATGTTTGGGATACAAGAACAAGGGCTGAGCTCTCCCGCAGGTCAAGGACAACAAAAAGGGGCCATACAGATAGAATCAGAACTGTTCTAATTGGATATCATCTCCAAGTACTTAGGAGAAATTGAAATGATACCAGAATTTTCCTCCATATCCTTTATAATTTTACCTTAATAATTTTATCCTATATAATACCCTTTATAATTTTACCTGTATAATTATGTGTTCAATTGCTGCATGAAATCACTAGAATGCGAGATCAGTCAGCTTGCATAGATCCTTTGGTTGTTTTCATTAAGTCCCAAGTTAATGATTTGTCTAAGTATTACACATAAATATCCAAACCAAGTACTAAGCAAGGCTCAAATGCTCAAAGCCTAGGGGCTTACCTTGGTTTATAGATTTATGTTTGAGCAGACACAGTGCTGGCAAAGTTTGAATCGGAATGTCTTACGGTGGAGCAACCAGTGTGGACAAATTCATACATTTCTGTTATCGTCCTGCTTCCCAGCGACATTGGAGCTGACACATTTGACACCTATTTTAGAGTTTTAGGACTCAGAAATAGTGGGAAAATGACAGTGATCTATCTAAAAGGTCTCGGGGTACCTGGATGGCTTAGTCATTGAGCATCCAACACTTGATTTTGGCTCAGGTTATGATTCAGGGTGAGGAGATCAAGCGTCGTTTCAGCTCAGACTAGGTGTGAAGCCTGCTTAAGATTCTCTCTCTCTCCCTCTCCTTCTCCCTCTGCCCTTCCCTACCCTCTCTCTCAATATTAATGAGTTAATTAATTAATTAAAATAAAATAAAAAGTCTTGTGATAGGTCCATCAGGGGAATCTTTTCCTAATTCATTGATAGTTCAATTTTTCCTTTGGCTGTGGCTGCTGCTGGGTATGATTTCCTCAAAACAATGTGGTTCCTCAGGTTGGGGAGGTGGGGTAGCCTCGCCCCTGCTTTTCTTCCTTTAGCCCAAGAGGCTGAGATTATTTTGTGGTTCTCTTGGGATCAAAACATTAGTGCAAGGTTGGAATTGGTCAGCCTTCTCTAAGTTGAGAAAGCAGCTCGGAGGCCCTCAGCCTCTTTCTTGGCCTCCTACTGAGAGGTGGCTCTGGCAACCCTTAATTCACTGTTAGGCAGTCATATTCAAACATGATGATGTTGGCGTTACTGATAGTAGCTGAAGAGTACTCTGCCCCGGCTTCAAAGAAAAATAGGGTAATTTGGCACATATTGTAATTAGGCATACATTATATTTAACACCTTTCACTTGAGAATCTCAGAAGTTTATAGAAATTACTAGTTAACTTTCTATTCTTAGAGTCTGCAGACCACATATGAACATTATAAATGGAATTTCAAGATGTGACCGAAAAGGTTAGAATAATAAAAAGAAAACACATTGTTCTTTCAGGAAAAAGAAATAAAATACATTGTCTTTTTGTGGGCTTTAAAAATGTCTAATAATAGGAAAAATTGCATTTAAAGGCATCAGGGGGGAAAGGTTTATAATAAAGAAGGTTTTCTCCCTCTAACATTTTTTTTCACAACTGGATTCAAATAATACTTAATAACCTTGGTGTACTGAGTGGCTGTTACTCAGGCATCTTTAACTTTTTGGTGACATCTACTGTCCAAAATGGGAAATGCTATGGAATCATTCTACACCCAAAGAGTATCTAGAATGTATTTCATTTTATTTTATGTTGGTACTTACAATGCTACAACTTCTTTGATTCTTCCATCTGTTATAAGCAGACCTCATTAAAAGATTTAGAGTATACTTAAATAACTTCCATATGCATTGCATCATGGAGCCATGGAAATACTGGGCTGTGCTGACAAATCCTAGTTTTGGTATATATAAAGAGGTCATTTCAAATTAAAGATTTTACTAAACCAACTGTTCAAATACTAGAAAAAATATTAAATGGATATTTAAATGCATTTTCTTATATTTAATGGAAACCACCTCTAAGACCTGATTACAAAGTTAATATTTTTTAAAATTATTTATTTATTTATTTGGCAGAGAGAGACACAGCGAGAGAGGGAACACAAGCAGGAGGAGTGAGACAGGGAGAAGCAGGCTTCCCACCAAGCAGGGAGCCCAGTATGAGACTTGATCCCAGGCCTTGAGCTGAAGGCAGATACTTAATGACTGAGCCACCCAGGTGGCCCAACAAAGTTATTAATATTATTATAATAGTAATATTTATAGTAGAATCCCAATTTTAAAGGAAATCGGAGTTCCTAATCACTTGTGAACCTGACTTTCTACTTCTTACTCTAGTTATAAAAAATAAGCCGAGCTGGGGTGCCTGGGTAACTCAGTTGGTTAAGCATCTGCCTTTGGCTCGGGTCATGGTCCAGGTCCTCCTCTGCCCCTCCCTTTATTCATGCTCTATCTTTTTCTCATTCTCTGTCTCTCTCAAATAAATAAATAAAATCTTAAAAAAAAAAAAAAAGAGTTATCTGTTATCCAGCAGGAAATAAGCATCATTTATACTCCTAATTAAGTTGCACCTGTTTCACAGTTGATGGTTTGCAAAGACATACACTTCATTTCATAACTCATGATTATAACTAGAAAATTTTTTCAGAGGCATTTGGTAATGCAACAACAAGGTAAATAATTTTTTTATTGAGTATCTATTATATATAGACACTGTGCTAAATGCTTTCACCAATGTAACAGGTGATAAAATGGCATAGCTCCCAAAGAAAACCTCGAATAGGAGGGCCTCCGGTTCTATAATGTAACCTACTTCTCCCCAACTCAAGTAAGAAGGGAGAAAATAGTTCCTTCATTGACCGTGGTTCTCCCGTTCTTAGAAACAAACAAACAAACAAAATACCCTGCTGCTTTGCCTTTTTTTTTTTTTTTAACCTTCCATTGTACAATGGAATCATTTCAAGTTTACTACTTGGTAAAATCATTTCAAGTTTACTACTTGGTAAAAACCAGATATGGTAGAAGTAAACAAATCTAGAGTCTCATGTAACATTATGTAAACAGGTTAAAACTGTAAAGTAATTCCTTCTCCATTGTGATTTGCTTTCCAGTCCTCAGTTTCCTTTTTTAAATTAGTGACCCTGAGGTCCAATGACCTGCTTGAAAAAAGAAGAAAGAAAACACCCATGCCAATTAATTTTTAGCCATTATTTTATTATTATAATAATAATAATTTAATAATTATGTATATAATAATTAATTATTCTGTAAGTATTCATTGGTAAGGTTGGCTCTTCTTGTGCACAATAAAATATGTAGCTATTTCTATGGCTTTACAGCCTAGAAAAGGTAGGCATCAACAGTCCCAATGAAAGTAGAATGGCCTAAGAGATGAATGAGATATATAGCAATAGAATTTGGATTTAGAAAAAGGCAAGAGGGCTTCCAGCTGAGGGAATCCAACAGAGACTTATGGCAAAAGTAAGGCATTTGATTGAATATGACAAGTGTGTGCCTCTTTAAAGTGGTGGTGTGGATAGTTTAAGGAAAGAGGAGTAGGAGAGCCCAGTTATTACAGAGGTGGGAAGGCCTGGATACGTGCCTGACACAGAGCAGTCCAGGGTGTCTGTTTACTGGGACCAACTAGGAAACAAACGGTGGCTGAGACATCTCACAAAGGGACCTGACCTGGATATTTTTACCAGGACAGTGGAATTCACTGCTCCATGGAATCCATAGATCACAGAAGGGGAGGATCTTCAAACCCAAGTTTCAAGTCAAACTCCTTTTAACTTCATCACAAAGGTGTTGCTCTGGGCTGGGTTTTTCCGAGCTCCCGGTTCTTCCGAGCTCCCGGTTCTTCCGATACTTTTGATTGCTTCCTGACCTTAGACTAAGGTTCCTGGCAAGTTATTATCTCTAGATATTTCACTTCTGATTAGTTTGTGCTTTTGATTGTTAAAAAAAATCTTTGTTTCCCTACTTCCCCTTAAAGTTACAAATTACAAAGAACCATCATCTTGCCCTGGAAAATTGTTTTTTATGCTTTACTAAAAACAGCCAAATATTTCTGATTTCCCTCTCCAAATATATTTTATCACATTTGGCCCTAGAATTCCCCTTAGCACTTTCGGTAATATTTTGGTAGTATGAAGGAGTATTCTGGAAACATATCCATCGTCTCCCCTGACCACCGAAGGTGGGAAAGTAGCAGTATAGAGAAAGACAGAGACAGGAGGGAGATTCGCCCAACTTAACTTGCTCTCACCCACCTTCCAAAAAACCCTCTCTTCCGTTTCTGTGAAAGTTCAAAATAATTCTTTCTGCGACCTGTCAATAAAATACATAAACAGCATATTTGAATTGCCTAATATATAAGTACAAAAATATTCAGAGCTAATTACATTCAGTTGACAACTTGACTGCAAATCATAAATATATGCATATTATGTGACATTCTGCCTAGAATTTAATTTTCACCCTAATTCTAGAAATAACTAAACATTTTTCTACTAGATCAAGTTGGGAGTTCTCAGTTCTACCCTAAGCCAATACAATTTTGAGTTCGTCTATGTGTATAATTTTTTTTTATCATTTATCATTATTCTTTCACAACCTTAGCATATTGGTAAAAATAAATCACCATATTTTCTTTTTAGTTCATAGCCTCAATCTAACTTCACATAACCTATAGAAGAAAAATAGGACAAGTGCAACGGACAGAAAAAAAAATTATAAAGGTATTTCACCTTTCTATACTAATTTTTTAAATGTCTTCATGAATCAGGCAGCTTAATTTCAGCTCTACACGAATCTATGAGAAGTGGATGAAATGGCTGCAAATTAGCCACAGAGCTCTCTATAATCCAATTATAACCTCTCTCTCTCTCTCCCTCCATCTCTCTCTCTCTCTCTCTCTCTCTCTGCACTAAACTGGTTTTCCTCATGTGTTTGAATCTCCCTTAGACGTTGTCAGGACTGCCACCTACTGACAGAGCAGGTTACACAGAAATGACATGATTTAAGAATGACCATGTTATTTGTTCAAATCAGGACATTCCTGAGAATGAGAAAACTTTTTTACATCAGCCTCAAAAGTATATAAAATTTTTTTCAAAAATTAAATATCTGTATAAACAAAGACAAAAATTTTAAAACTTCTTTATATTCATTATCTGAACATAAGAAGATAACAAGCAAAATAAATGCTCTTGGTACATATTCACATCTTTAAATGAATTTCTTAGGGGTATCTGTCTCTAATTCAATGTCCCCTGAAATTTTCTGAAAAGTATATTTTAACACAATTTTATTATTTTTATATTTTAAAATGATCAATGTTTTGCTAAAATCTTCTCAAATGATATCTTATGGCTAATAAAGTTGAAATTGTTGATATATTCACTCAACTCTTTTTTGTAGGCTGTAATTAAGAAAATGCTTTCCATGCACATGCTGAGCTACTTAAGAATTTCCAGAGTAAATTCTGCTAAATGGCAATGTTGTCATATGGTTTTATATTGTTCCCAGTAGATTTCTCCTCAAAATAGTAATAAATGCAACAGGAACCAGTAATGGCAAAGCTGTAAGTCTCATGTGGAACTCTGTCTGATAAACCGAAGTTGCAGTTTGTGAAGTGGATAGCTATGATAACATTTTATAGTGAATGTCTCACATACTAATGGTATTATCAGATTAAGGCAGTGGGAGATCAGAGGCCATCCAGTTAGGACCTTGCTCAGTGTTTTTAAGAAAAATATAGAGTGTTTCCAGTCAGAGATAGGACCTAAAAGATGGAATCAGTGCCCCAAGTAGTAAAACCAAAAAACTGAGCCTTCTGATACTGTTTGGAAGCATGGTTCCACAATCCCAAGTTCTGATTTTTATTTCAAGGGACACCAAAGCTGTCTTTATTATTGTTTTAATTTAAAATGTCTGAAGACATCCTACCCTATAATCAACCTAAGTGTCTACAACGGTATTGCAATACAATGTTATTCACAGTTTGTTCAAAATAAGTTGAAAAAAAAATTTTTTTTAAAGATATCATTTATTTATTTGACAGACAGAGATCACAAGTAGGCAGAGAGGCAGGCAGAGGGAGAGGAGGAAGCAGGCTCTCTGCGGAGCAGAGAGCCCGATGAGGGGCTCAATCCCAGGACCCTGGGATCATGACCTGAGCCGAAAGCAGAGGCTTTAACCCACTGAGCCACCCAGGCGCCCCAAGTTGAAAATTTTTAATTGAAATATTTAATAAATATTGACTTTTAAAAGCCTTCAACTTTTGAAAGTTTTTGAGAATTACAACGAACATAACAGAGTTTACAAACAGGAAGACATTGAACTGTTTCCCTACAAATGCAAAGGACAAATCAAACACATTAGATCATGGGAATTCCACTGGCATAAAAATTTAATTTTGAAATTTTATAATGCACTTCAACGCATTTTGGTTTGTGAGGAAAATTTGTGATGAAACTAAATTGGAAGAAAAATTCAAAAAACTCAAAATAGAGACAATGTATTTGATCAGTTTGGTCTAGTGAGAGTATTTGCTGAAGAAAGATACCTTGAAAGGGTGACAAAGAGTACTTACCTATGAATGGATTTAGATAGAAATATTTATACATTTCAAGATGAACAAAATTAAAATTAAGAAGACTTTCATGGAGCAGAATTTGTTCTAAACTTACCAAGTACACAATTTTGCGCATTACACTATCAGGATCTGCCTTGCACTAGCCACCATGTGACTTTAAATGTTACCCTCTAAAATCCATGTTTTCCCTTCTATAAAATAGTCATAGTAATAGTACCTACTTCGCAAGTCTTTGTGAGACCTGAATAACATTACGGATGTAGAGGACTCATCAAGTGCCCAGAATAAAGTATGTCAACTTTATTCAAACTTTATTCAAAATAAATGTCAACTTGCTATTGTTTTGTTACTATCATCATCATCACCAACAGCATCATTTCCCTCAACTCTAAAGAAGAAGGAATGGTTCAAGTTGTAGACTTGTATTTAAATAGCATATATGTCTTAATACCACAATGAGAATAAATGTGGATAAGAATCACTTACTGATCAGATTGTAATTTAGAGCAATGTAAAGCAGAGATAAGTTTTGATGCTCCTATTTAGGGTAAAATCTTCATTATTTTAAACTCCTTTTGAAATGCCAGATGTATGTTTTATAAGAGGATGGAAAGTGATTGGTCTTCTCTATATTTATGATGAGATTTAGCCTCAATAGATACATTTTCTGCCACCTAACTACTTCAGAAACAGCAGATAAAGATGAATTGCTCTATAACTCAATGCAGAAAATTTGGAAGACATCTTCCAAAATGTATTTGATTTACAATCAACAACTGGATATAGCAAAAATATCTACTCCTTTTCATGTATGTGCATTTTGCTACAACTTTATCCCAAAAGGTCCATCAGGAAGATATATTGTTTAAAATCAAATATTCCAGAGTGAAATTATTGAGTTTTCCACAGTCAAATGGGCAATAAGGATATCTACTTTAGGAACAATTCTTTATAGTGCAAAAAAAGATCTTTGTTCTTGTGGGGTTTCATGAATATATACTTATCTCTAAACTCAGCGAGTAGTATAAATTAAATACATATGGCTTTTTCTATGTCAAGAAAAAGTCTGGATGGTCTAGGGATTCTGTGTTGTTGTTAATGCATGACAGTTAAGAAGTAGCTTCTGCAGAAAGGAGTAATTTGATAAGTGAGCCATGGAATACAATTATGTTAAAGTACATTGAAGATGGAATCATATTTTTTACTCTGTTTGCATTTAGGCATTTAATTATTTTTCTAGCAGATAACTAACAACTGAAATTGTTTTTCTGAAAATGCAAATACAAATAATATCATTTGTTAATAAAGATTCTGCAGCTGTCCTTAATCTAAAAATAAATATATCCATATGTTCTTTCACTAAAGAAATAACTGTACAAGATCATAAATATACATATTGTCATTATTGTTATTTGATTTTACCTTTAATTTTCTTTATTTGAATATGCAGTATAGATATGAATATAGTACAAATTTTGAATGGTCCAAAATTCAAAAGAAATAAAGATGAGTATATGAAAAGTTTTCCTTACCCTTCTTTCAGCTACTTACTACCCCCCTCGCCCTGCCAAATCAGGTAAAACCATCATTATCAGTTTGGTTTTTTATTCTTCAAGAGGTTTTCAAAGCATGTATAATCATGTGCATATACTTTTTTTTCTTTCTTTCTTTCTCTCTCTTTTTTTTCTTTTTGGCAGAGAAGAAGCAAGCCATACACATGATTTTATCCTTTGCTATTTTCTTTTATCTATATATAGAGAAACATAGTCCCATATCACTACATACAGATCTCCTACATTCTTATTACAGCTACATAGTATTACATTCTTTGTATGTATCATAATTTATTTAACCCAACCTGTACTAATAATGTTAGGGTTGTTTTCAATCTTCTGCCATTTCAAACAGTACTACAATGAACAAACTTGTAAGTATATTATTTTTTCACAATATAAAATTTGAAATTTTGATAATTTTCCCAAAAACTTATATAAGTATTATCAATTTATATTCCCACTAGCATGCCATTATTTTTTACATGTACCACTATGATCAGTGAAGAATAATGTCATAATGATAGTACTGTCTTATTGTGAGTGGAGTTGGGAATCTTTTTATGGTTAAGATCCATCTGTATTTTCCGTTAATTGTCTATTTATATCATTTGCCCTTTTTCTTTTGGATTGGTGATTTTTCCTTACTGATTTTTTTTTTTAAGATTTTATTTCTTCATTTGAGAGAGAGAGCGATATCAAGAGGGAGAACATGAGCAGGGGGTGGGGGGGAGAGGGAGACGCAGGCTCCCCACTGAGCAGGAAGCCTGACATGTGGCTCATTTGCAGGACCCTGAGATCATGACCTGAGCCCAAACCAGAAGCCCAAACGATTGAGCCACCCAGATGCCTCTCCTTCCTGATTTTTTAAATTTCTTTTTTTTTTTAAGATTTTATTTATTTATTTGACAGAGAGAGAGAGAGATCACAAGTAGGCAAAGAGGCAGGCAGAGAGCAAGGGGGAAGCAGGCTCCCTGCTGGGCAGAGAGCCGGATGTGGGGCTCAATCCCAGGACTTTGAGATCATGACCTGAGCTAAAGGCAGAGGCTTAACCCACTGAGCCACCCAGGTGCCCCCAAATTTCTTTTTATATAAGGAAAACTAGACCACTGGATGTAATGGGTTGCAAATATTTCTTCCAGTTGATCATTTTTCTTCAACTTGAAGAAATTTTATTATTGTTGTTGTTTTATGCACTTGAAATTTTATTATTGTTGTTGTTTTATGCACTTGAATTTATTAATCTTTTATTTTATATATTCTAAGTTTTGTTTCATACTTAGATAAACTTCCTCTCAGAGATTATTTAAAAATTCATAATTTCTTGCAGTGCCCACTGATTACAGCCCTGCTGTTTAGTCTTCACTGATTATGGAATACTTTCCAACTATCTTTGAGTCTGGGGTTTTACCTGTCAACTAGTTTAACTGAAGAAGAAATTTGTGTTTTCTTCTTATTGTGGCCTTCTCGTGATTTCTTAGAGGAGAAGGGGGAATATACTGACAGTATGTTCTGTTTTTAAACTGAAAGTCCTCTTTCTTTTAAATCTTATTTTACCCAATGTATTTCTATAAGTCAAGTCAAATTCTTTGTATAATGACATAATAAATGCATAAACACAATTATTTTGATACACAATTTGTGAAGTTTTTGTTGTTGTTTACCACTAGTTTCCTTTGACTAAAATACATGTTATTTTTCTAATGGTCTTGTTTTAAGATGCTGTCCTTATAAGATTAAATTGTAGGACAACAGTTTGTAAACTTAAGCACAAACTTTTGCATACAATTAATTTCAGGAGTTTTAGAGAGCTCTTCAGAACTCCTAATGCTTATCATGACCTATTTTGAGAATCAGAGATAAGCTGAATGTGAGAGTCTCAGACTCAAAATACACAGTCATTTATGATAAAAGAGAAAAACTTTCCTTTGTTGTTACCACTGAAGTGTGGAAAGTAATATGCCAAACAAGATAGGACTTACTCTAACAATCCATCATAAATATTTTTAAAATGATCATGGAATATATGATTCAGTGTAAAATCTTACCAGTTCCAAACATGAATGTGAATGAACTTAGTAAGTATATACCCAACACCATTTTAAACAAATTACTGATTTTTCTCCAAAATCTTTGGTTAAAGTAACAAATCTACTGATAACTAAGTTCCCTTATAGAAAAAGTCTAGTCAGACTGTTGAGAATATAAATTAGTTAATGTTGTATAAAATAAAATTTAGATACAAAATATAACAGGATATTGAAATGGAATTTCATCTACTTCAGTTTTAGGTCAAGACCAAACACAAAACAACCATTAATGCCACCTACCCTCAATTTTGAGGTAGTTTGTGAAATCATCTATGCAAGACTTGCAAAATAGGCAATCAAAAAATATTTTTGCATTTTTTGGCTTATTACCTAATTTAGGGATATATAAGAAGTTAAAGAAATCTGAAGAAGAAAGTAAGAATTTCTTTAGGCCAAGTTATCCAAAAACAGTGGTACTTTACCTATACTACCCTCAACACACACACACACTGCTTGGTTAGGGAAGAAAGTGTTTCTCCCTCACTCCAAGGCTACTGAATGGAACGAGCTAGCTACTGCTGAGAGAATTGAATGTTTGCCTAGGTTTGGAAAACATAAATATTTGGTATTTGTCTCCCACCTGAGAAATTCCAAAGTGAAAGTCTGAACCAAAGAAACTGCAAAGTGAAAGTTTGCAGAGTGAAGAGAGAAAACTGTACATTCCGCTAGTGGTAGGTCAAAAAGAGTTGATTCTTTCCTATACTTAGTTGTAGGTCTGGGGAAGAAAGAGCCACACAGGGATGAGCTATGGTACATACATGTATTTCCCAGTTCAATCCAGTAAGAGGTACATTTTCTTTGCACATATGAGAAACAATTACTAAATTAGTGAATTTATAATACCTGTTTATTTTATGTATTATTCTACCAAAAGTTCTGTGGAAACTAGAACTTTGTCTTTCTTTTTTATCATTTTATCATATATTATCTTTTTATATCCTATCATCATATATGCTTACCATGGTAATCGGCATTTGACAAATATTTGTCATATGAATGAATGAATGAATGAAGTCACCTGGAGCTTAAAATGTGTAAGGGCAAGTAGACGTGTAAGTAGACACCTAAAATAACCTTAATAAAAGATACAATACTCACCAACTATCTCTGCTTATAACAAGGAAAAAAGACTTCTGAGTGTAAGGGTATATATCTTGAAGAATTCACAGGAGATTGATAATGATCTTCTGAACTACAGAGAAACTTAGAAACTTTCTTGAGATTAAAATCATTGATTTTGTACTTAATATTTTCTCTGCACCCCAGCACAGTAACAGGCATTCAGTAAATGTATTGATGTGACTTGAGTTTCAGTTTACAATCCATTAGGTAAAAGAAATTGCCATTGCCTCAAATGTATTTCCAATTGATGATGTTAGATAGAACACATTTTTAAGCTAAACTGATCACTGCAGGGTCTTGTGTAGTTAATGGGGTTTATTTATGAAATTACCTACCATGAGATCAAATCAAATAATGATCATGAGTAAGCATACAAATACACTGACTCTCACCAGAATCTGATCATGCTGGTACCCTGATCACACTTGCAGCCCCAGAACATTCCTAAATTTCTGTTGTTTATAACCCACCCAATCTATGCTATTTTGTATGAATACAGCCCAAACAGACTAAGGTTAGATTATTTGCCTTTTACTATTGAATTATAAATGCTCTTTATGTATTCTGGATACCAGCCCCTTCTCAGACATATGATTTGCTAATATTTTCTCCCAATATGTGGGTTGTCTTTTCACCTTCTTGACTGTTTCCTTTGAAACATAAAAATTTTCAATTTTGATAATATCACTGTACCTTTTGTTTTTTGGTTACTTGTGCTTTTGATGTCATATCTGAGAAACCATTGCCTAACCCAAGGTCACAAAGATTTATCCCTGCATTTACTTCTAAGAGTTTTGTAGTTTTAGCTCTACAATCCAATTTTGAGTTAATTTTTTTGTATAGGGTGTGAGGTACAAACCCAACATAATCCTTTTGTATGTGACTATCAAGTGGTTCCATTTGTTGAAAAGACTATCCATCCTCTATCACATTGTCTTGGCACATTGGTTGAAAAGCAATTTACCATAAATGTAGGAACTTATTTTGTAGTTTCAATTCTATTCCATTGATCTAGAGTCGAATTTATAATAATGCTTCTGCTAGTACATGACCTCACTATGCTTATTTTCTTATGAACTTAATTTAAAATTAAATTCAATCCTCAAAATCAGCAGAGATTGATTTTTTCCCTGTTTTAGCACTAGCCCCCAGAGACAGTATCGAGCCAGAGGCTCAGTGTTGCCTTTTCTCTTTACATGCATCTTTCCTCATTTCTCTTTGGACATCTAGCCACTGAAAGCCAAATTAAACTGCTTTATTCAGTGGTCAAACTGGTTACAGTTGCCTTCTTTATTTTTTTGACTTCCTTCTAATCCTCTTCCTTCCCTCTCCTCCTCCTCTTTCCTTTCCTCCTCCACCTCCTTCTTTTTGTACCTTTGTTCATGTGACTTCTTCATCAAGTCGGTTAGAAGAAGGGCAACAAAAATTTTAAAAATTGGTTATTTGATTATGGTGGGCTAATTCAATTTCTAATGTATAAAAAGAATAGAATTATTTGCATAGAAATAACATATTTTAAAGTTTTCAATTCCAACCTAAATCTAGCAAATAGGAGATAGTATTTGTGTACCTCTGATCAGAACAAATACAGGTTAATCTGATCACTGTGACTGCATAAAAGCCCAGGCTGTTGAAGTACAAATGTTTTTATTTTAGGTTTAAGATTATTGTTGCTGTCAAAAATAGCTCTTTACTTAAAAAAAAAAAAAAAAAAAAAAAAAAGCTCTTTACTTAGTCTCCTTTATGACATGTGGATTCCAAACTGTTCAGGGTGACAGACTTGATAACCCACATTCCCTGCTGATAGTTACCTAGTAAATACAAGCTTTTGCAAATCTGTCTGTATTCATTTCTTTTGGTATTTCAGTACTATAAAGACAAGGGGGGAAAAGCAGGATCGGCTGTGAAAGATTTAAATTTTAAATTGAGTATTAATTAGAAAAGAGCTGAAAAGTCTTGAATACTTATTATTATTGAGATTACTGTTATAATGACAATCAGTGAAGAATACTTAATGCTGTATTATCATTATTTAAAGATTTCAGATTCTAATGGATTCCAAAGCTCCTAAAAAATTATGAGTTAATTCATTAGCCCAACAAATATTTAATGAGTTCCTCCTATGCAGCTGTTATGGGGTTAGTAAATGGGAATATAAAGATAAATGTGGTCCAGTCCCTCTTGGGAAATAGCAAATAGTCTGCTAGAAAAGAAAAATTCACACTTAAAAACCATAGTAAATGTGATCTAGATTATTTGAAAACCACAATAAGATTTTAAGGCAATTGAAACACAGTAGAATTGAGATTGAAGCAAATCCCATGATTGAACCATGGGAAACAATTCATGGAAGAAGGTAATATAATATGAAAATTTAGTCTAGAATTCACTTCACCTCTCTCTAAAACATCATACCTGTAAGTCCACGGAGCTCTTCTTATTCCAACATTTCTCCCTCCTTCTCTCTTTTACTCTCCCTCTTTCTTTCTTTAATTTCTTTCTTTCTTCCATCTTTCCTTCTTTCTTTCACTTTTTCCATGTTTTATTTGCCAGGAACCAGTCTGGAGTAGAGGAGAGCAACAGGGTGCAGACATTGGATCCAGCTGATGGAATATTTGTAGTAATGGTGATATCTCCATGTTGATACAAATAACATCAGCTTTAAGTCACTGTAACTTCAGTATCACAGTACTACATTGACGACTCTGATGAGTTTTAAAAGAATCAATTACACAAACCGAAAAAAACCTCATTAGCTGAACTTTTATATCTCTCTTAAGCTTCCCATCCTAATGGAACTTTTTTTTAAATTTTTTATTTTTTATAAACATATAATATATTTTTATCCCCAGGGGCACAGGTCTGTGAATCACCAGGTTTACACACTTCATAGCACTCACCATAGAACATACCCTCCCCAATGTCCATAACCCCACCACCCTCTCCCAACCCCCCTCCCCCCATCAACCCTCAGTTTGTTTTGTGAGATTAAGAGTTACTTATGGTTTGTCTCCCTCCCAATCCCATCATGTTTCACTTATTCTTCTCCTACCCCCTTAACCCCCCATGTTGCATCTCCACTTCCTCATATCAGGAGATCATATGATAGTTGTCTTTCTCCAATTGACTTATTTCGCTAAGCATGATACCCTCTAGTTCCATCCACGTGGTCGCAAATGGCAAGATTTCATTTATTTTGATGGCTAAATAGTATTCCATTGTGTATTTATACCACATCTTCTTTATCCATTCATCTGTTGATGGACATCTAGGTTCTTTCCATAGTTTGGCTATTGTAGACATTGCTGCTATAAACATTTGAGTGCACGTGCCCCTTCGGATCACTACGTTTGTATCTTTAGGGTAAATACCCAGTAGTACAATTGCTGGGTCATAGGGTAGTTCTATTTTCAACATTTTGAGGAACCTCCATGCTGTTTTCCAGAGTGGTTGCACCAGCTTGCATTCCCACCAACAGTGTAGGAGGGTTCCCCTTTCTCCACATCCTCGCCAGCATCTGTCATTTCCTGACTTGTTAATTTTAGCACTAATGGAACTTTTGAAACATTAACTATTTAGTCTTTGATAACAGGTTGACAGAAACATATGAATTAAACCTCAAATTACACAGGATCTTTTTTTATTTGCAGGAAACATGGTAATTGCTAAATTATAATTTTGACCTATAATATTCGACATTGAATAAACCTGAAATGGAACTATATTAATTCATATTTCAAGGATAAAAAAAGCAAATGCATCGTCATAAAATTTTAAAAATATTTAAGTAGTACTTCCAAATAAACAAAAAGGAAATTATATACATAATGTGGATAACTAGAAAATATACATAATACATTTAAATTTTTCTATCTAAAAAAATGTAAAATCCTGCCTCTTATCTACAAGAAACTTATTGATAATATTCACTCTAAATATTCAATATATTCTTCTTTATGAAAGTGAGGTATAGAAAAGTTAAAAAACAGTAAATTATTGATGTTGTCATATGTTATTAGAGTACAGCATTTGAAATCGGCCACACTGAAGAAGAATAAGATAATGTATCATGCTTGCTAGTAAATCCTAAGGGATCCTTTTAAGCTACAGAGATTATTTCCATATGCATTAATTGTAGTAACATACTTAGTTGGACCTTTTTAAGAGTAAATGTGTGGCGCGTGGGTGGCTCAGCGGGTTAAAGCCTCTGCCTTCAGCTCAGGTCATGATCTCAGGGTCCTGGGATCGAGCCCCACATTGGGCTCTCTGCTCAGCGGGGAGCCTGCTTCCTCCTCTCTCTCTGCCTGCCTCTCTGCCTACTTGTGATCTCTCTGTCAAATAAATAAATAAAATCTTAAAAAAAAAAAAAGAGTAAATGTGTGTGTGTGTGCGCATGCGTGGACACATGCACACACATGTGTATAGGCTAGATTGTAAGTAAAAAATAATAAATGTTTGTATTGAAAATACTATACTAGATATGAAAAGCTGATTGTCCAAAGGCTCATTTATCCAAAGGATCATTTTATATTACTTTTATACATATAGCCAAATATTTTTCAATTCCATCTAAAAACATTTTATCAAGATTTCTTGCCCAAATCTATGAAGAACAATCTCTTTTTTGCTTAACAACTTATTCTTTTTTTTTAAAAGATTTTATTTATTTATTTGACAGAGAGAGATCACAGTAGACAGAGGCAGGCAGAGAGAGAGAGGGAAGCAGGCTCCCCACTGAGCAGAGAGCCGGATGTGGGGCTCGATCCCAGAACTCTGAGATCATGACCCGAGCCGAAGGCAGCGGCTTAACCCACTGAGCCACCCAGGCGCCCCAAAAACTTATTCTTTACAATGAACATGGCACCTTCACAAACTATGTTTGCGGTTTTTTTGAGCAAAATTTAAATATTGTAACTATGTCATTAAACTCTAAAAATCCCATGTAAAGCAGATGGGAGCCATGAGTGAAGAATGCATTGTAGACCACCTTGACATTGATTTCCTTGAAATGGGTACCTCCAGGAACCAAGAAAGACTCCTGTACTCTTGCTTCCGATCTCTTACCTCTCCTGGTACCTTGCTTTATCACTCCATTGTTTTATCTTATGTATTCTTCCCCTCTAACTACAATAACACAAGTCTCTTCCATCCTAATAATTCCTACTCTCTCAAATTCTATTCAACATGCTTCCCTATATCTCTACCGAGTGTTTCAGAAAATAGAGTGTATTTTCCTTTTTTTTATATCCACTGAGACAGAGACTGTTAGCTGCCTAATCAATATCCACTTGCTGTTCTAACTGGATCCTAATCACTATGCCCAGCTAAAATACTTCATTTCCTAAGATTTTCTGGCAACTGGTATTGTCCAATGGGTTCTGAGCAGAAATTAGGAGAACTTCAAAAAAAAAAAAAAATTAAGAGAATGTTAAGATGTCAACATTTAGAATGTTCATTCTCTAAATGTTGATATCTCCCTTCTTGTTTTTAGTCCTTTCCCCCTCCTTCTGTCTAGAATACATGTGGGGTATCTGGAGTTCCAGCCACCATCTGAGACAATGGAAAGCCTCAGGAAGCCATGGCTACATGGCAAAGTAGAAAGATAAAACAACCCGTGAACCAGGTAAGTAGAGTTTCACACCATGTCTGGGATAGTCCTCCTGACTTCCTTCAGGAAAGAAAGAAATGAATATATAATTTGGGGTTTTTTTTTTTAATTATTGTTTTGTTTTGTTTTTAGTTACCAGTTCTTTTTTTTCTAACTACACTTTAGACTCTTTTATTTATTGATGTACATTAAATGCATTATTTAAACATTCATATATGTAGTAAATATTCCAGTTTAGATAATATTTAAATCAATACTTTAAAATTAGAAACAATATCTTAATATCATATAGTTCAGTCTCTATACTATATTGATCTTAATTAGTTTATATTACATAATACATATATTCATATAGATAGAAGAATAAAGTAAAAATGATTGTATGAAAGCTGTTTTTCTGATTTTTATGAATCAGCTTAGAATCTTTTACATAAACAAAAATTATTCACTAATTATTTTTAAGGTCTCAGACTCAAATAAAGGTCACAGAAATTAATCCCACTGTAACATTAAAGAAGAATACAATCACAGGCGCCTGGGTGGCTCAGTTGGTTAAGCGAAGGTCTTCGGCTCAGGTCATGATCCTACAGTCCTGGGACCGAGGCCCGCATCAGGCTCCCTGCTTAGCAGGGAGACTGATTCTCCCTCTGACCTTCCCCCTCTTGTGCTCTCTCTCTCTCTCATTTTCTCTCTCTCAAATAAATAAAGTCTTTAAAAAAAAAAAAAAAGAATACAATCTCTTCTCTGATCAGTCTTTTTCATTGATTTCCTTCTTCTATCTCCCTTTTAAATATTATCTCCCTTATATTTCCTGCTTAGCCATCTCTTCTTACTGTCTCTCTCATAAAATATCTCAAACTTGTTCTTATTAATATGACAATGCTACCAAAATGTGTATCTCGAAAACTGACATATCCCTTGAGCTCTACACTCCTGTTCTAGAGCATATGCCATCCACAAAAATATCTGTTCAACAATTTAAATGGATAGAACATTTACTATCATTCCTTCAGAGTCAGTCATCTTTCAGACTTTGCTCTGTTTTTCATGGTCCAGGCAGAAACAGCAGAAATACCACAAGATCCTCCCACAGGAAGTGAGAAGATAAAAATCTTGTGCATATGAGTAAGAGTTCTTTCTGTTCCAAGTAAGGAAATTCCAGATGAATTCAGTTTAAGGGAATAAGGGAACATATTGGCTCATGAATTTCTAGAATAAACAGCTGCTTGCATGGCTCCCTACTGTTGTATAATCATAGTCTTCAAGAACATATTTTCCCTTTTCTCTCATGATCACTTCGTTTTGTTTTCAGTTTTGCTGGTTAATATCCCAATCATATTGCCCTGAAGTGAGGTTCTAGAGACAAACCTTGGTTCCAAAAGGGTAGTATGGTGAACAGATCACGGTCACTGATGAGCACAGGATTTCTTTGACAGTGCCACGTAAGATTTTGTCCGCAGAATGGGGCAGGCACACTGATTTGGGGTGACTCTTACATACATCACAGACAAAACCTTTGTACTAGGACTCATAAGTCTCTTTTACATTGCTTGCTGTGTTTTCCATACTTTTTTTCACTCATTGCTTTAGTTTACATAGATTTTTAAGTAGACTTTTACTTCGCTAATCCTCTGCTCGGTGAAATTGGCTAGAACCCCAAATATTAAGTTCTTAGATTTAGTTATCATAGTTTTCTGTTTGAGAATTTCTGTTTCTCTTTTGCAGGTTCTAGTTCTTTGGTGAAGTCTCCATTGTGTCATCTATTTCCCCCAAAATATAAATAATGGTTATTTAAAGTCTATTTATTCCAAATATGGATATCTTCAGTATATTAAATATATTTCTTTTGTTTGTTTTTTCTCTTGTTTACATTACTAGGATTCCCAGTATGACATTTAAAGGAGTAGTAAGAGAGGACATCTTTGCCTCTTTCCTAATTTTAGTAGAAAAGCTTCCAGTTTTTCACCATTAAGTATGATATAAGTTGTAGGGTTCTGCAGATAATTTTTATTAAACTGAAGAAGTTCCCCTCTGTTTCTAGTTTGATGAGAGTTGTTATCATGAATGAGTGTTAGATTTTGTTAAATGCCTTTCTCCACCTATTGAAATGATCATGTGGTTTTTCTTCTTTGGCCTGTTGATGTGATGGATTATAGTTATTGATATCCAGATGTTATAAAAGTCTTGCACACCTGGGGTAAATGCCACTTGGTTATGGTGCAGAGTTCTTTTTGTACATTGTTGATTTCAATTTGCTAATATTTTGTTGAAAACTTTGTATCTGTATTCATAAAAAATATTAGTCTAGATTTGTTTGTTTGTTTTTTCTAGTAATGTTTTTGGCCTGATTTTCATACTTAGGATAATTCTAGCCTCACAGAATGAGTTAGGAAGTATTCTCTCTGCTTTTATTCCTGGAAGAGATTGTAGAGAACTGGCACAAATTCTTTCTTAAATTCTTATTAATTCACTAGTAAACCCATCTGGGCCTTCTATTTTCTGTTTTAGAAGAATGTTAAATATTGATTCGATATTTTTAATAGACATAGAATGGTTCAGTCTTATTATTTCTTCTTGAGTTTTGGCATACTGTGTCTTTTGGAGAATCGGTCCATTTCATCCAGGTTATCAAATTTGTGAGCACCGAGTTATTCATAGTATTCCTTTTTAAGTCCTTTTAACATCCATGAGACCTGTAGTGCTACCCCCTCTTCCATTTCTGCTATTAGCAATTTGTGCCTCCTCACTCTCTGAAACATACTCTCCACTTTGAACACCAATCTCTGGTATGTCCTTCTATCTCAGACCAAGTGAATGCTTACTTGAGACCTCCTTATCTTGCTGTTCTTTAAAATTTGAAGTGCTATTGGAGTTCCTCTGACCACTTGCCTTTGATCTGTACTTATCTTCAAAATAACATCTTTTAGGGGCGCCTGGGTGGCTCAGTGGTTAAATCTTCTGCCTTCGGCTCAGGTCATGATTTCAGGGTCCTGGGATCGAGTCCTGCATCCGGCTCTCTGCTCAGCGGGGAGCCTGCCTCCTCCTCCTCTCTCTCTCTCTGCCTGCTTCTCTGCCTACTTGTGATCTGTCAAATAAATAATAAAAAAAAATCTTAAAAAAATAATAATAACATCTTTTAATCTCAATTTTTAAATACCATGTATTTGCAGATGACTCCAACATGCATACCTCTGGCCCTGAACATTTTTTTAAAGATTTTACTTATTTATTTGAGAGAGAGAGAGTGAGCAAGAGAGAGAAAGAGCACAGGAGAAGAAGCAGAGGGAGAGGGAGAAGCAGGCTCCCCACTGAGCAGGGAGCCCAACATGGAACTCGATCCCAGGACCCTGGGATCAGGACCTGAGCTGAAGGCAGACACTTAACTGGCTGAGTAACCCAGGCAGCCCTGGCTCTGAACATTTTGCTAAATTCCAGACTTTTATGTATGATGCTTGACTAGATATTTCTGCTTGATTGTCTAATAGTTTTCTTAAATTTAACATTTTCTAAAGGGATTTAAGTAGAAGCAGCAGCCCATCCCCCACCCCCAAAAAAACAGTTTTCTCAGTTTTCCACCTTGCGGTATATGGCAACTCTATTTCCTATTCTTTATAGTTTCTTAGGTCAAAATACTGGAATAATTCTTCACACTTCTCTTCCTCCCACCTCATATTAGCAAATTCTGTTGGCACCATATTCTAAATAAACCCAGTTCTTTCTCAACAAGCATCTCTACCACCTTTGTGAAAGTCACAACCATTGATCATCAGGACTATTGCAAGAGGCCCCTAATGAGACTCCCTGCCACTATTCTTTCCCCCCTGTATTCTATTTTCAACATAGTAGCTAGAAAGATAATCTCAAACATAAACTAGATCATGATGCTGGTCTAGCTTTTTTTTTTCCTCCCAAGGCAAAATCCAAACTTCTCACAATGGTCTGTCTACACGATCTCTGAGTTCATCGCCTAGTGCTCTTTTTGCTTGATGCCCTCACTTGGTTTGCCCTGTTGGACTTCTTGCTCTTTCTCGAAGAGTTCTTTCTGAAGAAAAGTTGCACAGTATTCATTAAGTATGCCTTCCTTTTTTCTTCTCATTTCATATTCCTCTCTTCTCCCCTTCTCTCTTTATTCGTGGATGCTACTATGTCCCACATAATGTGTTTATATATAAACACAACTTAGAAATAGAAATATTTGGTTTTAAAAAAATTTCCCCAATTGTGGAATTAAAAAAATAATAATTCTTTGGTATGAGAGAGTTAACAGAAGAACCAGCTTCCCACTCTGCCTGGACTGCTCTTTTGCCCCTTCGCTACAAGTCTTATCTCTACTCCCTTCTGGCCTCCTCTCAAATAGTGCTCGATGAGCAAGGCCTTTTTTGATCATGCTGTGCAAAGAAACAACCCCATTTTCACTCTTTATATTTCTCTGTAGCAATTTATACCATCTTAATACGTGTTTGTTTATTTCCAGTCCCTTGTTTATCCCCTGTCATAGGTCTGAGGGGTCAGGGAAAGCTTTCCTGAGAAAGTGGTGTTTCAGCTCAGACATGAGTAGGAATGGATAGCAAATAATGAGAAGCAGCACATGCAGGCAGAAGGGTCAGAGAACGTAAGGGCCTGGATCTAGAAAAGTCAGATTCAGGAAATATCTGTGTTGTACAAAGGAGCATTTGCATTTTATGCCAAGCACAATGAAAGATTTAGGGAGTAGGATGATACAATTAGAATTTCAGTTTGGAAGAGGAGATGGATTCAAGGGAGACTCAGCCGGTGCAGGAAAGCCAGTGAGCTGTTCTTGAAATGACTCGTGTAGGTGAGTCATGAGGAAGCTCCTGAAATTTGTCTCCTAGAGTATTAACTGTGAATCTCTTGTTGTCTCTGGGTCCAAATTTCTCCTTCAACTAATTTCAAGATAGTCCTTTTCCTTGGTTTGATAGTATCCATATATAATATCTTAAAGTACAAAATTAACTCTTCCACAAATATATGATTTTTTCCTAAGTGTGCAAACACTGAAACTGATAAAACGATTGTTTTTCAGTCAACTGAGATTTTGGATATGGGGTGTAGTCAGGAAATTTTTCCCAGGATCCCCTTAAGAACATGACCTGTTATTGCAAAGAGAGACCAATACAAACAGAAAGGGAAAATAGAGCATAGATTTCAAATTGCCTGCATTGTGCTGTGAATGTATTCATTTCTGCAGTCCACAAAGGGAACAATTTTCTCTTACAGGATAATGACGTCTAGGAGATGAAGCTGTAATGGGATATTTCTGTGATGAAATAAACATTTGTAAATGTTTCCATTCATTTTTTTTCTACAAATGAAAGTGATAAAATAATACCCCATGCCCTTGATAACTCTATCTCTGGTGCTTTAACTGGCATCTCCTGTAATATGCACAGATTCTATTTGCTGCTTTCAACCTCGTATGTGCCTCTTTCAGCTATCTGAATTTGACCTTAATCTGTCATGTTTTAAAACCATAAAATGGCCTACAGCACATCTACAAGGGACTGCTTGATAATAATTGAACCAGTGACTGCCTCACCTAGTAAATGATTCCATATGGTTAAAATCTTAACATGTGATCTAAAGTCAAGGTTGTTTTGATTTAGTAAGAGACTAGTTGAATTTTTGCCTCAGCCCTTGTCTATTTTTACATGTTAAAATTATCACTACACGTAATGGGCCCATTATACATAATAGTTAAGGCATGAAAAATTCTGAGAAATAAAGTATTTTGCTTTACCGCATCTGTGTGTGTATGTCTGTCTGTCTGTGCGTGTTTGAAATTTCTTTACAAGGTATAGATAGCCTTTGATTCCATGCTTAAGAATAAAACTTAATGCTGTGAAGTGTGTAAACCTGGCAATTCACAGACCTGTACCCCTGGGGATAAAAATACATTATATGTTTATAAAAATAATAATAATAATAATAATAATAATAAAATTTAAAAAAAAAAAGAAAAAAAATGAAACTTAAACTTCTTATGGTCATGGAAAAGTTAACAATGGACTTAAACTCAGTGTATGTATTACCAATCTGTGTGAAAAGTTAGACCGCAACATAATTGACTTAACTGCCAAAACTACATTGACCAGAATGTAGCCTTTTTAAAGATAAAAAATAGATAATGTATTTTCAAATTATGTTCTGTGTTATCCCACAACAGATGAAAAGGGAACCTACTCCCTCAGCTGCCCATCCAGAGCTATTTATCCAATAGTTACCCAGTTTGCTATAGTGACTTTTAGGTAAAATTTTGTTTGAAGACTGTATTCTACAGATTTAAATAATCCATTTGGTGAAGATTAAATAAGATAATTTATATAAAGGAATGTTGCACAGTACTAAGTAAATGTTAACTCTCTCTCTCCCTTCCTCTTTCCTTCCCACTCCATATCCCTCTCTTTTCCCTTTCTCTCCTCCTTTACTCTTGGATGCTACTATGTCCTAAATAACAAATTTCATATAAACAAAATGGAGAAATAGAAATAGTTGAAATTGAAAAAACTCCCTAATGAGGGCAAAAATCTTTTGATATGAGATAGTTTACAGATTATATTCCCCATGAATAAAATACAGAAAAGATTTTTGATCATTTGATCTTTGTAATTGTTTTGCTTTATAAAAATCAATGATTACTATATCAGGCTTCCATAGAATTATGAATATGCCATCTTGATCTTGAATTTTCTTTTAACCATAAAAATATTTATTGTAAGGGATACCAATACTGATAAGTTACTCAAAAGAAAGGCAGGATATAAATAGGATATATGTGTCAGTTCTTTTGAGTTGTCAGCATTCATTCTTCTCAATGTTATTCTTATTACCTTATGATTTGTGGTATCCACCAAGTATTATGAAAGATGAGAGAACTCAGATCCTCTCCATTTTCTGGTGTTCATCAGGGATAGACACATGATCTAAGCTAAGCCCTAGAAACTCATCCTGGCACTTAGACTTCAGGTGTCTGATATAAGAACATGTCATGATGGTTGGATATCGGAGCATCTCAGGAACCATGATGTGGTGCCAGCAAGGCTGCTGATGGCGCCTAGACCTAACCCATCCTGCAGTGTAACCATGACAATTTTTGCTGATTCATCTTCACCTCTCTTGGATCCTGTGAAAGAACAGGAAAGATGTTGTCTTGTCCCTCAGATCCCAGGTGAATCTGTAGGGTCCCATGTCATTCCAATAAACCCTTCTTCTTTTTCACACTTTTCCCCCCGTTAAGATAAACATACTTAGTTTCTGTTGTTTGACACTAAGACCCTTGACACAGAAACTGGAACTAAAAGTAGGGTTAACATTAAGAGACTCTAAAATACGATCTTAGCTAACTCAAGGAGGCTGAGTGGAAGCCAATGAGATACCTTGATTCAGTGGTTAGAAGATTGCAGTTTTTGTCACATATGGTAGTGAAAGTGATAATCATTTTTGTCCTTCTGTACCCTGAGAACCAGATTGTGTCCATATTGAAGTTTTAGCATTAAGGGACTCCCGATGGGGGAAAAAAAAATAGGATGCTAGAATGTGTTAACTACTTTGCATGGTTTTCAATAAATTCCTACATAAAAGAGATAAGATAGTTTTGATAACTGGCATCTGAAAGCAGAGAGAAGAAAATAAGACCTTGCTAGAGAAATGCTACCTTTGATTTCTACTCAGTTGCCTGAGAACCTGCAAAGAACCTGCAAAGCAGCTGTAAGTCACCGTGCCAGCAGAGGACAGCGGGGAGCAATCCAGCATGTGATTGTGTCTCAGGAGAGCACTATTGCGTCCTGTCCTTTGTGCAGGCCTCTGCTATTCAAATTGTCCCAAAATGACAGATAGAGAGAGAGAGAGAATGTGTGAGAGAGAGAGAGAATGTGGGAGAGAGAGGAAGGGAGGGAGGGAGTAGGGAGGGAGGGAGGAAGGAAGGAAGGAAGGAAGGAAATAATCAACTTGAATATTTATTATATCACAGATCAGATTGCTGGGCCCTGACCCCCAGAGTTTCCGAGTAGGTCTGAGAAATGAGCAAAGAGGGAAACAGAGGCTTATTACCAAAAAAAAACCTCTGAAGGCTAGATAGAACTGAACTTCAGGATTACAACTTTTCTCTGACTTTGACTGCTGGCCTATGAAACAAATAGCCTGGAACAATCTAAACTCCAATAGTTTTATTGCCAAATAAACTCCAAGCCTGTGATTTCCTAGGCCCTGAATATAATCTCTGAGCTCCTTAACTCACAGCAATGGGAAAGGAGCCTTTAAGCAACATAGGGAGAGAAGTGATTTACTGTTGTTATGTAAGTGTCTCAGGAACTTCCTGGGTGTAATCTGAAACTGACATCCCCCACCCTCACCCCATGCATGGAGAGCAGAGAGAGACCAAAGGAAGAGGCACGCCACTCCAAGCGGCAGTTTTAATAAACAAAGAGAGCTCACATACACGGAGACTTGACTTGGCCAAGAGCAAGACAAGTGGATCCCTGCAGCCACCCATCAGATCTTAATAGTTTATATAGAGGCCTTAACTGGTTTCAGTCACATATACCATTCGGATGTTCTCAACGAACACATCTCTATCATCAGATCAAGGTTATGTCCTTCTCAGAGCAGCCTCTGGGAGTGAAAAAGCAAGTAGAACTCACATTTCAAGGACAGGGGAGGGTGTAAAAAGCCTCTGATCATGTTTCTTGCTTACCACAACAAAGGAAACCATTTCCTTGATGGAGTATTAGTAGCATTTCAGAATAACAAGGTCAAAGGCAGGGTATTTATTAAGATTTGGTTCCTGTTAACTGTACCTGGTAATAGTTCCGTGTGAGCAGCATATGGGGATTGAGCCAAGTTTGTTATTAATAGTTTAGGATCAGCAGACCTAGCAAGGGGAAAGTTCTGGAGCAAACCTTGAAGAGTGAATAGTCTTACCACAGCTGAGTGATCTGTTGAGACAGTATGGGGAGAGCAAGTTGAGAAATGTTTTTTTGCCACTTCATCTAATCAAGAGTCTCCTAGAATAATGTAGATAGTCAGTCAAATATAAGTCATATTAACATAGACAGTAAGCTGTGTGATCTATAGGGTTTCGATCCCTACAAAACTAGAATTTTGAACAGTATCTAGATCAGTCTGGGTTACGTTTTTTGAGATGAGGTGTATGCATTCCATGTCCACTTGAGCATGTTTAAAGCCACGTGATGAGAATATGTATGGCTACTAGGTAGCCTATGGAGTAAATGAAGGTGGACATTTGGGTCTATCTCCAGAATCTATTCCCTTTTTACCAAATAGGGCCTGATTTCCAACTCAGATCCACGTAGTTGTAGGAAAGCTAATTCCTCTCCTAGAGTCTAGTAGAGGAAATGACAATGACTAAGTGATTAACATATTTTGTTCCCCTAATAGTCACAGACAGGTCCTCATGCAGATTGGTTTAAATATGTGACCTAAACCTCTCTCATCAGAATGGATCTTGGAACACTTGTGAAGAATGCTCCAACAAAGGCATTCTCTCTCTGGGTCTGGATCGGGTGGTGATGGGATAAGAGCTATGACAACATCTTCAGCCGTTTTGCTAGCATGAGCGAAGCCAGTGTAAGGATGATGGCAACAACTCAGAGAAAAGGACAATGCAGAGGGAAACCCTGAGTAATATAAAGCAAGCCTTTGACTCCTAGATTTCCCCCAAATCCTCAGTGTGTTAGATACTCTTCCTGGCATTACAAAAACAAAGCAACAATATCCAAATCAGATATTTTTTGCTTTGCCTTCCTCTTCCTTGCCTTCCTTTGGTTCCCTGCCCCAGCATGAGAAGGACTTTGTACTTCTTCCTGTCCAATGGGAACTGCCCTGACATCAGAACTTCCTTGCAATCTACTGAATCTCTTATTGTAAAACCTAATGATATGAGTCATATGTAGGTGTCTTGATATGTAAAAGGAAAGTATTAGAATTCAAAAAAAAAAAAAAACTTCTTTCTCTACAAAATCTTGTATTCCAGGCATTTTCCCAGGTACTCAGAAATATCTAATTTGACATTCAAAACTAAGTAATGATTTCTTTATGTTAGGTGCTGTCTATTCTCACCCCAAAACAACTGAAGCCTAAGCAATGGAAGGATACTTAGGACAATATAATTTATGGGGAATAAAACTAAATCTCTTCATGTTGAAACTATCTCTGCTATGGACATAAAGCAAAGTCACACCACATGATCAGAAAATTTAAATCTGCCCCTTCCCAGTTGTGACAACCAAAAATGTCTCCAGACTTGTCAAAACTACCCCAGTAGAGAACCAGAACCACTGTTCTCAGCTCTCGGGTTAAATGTCACATCCTCAGGAAATCTCCTCTCGGCACCCCTAACCCTCATTCACATTTGTGTTATTCCGTGGTAGCACTCATCCCAATTTGTAATAAAACTTACTGGGATTAATTATTTGTTTACTCTCAGTCACTTCCACTACACTGTAAATTCCCTGACAGCAGAAACTAAGTTTTCCTTTTTTTTTTAATTACTATTTACTAAGTAAACCTTCTCTCTAACAATAATTATGTGTTAATATTTATTAGCAAACATAAGCTTGCTAAATGAATTAATTAGGAGTTGGCTAAATAAAGAAACGCAGAGGCATTACATGTCTGGTAGTTTCAAACCTGAACTCACTCCCTTCTCTATTTTGGGAACAATATATAATGATTAAGAGACAGAGAGAGAGGAAAGGAAAGGAAGGAGAAGGGGAGAAATAGAGGGAGGGACAAAAACAAGAGCATTAGCAAATGTCCAGTAGAACTCAGTGCTGCCAGAATAAATAACATTATTGAGAAGATAGACTACTGTGGTCTATAGGCATAGTGGTCCTATACTTCACTTCTTCAAAATGAGTATGGTTACATATTGAAACAGATATTGTTTCAAGAGTCTGTCTTTCCCAAGTTTGGAAACCTGGGGAACCACATGTAAAATGTAAAATGTAAAACTTTCTCCAGGTACCCTTGCCTTCTTGCTCCTGATATTCAAAGCTATTCTCTGTGAAGTTTTGACCCCATCTATAACTACCCTTAGCATTTCCTACTTTTCTCTAACTTTCCTCTGACATCATCACACTGTTCCAGACAATATGTGTTTTTTTCTAGCGTTGCATGTAGATCAGCTCTGAACAGTTCTCAGAATATCAAGAGATGCTATAGAACTTGGCCCACAAAGACACGATAGCTTCTGTCAGCCATGCTACAGTTTCTAGTCAATAAGGGAAACTGAACCTTTCAAAATAACATTTAGAAAAATGACAAATGTGGCAGCAGCATAATTCCTGATTTCAAACTATATTACAAAGCTATAATAATCAAAACAATACAGTACTGGCATAAAACAGGCACATAGTCCAATAGAAGAGAATTAAGAACCCAGAAAGAAATCCACATATATATGGTTACCTAATCTTTCACAAGGGCACCAAAACACAAAATAGGGGAAGGACAGTCTCTTTAGTAAATAGTTTTGGAAAAACTAGATATCCACATGCAAATGAATGAAATTGGACCCTCATACTGTACACAAAAATTAACTCAAAATGAAGTATAGACTTAAATGTAGTATCTATACCATTAAATTCCTAGAAGAAAACATAGGGAAAACCTCCTTGACATTGGTTTTGGCAGTGGATTTTTTTGTATATACACCAAAAATATGGGCAACAAAAGCAAAAATAAGCAAGTGGGACTACATCACACTTCAAAAGCTTCTGCACAGCAAAAGAACAGAAAGGCAACCTACAGAATGGAAGGAAATATTTGCAAATCATATGTCTGATAAGGGGTTAACATCCAAAATATTTAAGGAACTCACGCAACTCAAGAACAAAAAGCAAATAACCTGATTTTAAACACGGGCAAAGGACCCGAACAGATATTCATTCAAAGAAGATATACAGATGGTTAATTGGCATACGAAGAGGTACTCAGCATCACTGAACAACAGAGAAATACAAATCAAAACCACCATAAGATAACGCCTCACACCTGTTAGGATAGCTCTTATCCAAAAGATGTGTTAGAACAAGTGTTGGAGAGGGTGTGGAGAAAAGGGAACCCTTATGCCCTGATGGAGGGAAATGTAAATTGGTATAGTCAAAATGGAAATGGAACTGAAGTGCTTCCAAAAACTTAAAATAGAACTACCATATGATCCCACAATCCCACCATTTTTACAGTGGGTAAACACACGAAGGAAATGAAATCAGTATCTTAAAGAGACACTGATATCTACAATCCCATGTTCATAGATGCAGTCACAAAGCAACAACATGGGTGAACCTGGAGGACATTATGCTAAGTGAAATAAGCCACACACAGAAGATAAAGACTGTATGATCTCACTTATGTGAGAAATCTAAAGAAGTTGAATTCTTAGAGAGAATGGTCGTTATGGGGAGTGAGGAATGGGAGAGACGCTGGTTAAACGGTACAAATGTTCAGTTATGAGTAAGTTCTAGGGTCTAATATATAGCATGGGGATGAGAGTTAATGAAACTGTATTGTAGGCCTGAAATTTATTATGGGGGTAGATCTTAAATGGCAACTACTTGAGGTGATAGATGAGTTAATTAACTTGATTGTGGTAATCATTTCACAATGTATACATATATCATCATGTTGCACTTTAAATATATACAATTTTTATTTTGGCAACTATACCTCAATAATGGTGGGGGGACAAAAGAAAAAATTCAAATGTAATATATGCAGAAAGCAGAGAACTATGGGTACACATGCAATACAAGAAAAGCAGAATAAAACTATCTATTTAAAAAGTCCAGAGATAACCTCCCCTCCTTTGTGTACATGACTATACTTTTAAGAGATGTTTTATTGTAAGTACCTAAATATTACTTGAAAAAAAATTTTTACTCGCTTCCAGTTTATTGCTTATATTCCTATCAAATTAAAATCTTTGTTGTTATTTAAATATAGAGTGATGCCTGATAACTAAATCCTAGACAGATCAGAGCTAATAAGGAAGGTAAATACTGAATATGGTATCTTTAAAAAGTCTAGAGAGAAATTAAGACACTTTTTAGAATGGTATTCTCAAACACTGTAGTATTGAATTGAACATCAAAAAAGAATCAGAATCAAACAAGAAATCCCAAAGAACTTAGCTTCTTTCAATTCTGTTAATTTAGCTAAGCTTTTAAATTTAATGATGGATTTCCACATCTATACTCTCACATCCTGTAGTCCCTTACTCTCTCACACTCCTCCTCACCAGCTGTATAATTCACACAAATTAACTCTTTTAAAATGGATTATTTTCTTTCACCTACATTATTGATAAAATCCATTGTAATGGAAAAGCTGGATCACCCAAGATACTTTTCCTGATTCACACATTGGAGATCTTTTGAGTTTTATTCGTTGAAGCTGGTGCCAAACATTTTATTTGATTGTTATTAACTTGAGGATAACTCAACTTCATCTCCATTAGAAAACACTGAGGTTCATAAAAGAATCATAGTTCCTATCAATGAATAATTCTTCCTTGAGATTACTCATTAGGACATTATTTTAATTTTTAAGGATTGAAGTAGTTTGTTACCCTTCCTTTTACAGTTTCATATTTTTATTTATTTTTTAAAACTCCTGTTGCTGTTGTTTTGAAATATACCCGTTTCATCATACTTGAGATTTTTGCGACCAAGGGCTCATTTGGTTATAATTGTCTCTTCCGTCATGTCTGTATTTGAAAATGAATACGTACTTTTATCTAGCTTGTCCATGAAATTTCACACATAAGGAATTATTCCCCTCCTATTTTGTTGTTGTTGTTGTTGTTAGGTTTTAATTATAATTAAGAGATTACTGGCTTCATTTTCCATAGGCCATGAAGTCTAATTAGTTAATTATGAATGTAAACTCATAATGTAAATACCATTAAACTCTATTGATAAGAAACCGAACACATCAAAGATTGGGTACAACAGGACCTTGGTAGAGCGATGTTTTTATCTGTTTATTCTTTTGCAAACATATTTACCTTAGCCATCTTAATTTAAATTTTGTTCTCAGCCATTCGATGGTTGAATTTTCCTTTCCGCCACTAGAGGTCTACCATACCTACAGCGTGCTGGTCTTTGTCAGTTCTACTGTGTTTTGGGACCTGCCTGAATGTATTTATCATTTATCCATCTTTTCGTTCATTGGTTCATTAAATTTCTTGGCATGCGTTTATCACTGCTCTGTGCAGTCATGGTACTACTTTTAAAAGAGGAGGGAGTTGTGAGTTTCTTTTATCTGCCTCTTTCCCTATCTTCCCTTGTATATAGAAGGCTCTCAACCTCCTGCCTCCCTGTGCCCCTGTTCTATCAGACACTTTCTATCCACTCTGCCTTTAACCTTTGCTTCCCTCCCTTGTTCTCACTCACTAATATTTCTACTTGGGAATGAGCCTCCCATTTTGAAATACTTCTTCACTCTGGTCTCCCTCTGGCTACTCCTTTAGGTCTCACCAGCCATTCATGGAGGAGTTCTTCTGGGACATCTGCCCTCCAACTGTCACCTCCCATTCTCCTCTTGCATCAACTGGGCTCCATCAAAGCTGTCCTAACAAACCAATGATATCCCCGATGCTTCCTTTTTCTCCCCACAGAGAATCATTTACAGATTCCTGAGGTCCAACGCTATATCAATTCCTGAATCTGGCTGTTTCTTTCTTGCTTCACCCTGTCAATCCCTAATCACTTCTCATCTAAACTATACCCACAATCTTAAAGTGGCCCCAAGGCATTAGTCTGGTTCCCTTCCAAATTCTCTACCTTTCTGCCAGAGTGGTCCTACTAAAGCACATCCCCAGACCCTTCCGTGTCACAGAACCTTCAGGAGAAGCCCAGATCCCTGGGAGTACAAGCCACCACCTGTTGCACTCTCTGCTTTCCTCTTGCCTACACCCCTCCTCACCTCTTTCCCTCAGACCTTCAACACACAAACTTCCAGCTTGTCCTGTCCTTTGATTACCCTTGATTTTTGCACCCATCTTTTCTTCCCTGTTGAATTTTATCATTTAGATACTTTCTTCAAGAGCCCGTGGTAAAAACATTAGTCTTTGTATATCCTGAAGTGGTTTTAATTCATCCTCACTTTGAGTGATAACTTGTCTGAGAACACTATTCTAGCCTGCTGGTTCTTTTTCCACACTCCTTTGAAGATAAGATTCTAATGTTTTCCAGCAAATATTGTCGCTAATGAGAACTCTGTTGCTATCTAGTTGTTGTTCCTTGGTAAACAACCTGTTTTTCTTTGCTACTTGTTTTTTTCATTTTCCCTTTCTCCTTATTGCTCGGCAGTTCCGCTCTCAGGCACACGTGGGATTTACTGATGAGAACACAGTATGGTTTTCACAGCTGAGGGCTTCAGTTACTTTATTCTGGAAACATCTGAGCTTTTCTCTTTCCCCCATTCTTTCTATTCCCTCTTCCTTTCCCTGTCCCTAAACATATGAAGAAGTTGATCCTTTATCCTTCCTGTATCTTACTTTCTTGTGCTGCATTTTTGTCTCTGCATCATTCACTCTGCTGTATTCCGAGCAAGCATCTCAAGTCTATCTTCCAACTCACTTTTTTCCTCTGCTATTTCTGTGCTCGTGCTTAAACTCATCTCTCCAAGAAGTCTTCTTGAAACCTAAACTGAATTGAGTTTTCTTTCTTTGAGTACCCTGGCTGCACATACAGGTCAAGAGATAGTACACTTTATTCTGTATTTTAATTATCTGCAATTTCTAGCTCTCCCATATCAATCTCTTTTTTTGCAGGCAGGTCTGTGTCTTATCTTTGTATGCCCTGAACTCGATTTTGTGCCTGAAGCATAAGGGGCATTTTTTAAACATTGATCAAACATTTCCTGCCTTTAGCCTCAATGTGCATACATGTCTGGAGCTACTGATACTCTATTTTGACTCTCCATCTACTTAAACTTAGCCCCCAGTAGATTCTGTAAGGGCAAGGGCTAGATTTACTTTGTGCACTATTATATCCCCAGCACATAACAAACACCCAAATATCTCTGTGCTTTCTTCATGATGTGCCCTTCATTATGTTAAAGAAAACCCAGAGGAGTGGTCTGAGATCTGAAAACATTTGCAACACGACTAGAGTTGAGAGGCCATTAAAGGATCTCTCTCCCAGGACCCTGGGGTCATGCCCTTAGCCGAAGGCAGACACTTAACCTCTGAGCCACCCAGGCACCCCAAGGATCTCTATTTTAAAAGCTACCCTTGGGGTGCCTGGGTGGCTCAGTCACTTAAATGTCTTCTGAAGCTCAAGTCATGAACCCAGGGTCCTGGGTTCTGTATTGGGCTCCCTGCTCAGCAGGTAGTCTGCTTCTCCCTCTCCCTCTGCCTCTCTGCCCAGCTTGTGCACTCTCTCTCTTTCTAGTTCACTCTCTCTCTCTCTCCCAAATAAGTAAGTAAAATCTTATTTAAAAAATAAAAAATAAAAGCATAGCCTTCTCCTAACTTTTCCCTGACATTTGATGGGTTATGTCCCAGTTTTATATTTTGAACAATTCTTCCTATTCCAAGCATATTGACTGACTTTTCATCTCTGTGCATTTGCCAAAAGCAAAGTTAACAATTCCAAATATCTGAGACATATTACTTTTAGCCAAAAAAAAAAATTTTTTTTTCAACAGAGGAATAATATAAATATCATCAGGAGTAATTCTTCTTTCCCACTCCTAGTGTTTTCTTCTCTATGTATTATAGTAACTCTACTAACCTCTCTCCACTGTTTCACCACACCTCAGCTACCCTGAGCCTCCCACGCACCACCGAGAAGCCAAATAGGTCATTTGTGAATTTGGTAGAGGAAACTGCATGGATAGCTAGCTCCTCCCTCTTTTCTTATTCTAGGTTGTGGGAATTCTCTGCTTCTCTGGGAATTCATTCTGCTCCCCTTGGGAGAGACTGGCTACAATCCAGTACTATTTTGTGGAAACATGTATCTAATTTAGAGGTTCAGTACCATACAAGTGACTTGTCTACGGGCATAAACATGTTCTTTCAGTAGTCCTTTTCATAATATGGTGATATTTTGTCCTCTTTCTGCTGAAACTTAGCTTTATTTATCAGTTGGTTTAGACCTAGACCGGGTGAGGAAACTATTTTTGGTGTCCCCTCAAATATACAAGCACATTTCAACAGAAGGTAGTAGACCACATTATTGTAACCCAAGGCACTCTTTTCTGTCCCTGCCAGAAAATAGCAATGCATTCATTCATTCATTCATTCACTCATTCATTTAATTACTCAACAAATAGCTATTGCACATCTACAATGTCCTAGACCCTGACAGCACATCAGCAAACATAACAGTCAAAACCACTATTGTCATGAAGTTTACATTCTCCTGGAAGAGGCAGGGAGAGATAAAAATAACAATAAGTAAATGCTACCGGTGTGGTGGTGGGGAGATTAAAAAGAATGAGAGTGTTCAGTGGGGTTGTGGGTAAGGTAGGGAGATAAAGGGCAGCCTCACTGAGGACATAACGCTTGAAACATTTGCACAAAAAGAAAACTGAGAGTAGATCATAGAGACTCATGGGGGAAGGAAGAGGCAGGAAGAGTGAGGAGGCCAGTGGGGCTGGAGAAGAAGGACTTGGAGTCACAGGACTGGGAGTTCTTGGGATAAGGGTCAAAGAGGTGATGCAGAGAGGGCAGCAGTCATGCAGAGCAGTGGAGGCTGGAGTAAGCATTTGAGCTTTCATTCAGAGAAATGTGGGCTGCCATTGCAGGATTTCCACTGAGGAACAACCTTATTTGATTTGTATTTCAAGAGATTGCTCTTCTGGCTGTGTTGGTGATGAAACGGGTGTGTGTGTTGCAGAAGGAGCAATACAGAAGCAAGGAAACTAGTTATGACGTTGTGGCAACAATCCGAGTGAGAGGCAATGCATCCTGGGATGGAGGGGAGGGGGGTTGGGCAGAAATGGTAATAAATTGCCAGATTCTGGATATATTGGATAAAACAACCTGTGCTATTAACTACCTGAGAGGGTAACTGCATTTTAGGAAATATTGGATGAGCCTGGTAAAGTCCATCAATGACCTCTGGCTCTGAGGGGACCATATTTCAATAATTTAAAATGGAGCTTCGGCAGTTCAAGTCACTCCCAATGTTACCAGAAAGTAAAGTCTGGTCCAGAAGGACTCATTTTGACCTATCAGTTGGTAGAGAAATGAAATTAAAATCCTTGCTGTCCAGTAATAATAAATGCTTTTTAGGTGATGTCATGTGTATATATATGAAATGTATAGTTTTAATAAGAAAACGTATTGATGGGTCAATCTCCAGCCTCATATCCAGACTAACTGCTAAAAGAAGAGCTCCCATGTACCACACACTTCGAGTCCATGAAAAGGAGACAACACGTCTGATATTTTGTGAAATTCTGTTTAATTTTAATCTTTATATGCTGTTCAAAGTACCAGGAAACTGCGTCATTCCCCTCCTTTTTATAGCCTTTGACATAAAAAGAGAAACAAGGATCCAGCCACTAAATAAGCCTGTATTAAAAGATTGTTTTACAAGCCATTTAGGTCCAACATGACTTGGTGAACTCAACCCGCAAATGATAATTCCAACGAGACTATGACTTAAAACTTCCGCAGACCTTTCTTCAAAGACTTGCTCATACTCCGCTATCTAAGGTAAAGTTGTAAAACTGTCCGTTTACAAAGGTAAGTAGTAAAACATCTGACCAGTCATCTATATGTTTCTGAATTATTACTCAGATGTAACAAGGTAACAAAGCAAAAGGCAGTGTTGTCCTCACAGCAGTATCATGGACTTTTGTTGGGAACAAAAGGAAAATGCTAATTTTACCTGTTTGCGTAAACTTATCAAAGTTAGAACGTGAAGAAAAATAAACTACAGTCACAAATGTGTACAAATCATGTGATCCCTCCTCCCATGGACACTGCCTTCTACGTTAGTTCAGCACATTTCCTTTTACCTGCTACCATTCTGTGTTTGAAGAAACATCCAAGCATCAAGGCATAATAACTTCTACTCTTACCTCCAGAGGCAAAGGTAACAAAGTGGATATCAGCATCTTCCTAGCCAAACAAGAAGAATGTCAAGGACCCACTTTTACAACAAAGTAATCTGGGGATTTTTTCATTCAGAGATTCTGTTTTTTCCACTGCCACCTGTAAGAAAACAGGGAAATGAGGTTTTAAAAAATCAATGTTAAAAGTAAACAAATCATTTGGGCTCCACTTGGCTCCACAGTGTTTTATGTTTACTTTGCAGATGTAACCTTTCCAGGCATTGGCCAATTTCAGTGTGATAAATAAAATTATCTTTAAAATTGGAAGATAACGTCACCACAAACATGGTATGATGGAAACAAAGATACAGTCAGTGTCCATTTGTCCAGAATGACAGGAAAATGGATAATTGAATAGTTTCATTAGGTAAGAATTATTGTACATAAATTACCAATTTTCCAAGAAATAGAGTAAAAATAGAATATATTTAAGCTATAATGGTACAAGTTAATCCATTTTGTTCACAATAATAACTATGCCATATTAATAATTACAAATACCAGTTTAAGCTGTTAGATACTGGGCTGAATCACTGTTAGCTTTCTATTTGACCTGAAAGTCGTTAATTTCAATGGATCCTTGCCATATGATTATATCATTATTATTTGTCTTTCTCATGAGAGATATACAAATGTACATTTTTATAACTCCTATAATTTGAACTTTTTAAATATTTTATTTCAGAAAAAAGGGGAGAAAGTACAGACAACCTTTATAATAATAAGCCTTATATAGCAATAATAAAGAAAAAGGCAATTTTTTTCATATTAGTTTTAATTACTAACCATATAATATAAATAAAAATCCTGGTTTAAAATACTTAAAATTTCTGGGGCACCTGGGTGGCTCAGTGGGTTAAGCCTCTGCCTTCGGCTCAGGTGGTGATCCCAGGGTCCTTGGATGGAGCCCCACATCAAGCCCCACATTGGGCTCTCTGCTCGGTGGGGAGCCTGCTTCCTCCTCTCTCTCTGCCTGCTTCTCTGCCTACTTGTGATCTCTGTCTGTCAAATAAATAAATAAAATCTTTAAAAAAAAAAAAAAACTTAAAAATTCTGGTTGAAGTTGCAAAAAATCATTTAAGCTGTATATCCTTGTCCTACACTTGTCTTTAACAAGAATAAGCCTTCTAATCAGAAAGATTGAATTTGGAGCATAATAAATCTGAATATCAAATATCCTGGAAACATTTGGATACTGATCAAGAAGCAGCATATGCTTTTCAAATCCAAAGATCAATCTTTCCTTTCTTTTGTGAATATTAAAGTTTCAAACTATATTCAACATGGAATGGTGTTTTGATATGAACCAAAAGCTCTCCACTCATCTGGGATTCGACCAGCCTCCTAAGCAACAAGGACATCCTCAGTTTTTTCTCATCCTTGAAGGGTCTATAGCCTTCCAGGAATGCTGGCATTTGGGGGGAAAACAGAACCCAACTAATTCTAGTAAGAAGAAAAGGCTAAGGAGATTCTGGTGCCTGAAACATCCTTGCCCACTAAGCATCACAGGCATGAACATGGGGAAGATTCAGTGTGAGTCTGTCGTGGACAGTCTCTCCTCAGATCCTTCTGACCCTGTCTTCCAGCATTCACCATCTTCTGACTGCTCTGCTGCTAACAGCTGAACCTATGTCTTTCAGAGGCTCATCTTCGTCCTATATCAAGTTACGCCACCTACAAGTGTCTGGTAGTTTATATCCCTATCACAGCCCACCAAGTCTGCCTGTAGCCAGTGACTGATTCCTAGGAGGATACAAAATCCCAGCTCCTTTGCCTCTAGCTAAGAGCAATCTCTAAAACGTAATTTATGTTCCAGAGCTCCTCATGGGATCAGTCTGTGTCTGGAGCTACACCTGAAGTCACACTACTGCTTGGCTTCTTTCCCTCTTCCCACTCACTTGCTTCTCAGGGGATCACTCCTTTATAAATCACTTGTACCTGATTTTTTAACTAACGCTCTACCTCAGAAACAACTTGATCTACAACAGATGCAAAGCTCAGTATCCAAGCATCACAGCCACAGGATCTCGGTTAAGGCAAATAGGTATCCAAGATAGAAAGCAGATGCAGGAACAGGGAATTTGGACCAGGTGCCATTCTGAATGCAGCCTCGGGGAATTCTAATGGCCACTATCAGAAAGGATTGATATTCAAGGGAGGAACTCAATTCTCCTGGGGGAGGATGGGACTTTGGTGAGGTACAAGAATAGAGATAGGGGAAAAGAAGCCAATACAGAGGTCTAGTTAGAAAAAGTGTGGCAAGCTTTTAAGTTCTTTCATGCCTATTTTTGTCCTTTCATCTGGAATACCTGCTCCCAATCTCCCCATATCACCTTCTGTTGAATATGAAAACACAGTTCCAATGTCTCCTCCATTATTAAGCTTTTCCAGCGCCCTTAACACAGTCATAATCCCTCTTTCCTCTCTGCCACCTCTATAATGGATACATAACTCTATTGTTGCAATTATCATCCAATATTGTTAATGTTTCATCTTTTCTTTATATATATTGTGAGAAGGAAGGGTATGTCTCCTTTATCATTTTATATCTAAAATCTGTCATGATGTCAAAAGCACCTATCATGAATTGACAGGAACAGATCCTAGAACAGTACAGAAGCCCAGTTACATGACAAGGGTAAAGACCAAATGCAGATTGGAGCTGCTCAAATAGATCCCTTCAAAGCGAAGCTGCCAAATAGGATCAAGACTAGTAGCTGAGGACTAAGAGGCACAACAGTGGGATAGAAGAAGGTGGTAACCCTCATAGGGCTAAGAACCATACTGGGTTGGAAAAGCATTTATTTCTAGGTTCTTACTTTTTATAGCTCCAAACTAAGGAACTACATACATATCTGGTTTTGTTCTTCTACACAAGAAAGATCAAATTTCTTTAATATATAAATAATTACTTATACTATATTAAATTATACACTACAATATATAATTATAACTATGTTATATATATAACTATAGTGTATATATACATATATATATATATATACACAAATACGCTATAAAGTATTAGGATACAATCAAGTAAACAGTTATCTTTTTTGTTCCTTCTTCCCTTTGCTTCTGCAGTTTGATGTTATTATGTTTGTTTGATGTTAAAGAAATAAAGTTTAAATCCTATTTGTTACCCAGTTCTACTAAAGAATTTATTAAAGAAATAAAGTCTAATTACCAATTTAAATAATGATTATAAATTATTTGGGGCACTCCATTGGGACATCTTTTTTCCCTATAACTTCAGGAAATAGATTATTGTTTGTATTAAGAATCCTATCTGTGGGGGAACCTGGGTGGCTCAGTGGATTAAAGCCTCCGCCTTCAGCTCAGGTCATGATCCCAGGGTCCTGGGATCGAGCCCCACATCAGGCTCTCTGCTCAGTGGGGAGCCTGCTTCCCCCACTCTCTCTCTGCCTGCCTCTTTGTCTACTTGTGATCTCTCTCTCACTGTGTCAAATAAATAAATAAAATCCTAAAAAAAAAAAAAAAAGAATCCTATCTGTGTTTCAGTATCTTGATTCATAAGACTATAACCAGTTTACCAACATATTAAAAAAGCAAACCCCATTGAATTGCACTTTGTCTATATCCTGGTTCAACAAGTGTGGAAATAAAAATGATTCTACTTGAGTCAGAGTTATGTTTTAAAAACTCACTGCATTTAGAAAGGATGGTATGGTAAAAGACCTCAACCATCAGTTTTATGGTGTAATTGTCAATCCAAAAGATAGACTGTGAGAGAGACTCAATTTTCTTCTCACTGTCATGATTTCCATACTTAGCATTGTAACTTCTCAATGTTAAAAGATATAGTGCAACAAGAAACATGCACTACATTGGACTGTCATCCCTATAACTCCAGAATGATTCATTTTGGAGTACTTGAAGTTAGAAGTGCATTCTGGGAGAACTGTATCCAATCTGTGCTTTAACCATTTGTCCCCCTATTTCTCCCAGCCAAAAGGGGGTCCTGTTGTCTTTCATTATGAATAGGTTCCACCTTTTCTTTCATATTTAGAAAGTGCTCATGAATTGGAATCTTCCAATGGTGCTACATTGAGCTCACCCCAACACTCAAACCATGTCCAAATTTGTTGATCCTTGTCTTCTCCGTGTCGGTATTTGGTCTTCTCCTCCACTATAATTCATGTACAAGTTCAGTGTTTCGTTGTTTTTCTTTGGAGTTATTTCCATAGTTTTCTTACCAGATTTCTCATTGACAACCTACTCTTGATACAGTCACCAATCTTCACTTCCTAAAATACAAGTTAATCATGTATATCCACTGAAAAATTTTCAGTGCTTCCCCATTGCTTTTATGTCAGAATATTAGTAGTTTAAACTATAGCTCTCTGTGAGTGCTGCTCCCACAGGAGACCACTTGCCCAAGCAGTCTCTAAGACAGCAAACCTTTCTAACCCTCTTTGGCTTTATTTACTGCAACAACTCTCTCTACCAATCAGATTCCTACTCATCCCTCAGTGCCACTTTCAAATGCCATCTTCTGAATTAAATACTTTCCTTCGAGCTTTCTAATCAGAATTCATTACACATCTCGTGGGCATCCTAAATCACAATCATCCTAAATTGTAATGTCTTAATCAATCCTGTCTTTTTTATCCAATACTTTAAACAATCTAGCCTATAAAACATTTCAGTTAATGTTTCTTTGAGTTAAAGAGTTTTCTGAGTCTTGTTCTTGGAAAATTATAAGATCCAACTCAGAGTTTCCCATCTGATCTTCTTAAATATAAACTTCAGACAACTAGAAAGATTTATTTAGACTTACATGACTTTATCATTCCAGTCATTCAAATGTTCCAACAACCCTCTCTTATTTATTCAAGTCATCCAATAAATATTCTTGGAGGACACAGTATATGAGAGGCGCTGGAATAAAAGAGCAAACCAGGTGGACATCATCTCCATCTTCATGGAGATTACAGTCTAGTGCAAGGTCCAGTTAAAACACACACACACTTGTACACACAAAGTACAAATTAGCCTATTTAGAAGCGAGCACAAGATGTACAAGAGAGAATAAAAAAAAAATCTGAACTTGTCATATTTATTTTTTAATCTTCAGTGTCTGCAAAATTACCAGAGTTACTGTCAAAGTTTATTACAAGCATATTGAATGAAACAGAATTCTTCCTGCTTTGCTGTTACACAGCAACAAACAAATGTAGGTAAAACTGTCAGGAGGCCCATTTATCTTACTCAAGTTATCCTTTTAGTTCATCAGAGGTAAAAAAATTTTAACACTGCTCTTATGGGTACAAATAAATAGGTTTTCTATGCAAAAAGTTCTTAAGCTTTCATGTCAATATCAAAATTTAAAATATGTGGAAAGTGGGAAAAAAATAAAATGGAGATAAATGACAAGAGAAGATAGAGAATAATAAAAATTAGTGGGGAAAAACATAAGCAAAACTGTAAAGAAAAGAAGAAAATTAAAGTAGACATATAAGAAAGTTTCTTCTACTTATCTCCACACTTACTAAAGTCTTTACCTGGTAGCTGGAATGTTTTCATATTCCCCTGCCAACACTGAAGGCCTAAGCTGAATTTCATTTTAGGAAATTGTTAAAACAAACATGATTTTTTATGGTTTGGGTTTTTTTATTCTTGTTTTTTGTTTGTTGGGATTTTGTTGTTGTTTTGATTTTGGTTTGTTTTTTGGTTTTTTGGTATTTTTGTTTTTCTTTTGTTTTGGTCTTTTTTGGTTATAGATACCATAAACATGTCTTGGATTTCTTTTTCCTAAAAGATCAGGTAAATATTTGGTAAGTGTTTACCAAAATTTTTTTCATGACTCATGTAGTCACTAATGAAAACACTCAAGTCCACTGTGTAGTGTGAAAAAAGCCATAGACTACATACATAAACAAATGTCTGTGTTCCAATAAAACTTTGTTTGCAAAAACAGGCATCCAACCTGTCATTATAATTTGCCCTCTCCTATCTTAGAGAAAATGTGCTACCGAATACACACACACACACACACACACACACCCCTCTATGCAAAAGGCCATGTGTATATTTGTGTTATATAATGTGCCTTTTATATGAATAAGGGTATATATTACGTAGGATTTAGTCTTCATTAAATTATGTACAAAATATGATACATATTCTAATTATATTGTAATCTTCATCCTTCCCTTTTTCTGAGACATTATATGATTCACAGAGATACGCTAATCTTTCCTTTTTTATGATCCTCATATTTTGGTAGTCTATCATCTTTTTAATAATTATTTTTTGTAATAATTTGGCCTCAACACAAAGACTAAGTTTGATGTATTTGTGCATGCCTGTGTATTATTCAAACTACTCACTACTCTCCCACTATAATTCTGTAATTTCAACTATTCATGTTATTTTGTAAAAGCAGACCCAGCCACCTAATCTTTTTTTTTTTTTTTTTAAGATTTTATTCATTTATTTGACAGGGAGAGATCACAAGTAGGCAGAGAGGCAGGCAGAGAGAGAGGAAGGGAAGAAGTCTCCCCGCAGAGCAGAGAGCCCGATGAGGCCCGATGAGGCTCCACCCGGGACCCTGGGATCGTGACCTGAGCCGAAGGCAGAGGCTTTAACCTACCCAGGTGCCACCAGCCACCTAATCTTTTAAATTTATTGTTTTCATCATTGGGATTTATGCCCAAAAGATAGACCAAGAGCAATCTTGCTTCCTGTAGAAATGTACTGCTGAGTGGTTACCGACTTCCCTTTCCTAAGAGACAATGCAGACATTTCCAGGAGAGTTACTTTAATAAGTAACTTTTTACTTTTACCTTTTTACTAAATACCCTTTTTTCTAAATAGAAAATTTTAAGAGAAAATATGCACTTAATGATCTAAAGAAAGGCAACGTCTGACCCATTTTCTTAGGCTTTATCAATTTTCCCAACTTAGAGTACCATCACAACTCAGCAGATGTTCCCTTCACATTCCTTTTACTGAGCTCAATATGCAGTATCCATGAGTTAGTTACCAGAGTCCTTTCACTAGTCTATATGCAGGACTAGAAGCTAGGCAAAGAAACCTCAATGGTAGGAAAGTCAACTGGATATTTACAGAACGAAAGCCAAAATTGTGCTCTGCAGAGAAAAGAAAGGGAGTTCTGTTTTCCCATTTACAGAAACAGGCACAGAGCCAAATTAATTTCTTCTAAAATTGAAGTTTGTGTTACATGGTCATTAAGTCTGAACTCACAGAAATGAAGTTGACAGCTAAATTATAGGCAAAAGTCACTATTAAGTACTGATCTCATAGCCTTTACTCACAAGTCTATGTAGGAGGCTATTTCTGTGTTTGATGTGTTAATCTGATCCTGCCGGCTCTACCCAGGTGGAACTCCAGATGAACACTGAGAAATCAAAGGAGGAATTGTACACACACAGGAAGATAGGAAAGCAGGGGGGAACTTAGGACCCCTGGGAAGACAGCAGATTTGAACTGGGCCTTTGATATTACATCAATTAAGCCTGACTAGAATGACAGCCAACAACATTCTTGTCCTGAATTTGTAGATTTAGCTACGTCTCCTCTAACCACAAAATGAAGGAGCACAGGCAACTCTTTCTTCAGTCATGGCAAATAACTGGTTGGTCAAGTTGAGTTTTATCTCTCTCTCTCTTTCTCTCTCTCTCTATGTTTATATGAGTAGCATAACCTGGTAATCTCTAAAGTTAGCAATCATACTAAATGTATTACTATTATTTCACTTTTTAAGTCTCCTTTCTGCTTGCTTTCTTGCAAGAATACCAGATTTAGCAATGCCAACTAAATTTAAATTTTAGATAAATAATGAATAACACCTCCTACAATAGTTGAGACATAGTTATACTAAGAAATAACTCACTTTTTATCTGAAATTTAACTGGGCATCTTGCATTTTATCTGGCCGCTCTAATTCTTGGTAAAGCATGGAAGATAGAAAGGGGTGAGATTTCATACTGAAATCTATATTACTGGATGGAGAAACTGGCACTAAATTCTTCCATGCTATGTTTCATTATAGAGTGAATAAGATCAGTTTATTGTCTCATAGAGACATGCATAAATGATTCAAAATGATTGGGAAGTCCAGCCTGAAACAGTAAAATATTTTTTTTTTTTTTTTTTTTTAGTCAACAAAACATTCCACTTTAATCTAAAAATATGGAATCAAGTGATTACAATGTCTTGAGGAGAGACTTCTCTTAACTTTCATGTAGGAAATTACACATATTAAATAATAACCCTTTTGTAAAATTTTCTGTCAACAAAGGGTATATTTAATGCTGATGAATCTACAGAGCTGAAAAAAGCTTAAAGCAGCATATTTTGATAGTGTATTTACATGTAGAAATAAATATTTATTAGAGTTTTATTCTAAAAATGTTGATATTTTTCATTGAAAATGTAATTCCTAGGATGGCTTTTATATCCAAAAAATAAAAGATTATTAATTTAACAATATATTTAAGCATTTTGTCAACAATTCCAGGTCTGTTTGTTTGTTTTTAATAGAAGAAACTGAAAATGTTTGTTAAGGGGGAACATTTTAGAAAATATGCCAAATTTTAAAAAGGACAGGATAGTCTCCTTTTAGTTAATATCACTAAAACAATAAATAAACAAAAGGAATTATACTAAAACACCATTGGTGTTTTTTGGTGAGAACACAATATTTTCACTTTTTAATTGAATTTTCTAATTTTCTGCAATCACATTTACTGACTATGATAATATAAAAGTATAAAACACTAAGTCAAGTAGAATAAATACAAAACCATCATGCAGAAATCATTATCTAGTAAGTTATAAGCCTTATAAATATACATTGTGGTATCACCTTTTTCTATTTCTCTTTTGTTTGGCTTTCTTTCCCCACCAATCATAATTTGTTCTTACTAAATGTTTTTCATTCCTGGAAAATTATGTTACTTTGAAGTAATTACTTGAATACAGGCTCAAAAAAAAATCTCTGACAGGTCTTACTTAGGCTTAATCAGTCTTTTTATAAATTATGCAGCCATCCACCTTAACATCTCAATGTTTAGCTGTATTGAAAATTGTAGAATAAAAGAAGATCATTTTTAAAAGCTAAAAATAATGTAAAGGTATCACAACATAAAAATCTAGCATAGATTTTTGTGCAGAAATGATATCAAAGTTTTATTTTTTAATATCATGTGTAGGTAAGATATCTTTACATTTCGCTTTTATTTTCAAAGACCTGTGATACAAGAATTTCTAATTCAGCTCAATACCACTAAGTATGAAGGAGTTAAAAAGCTGCCACTCAAACAAAGTCTCTAAAGAAAATTGATAAAAGTACTTCACCCATTAAAAAACAATTCATAGATCCTGGATATCAACCTTTTGTCTGTACTGTCATTTGCAAATATCTTCTCCCATTCCGTGGGTTGCCTCTTTGTTTTGTTTTGTTTTTTTTTTTTATATAATTTTATTTTTTATAAACATATATATATATATATATATTTTTTCCCCCAGGGGTACAGGTCTGTGAATCTCCACGTTTACAAACTTCACAGCACTCACCATAGCACATACCCTACCCAATGTCCATAACCCCCCCCCCAACCCCCCTCTGCCCAGCAACCCTCAGTTTGTTTTGTGAGATTAAGAGTCACTTATGGTTTGTCTCCCTCCCAATCCCAACTTGTTTCATTTACTCTTCTCCTACCACATTAACCCCCCATGTTGCATCTCCTCTCCCTCATATCAGGGAGATCATATGATAGTTGTCTTTCTCCGATTGACTTATTTCGCTAAGCATGATACCCTCTAGTTCCATCCATGTTGTCGCAAATGGCAAGATTTCATTTCTTTTGATGGCTGCATAGTATTCCATTGTATATATATACCACATCTTCTTTATCCATTCGTCTGTTGATGGACATCTAGGTTCTTTCCATAGTTTGGCTATTGTAGACATTGCTGCTATAAACATTCGGGTGCACGTGCCCCTTCGGATCACTACGTTTGTATCTTTAGGGTAAATACCCAGTAGTGCAATTGCTGGGTCATAGGGTAGTTCTATTTTCAACATTTTGAGGAACCTCCATGCTGTTTTCCAGAGTGGTTGCACCAGCTTGCATTCCCACCAACAGTGTAGGAGGGTTCCCCT
>NW_022630995.1:115236726-115524799 GCF_010015895.1 Lontra canadensis
GATGGATTCCTTTCTCACATTGAGGTCCTTCATCCATTTTGAGTCTATTTTCGTGTGTGGTGTAAGGAAATGATCCAATTTCATTTTTCTGCATGTGGCTGTCCAATTTTCCCAACACCATTTATTGAAGAGGCTGTCTTTTTTCCATTGGACATTCTTTCCTGCTTTGTCGAAGATTAGTTGACCATAGAGTTGAGGGTCTATTTCTGGGCTCTCTATTCTGTTCCATTGATCTATGTGTCTGTTTTTGTGCCAGTACCATGCTGTCTTGATGATGACAGCTTTGTAATAGAGCTTGAAGTCCGGAATTGTGATGCCACCAACTCTGGCTTTCTTTTTCAATATTCCTTTGGCTATTCGCGGTCTTTTCTGGTTCCATATAAATTTTAGGATTATTTGTTCCATTTCTTTGAAAAAAATGGATGGTACTTTGATAGGAATTGCATTAAATGTGTAGATTGCTTTAGGTAGCATAGACATTTTCACAATATTTATTCTTCCAATCCAGGAGCATGGAACATTTTTCCATTTCTTTGTGTCTTCCTCAATTTCTTTCATGAGTACTTTATAGTTTTCTGTGTATAGATTCTTAGTCTCTTTGGTTAGGTTTATTCCTAGGTATCTTATAGTTTTGGGTGCAATTGTAAATGGGATGGACTCCTTAATTTCTCTTTCTTCTGTCTTATTGTTGGTGTAGAGAAATGCGACTGATTTCTGTGCATTGATTTTATATCCTGACACATTACTGAATTCCTGTACAAGTTCTAGCAGTTTTGGAGTGGAGTCTTTTGGGTTTTCCACATATAGTATCATATCATCTGCAAAGAGTGATAGTTTGACTTCTTCTTTGCCGATTTGGATGCCTTTAATTTCTTTTTGTTGTCTGATTGCTGAGGCTAGGACTTCTAGTACTATGTTGAATAGCAGTGGTGATAACGGACATCCCTGCCGTGTTCCTGACCTTAGCGGAAAAGCTTTCAGTTTTTCTCCATTGAGAATGATATTTGCGGTGGGTTTTTCATAGATGGCTTTGATAATATTGAGGTATGTGCCCTCTATCCCTACACTTTGAAGAGTTTTGATCAGGAAGGGATGCTGTACTTTGTCAAATGCTTTTTCAGCATCTATGGAGAGTATCATATGGTTCCTGTTTTTTCTTTTATTAATGTGTTGTATCACATTGATTGATTTGCGGATGTTGAACCAACCTTGCAGCCCTGGAATAAATCCCACTTGGTCGTGGTGAATAATCCTTTTAATGTACTGTTGAATCCTATTGGCTAGTATTTTGGTGAGAATTTTTGCATCTGTGTTCATCAATGATATTGGTCTGTAGTTCTCTTTTTTGATGGGATCCTTGTCTGGTTTTGGGATCAAGGTGAGGCTGGCCTCATAAAATGAGTTTGGAAGTTTTCCTTCCATTTCTATTTTTTGGAACAGTCTCAGGAGAATAGGAATTAGTTCTTCTTTAAATGTTTGGTAGAATTCCCCCGGGAAGCCATCTGGCCCTGGGCTTTTGTTTGTTTGGAGATTTTTGATGACTGTTTCAATCTCCTTACTGGTTATGGGTCTGTTCAGGCTTTCTATTTCTTCCAGGTTCAGTTGTGGTAGTTTATATGTCTCTAGGAATGCATCCATTTCTTCCAGATTGTCAAATTTGTTGGCATAGAGTTGCTCATAATATGTTCTTATAATTGTCTGTATTTCTTTGGTGTTAGTTGTGATCTCTCCTCTTTCATTCATGATTTTATTTATTTGGGTCCTTTCTCTTCTCTTTTTGATAAGTCTGGCCAGGGGCTTATCAATCTTATTAATTCTTTCAAAGAACCAACTCCTAGTTTCGTTGATTTGTTCTATTGTTTTTTTGGTTTCTATTTCATTGATTTCTGCTCTGATCTTTATGATTTCTCTTCTCCTGCTGGGTTTAGGGTTTCTTTCTTGTTCTTTCTCCAGCTCCTTTAGGTGTAGGGTTAGGTTGTGTACCTGAGACCTTTCTTGTTTCTTGAGAAAGGCTTGTACCGCTATATATTTTCCTCTCAGGACTGCCTTTGTTGTGTCCCACAGATTTTGAACTGTTGTATTTTCATTATCATTTGTTTCCATGAATTTTTTCAATTCTTCTTTAATTTCCTGGTTGACCCATTCATTCTTTAGAAGGATGCTGTTTAGTCGCCATATGTTTGGGTTCTTTCCAAATTTCCTCTTGCGATTGAGTTCTAGCTTCAGAGCATTGTGGTCTGAAAATATGCAGGGAATGATCCCAATTTTTTGATAACAGTTAAGACCTGATTTAGAACCAAGGATGTGATCTATTCTGGAGAATGTTCCATGTGCACTAGAGAAGAATGTGTATTCTGTTGCTTTGGGATGAAATGTTCTGAATATATCTGTGATGTCCATCTCGTCCAGTGTGTCATTTAAGGCCTTTATTTCCTTGTTGATCTTTTGCTTGGATGATCTGTCCATTTCAGTGAGGGGAGTGTTAAAGTCCCCTACTATTATTGTATGATTGTCGATGTGTTTCTTTGATTTTGTTATTAATTGGTTTATATAGTTGGCTGCTCCCACGTTAGGGGCATAGATATTTACAATTGTTAGATCTTCTTGTTGGACAGATCCTTTGAGTATGATATAGTGTCCATCTTCATCTCTTATTATAGTCTTTGGTTTAAAATCTAAGTGATCTGATATAAGGATTGCCACTCCTGCTTTCTTCTGATGTCCATTAGCATGGTAAATTCTTTTCCACCCCCTCACTTTAAATCTGAAAGTGTCTTCGGGTTTAAAATGAGTTTCTTGTAGGCAACATATAGATGGGTTTTGTTTTTTTATCCATTCTGATACCCTGTGTCTTTTGATTGGGGCATTTAGCCCATTAACATTCAGGGTAACTATTGAGAGATATGAATTTAGTGCCATTGTATTGCCTGTAAGGTGACTGCTATTGTATATTGTTTTTGTTCCTTTCTGATCTACTACTTTTAGGCTCTCTCTTTGCTTAGAGGACCCCTTTCAATATTTCCTGTAGAGCTGGCTTGGTGTTTGCAAATTCTTTCAGTTTTTGTTTGTCCTGGAAGCTTTTAATCTCTCCTTCTATTTTCAATGATAGCCTAGCTGGATATAGTATTCTTGGCTGCATGTTTTTCTCGTTTAGTACTCTGAATATATCATGCCAGCTCTTTCTGGCCTGCCAGGTCTCTGTGGATAAGTCTGCTGCCAATCTAATATTTTTACCATTGTATGTTACAGACTTCTTCTCCCGGGCTGCTTTCAGGATTTTCTCTTTGTCACTAAGACTTGTAAATTTGACTATTAGGTGACGGGGTGTGGACCTATTCTTATTGATTTTGAGTGGGGTTCTCTGAACCTCCTGGATTTTGATGTTTGTTCCCTTTGCCATATTGGGGAAATTCTCTCCAATAATTCTCTCCAATATACCTTCTGCTCCCCTCTCTCTTTCTTCTTCTTCTGGAATCCCAATTATTCTAATGTTGTTTCGTCTTATGGTGTCACTTATCTCTCGAATTCTGCCCTCGTGGTCCAGTAGTTGTTTGTCCCTCTTTTGTTCAGCTTCCTTATTCTCTGTCATTTGGTCTTCTATATCGCTAATTCTTTCTTCTGCCTCATTTATCCTAGCAGTGAGAGCCTCCATTTTTGATTGCACCTCATTAATAGCTTTTTTTATTTCAACTTGATTAGATTTTAGTTCTTTTATTTCTCCAGAAAGGGCTTTTATATCTCCCGAGAGGGTTTCTCTAATATCTTCCATGCCTTTTTCGAGCCCAGCTAGAACCTTGAGAATCGTCATTCTGAACTCTAAATCTGACATATTACCAATGTCTGTATTGATTAGGTCCTTAGCCTTTGGTACTGCCTCTTGTTCTTTTTTTTGTGGTGAATTTTTCCGCCTTGTCATTTTGTCTAGATAAGAGTATATGAAGGAGTAAGTAAAATACTAAAAGGGTGGCAACAACCCCAGGAAAATATACTTTAGCCAAATCAGAAGAGATCCCAAATCGTAAGGGGGGGGGGGGAAGGGGATAAAAAGAGGTTCAGAAAGAAAAAAATAAATAAATAAAAAAGAAAAAAGAAACAAATAAAAAAAGAAAACCAATAATGAAAAAAATATAAAAAAAATATAAAAAAATATAAAAATATAAAAAATATAAAAAATATATATTGGATAAACTAGTTAAAAAACGTTAAAAAAGAAAAGGGTAAAAGTTTAAAAAAATTTAGCAGAAGAAGAGAAAAAAATTGAAAAAGAAAAAAAAATTAAATTAACTGCAAGGCTAAAGAATCATGGGGAGAAAGCCATGAGTTCCGTGCTTTGCTTTCTCCTCCTCTGGAATTCCGCTGCTCTCCTTGGTATTGAAACTGCACTCCTCCTAAGTGAACTTGGTCCTGGCTGGGTTTCTTGTTGATCTTCTGGGGGAGGGGCCTGTTGTAGTGATTTTCAAGTGTCTTTGCCCCAGGCGGAGTCGCACCGCCCTTACCAGGGGCCTGGCTGAGTAATCCGCTCGGGTTTGCTTTCGGGAGCTTTTGTTCCCTGAGCGCTTTCCGTAGAGTCCGGAGGACGGGAAGGAAGATGGCGGCCTCCCAGTCTCCGGCCCGGAGGAGCCGAGAGCTCGGGGTCCCACTCCTCAGTGCGCCCTCAGGGAACAGCGTCCAATTACTCCCGTCTGCCTGGCCTCCGGCTGCGCTCCGAGCTCACCGAGCCTGCGACCGGTTCAAGGTAAGCCCGAGCTGTGAGCTCACTCCTCGGCTCCGTCTCTGTAGCCGGCTTCCCTGTTCTAATACCTGCGAGCTCTGCAACACTCAGACACCCCGATCCTTCTGTGACCCTGCGGGACCTGAGGCCACACTGGCCCCGCGTGGGCTTCACCCCAGTTAAGCCTCTGGAGCGATGTCCCTCAGCGGAAAAGACTTTTAAAAGTCCCGATTTTGTGCTCCGTTGCTCCGCCGCTTGCCGGGAGCCGGCCCCTCCCCCCGGGGTCTGTCTTCCCGTCCCTTTGGATTCACTTCTCCGCCAGTCCTACCTTTCAGCAAGTGGTTGATTTTCTGTTTCTAGAATTGCTGTTCTTCTTCTCTTCGATCTCCCGTTGGATTTGTAGGTGTTTGCAATCTTTAGATAAGCTATCTAGCTGATCTCCCGCAACCTGAAGTAGTCTCAGCTGCTACTTCTCCGCCATCTTGACTCCTCCGCCGTAAAATATTTTAAAGTAAATGATACAGAGGCACCCTGGGTGGCTTAGTGGGTTAAGCATCTGCCTTCAGCTCAGGTCATGATCCCAGGGTCCTGGGATGGAACCTCCCTACCCCATCAGGCTCTCTGGCTTAGCAGGAAGCCTACTTCTCCCTCTCCCTCTGCCTGATGCTCCCCCTGCTTTTGCACTCATGCTTTCTCTCTCTCTCTGTCAAATAACTAAAATCTTTTTTAAAATAAAATAGAATAAAGGATACAATTTAAGGAAAGGAATCTAACAGAATCTAATCAATCACCAGTCACTCAAAAAAATTTACGCAAAGAATTATGCAATAAATTGTCCATTATTATACAGGTGGCATGGATGTTGATTAACTCCAATTAAGGCTCATAGAGTAATGACGTTATTCTCTTGAAGTAAATGGATGATTGTCATTTAAAGGCCTTTGAAGGGAGGACCACAACATAGAAAGTAAGAAATAATAATGGATATTTAGTCAAAGATCAAAAGAAAAAAACTCTCTCTTGAAATTAACACAATAATAACAATACTAGCTAATATTTTATTGGATGCTTACTAATGCTTTTTTATTTTGCCAAGCACTTTGTATGCATCATCTCTTTTTTTTGTCTTTTAATCCTCACAGAATTCCTATAAGAAAGATAGTCCTACTGTCCTTGTTTCATAGATAAGGGAAATTGGGGCTTGAGACTAATTAAGATGATTCACAGAGGCAGGACAGTCCTTAATCCACATCCCACTGACAGCATAAAATGCCATGCTCCTGGACATTAAGTAATATCAACCTTACAAGCAAAAGATCAGTCTGATGTATATTTGAAAATACAAAATGGGTTAGAATAAAATAATAAATAACCCAACATTGAAAGACTCAGAAATCAAACATTAAAAAAAAAATCAGAAAGACAAATTAAGAATCTGTTGGTCTGTTTTGTGACCTATCAGAGATTACTCTGACCATAAGGAATCTTGTGCTAGGGAAGGGAAGGACGCTCCTGTGCATTTTATAAAAGCTCCAGAAGTGACTCAGATACACTCCTAGTGGAGACCATTGGTTGGAACAGATGCACCCTATAATAGTTACAAGTGATTCATTAGCCCACCATATGTTAGGAATATTAATTGAGACATAGGGTTGAATGCAATAGGGATGGCACTGTTGTCATTAATTACCACTATGAAAATTGGCTTCCAATTTGGGTGGCTACCAAGTGTTCATTGGGCATGGATAGAGCACATGTTAGGTAAACATCCTTTTGCAAAAATAGAACACTTCATTAAAGTTGCTAATGGCTTAGTCGGCTATACAGTGTAAGGAGAAAATAATAAAAGTTTAAATGTACAAATGGATCAAGATAGCAAAGAAATAAATATCTAAATTTAACAGTGTATCTTTTATAAAATGTTTAATTGCTTTGAAATTAAAACTTTAGTGCCTTATATGATTTTTAGCTCCCAAGATTTAGGAAGTCACAAAATAACACCTTTTCTTTCTATTTCTGGGTTTAAAACCAACTGGGAGAAAGACACAGAGATCATAGAGATAGACACTAAAATATAAGTTTTATTATACAAAATTCCTGATTGGAAAGCATGACTTGTCTTAGACTTACAACCACAAAAGGCCTCCCCTATTTACTGAGAATCAAAGGAGAGACCAGTAATAGGCTGCTCTGACCTTGCAGGTGATCAACGCAGGTTATCCAATGCAATGATAGAGCAGAGAATTCATACTTCCTGCAGGCAAGCTGGATCCAAAAGGTTAAGAGAAGAGAAAGGATAGAGTGACACATTCTAAGCTGTTTTTCTGAGCTCACTCAGTAGACAAGCTACTCCTCTCCCCTGGGGAGCTGTAAGTGAAGGGCTGGGAAGAGGCCATGAATGTTACTGGAGCAGAAAAGGAATGGAAATTCTCCCAAAACATGGATCTTTCTCCATCCTATTCAAGTTGAAAACTCAGTTGCTGAAGTTACTCAACAACTTCTAAGAGTCCTAAAGATTTCTGGAAATTTTGGAAGAAAGATTTTCTAGTACTTTGAGTTATGTGATAGAAATAGCTATATTAGGGACCTCTACTCCATGCTTATCATATACCAGGAACTGTCCTGAATGCTTTACATATATAAATGAATTTAATCCTTCCAATTATCCTATGAGAGAGACTCTAATATGATTCACATTTTATAGTTGAGGAAACTGAGGTATACAGCAGTTGAGAATAATCCTCCATACTTTTGATGGTGGCTCTTTTACTCTAAATCCCCTTGTCTTCCACCTGTGCTAGATCAGAGACACAGGAAAATTTAGCACATCTGTCTGTATTTTTTTTTTTTTTCTAGGCAATAAGGCTTCATTTGGTTCCTGCTTCAAATGTATTCTACATAAGACTGGAGAAGCCTAAGGCTTTCTCAAAATCAAACAATTTCTTTCTCTGGTCCTTATATCCATCTCCCCATAAATGCTCCAACTGCTAAAACTTTTCTCAACAGAGGAGCTATATATGCGCCTTCTTTCTAGTCTTTCCCCATTAGCCAATCCAGTTTTTTCAGATTCTTCTTCTTTTCTACAAACATTTGTTCAGGTCATCTGCAAATCCCTCAAGTGAATTGAGCACAGTGGGGACTATAAAGACAGCCCTTCTCTGTCTGCTGTGCATGACCGCAATCCCTGCGTGTGGGGAGGATCAAGGCCCAGTTATTCAGGAAGGAGCCCACCCGTCCTTCTACTGGACTTGAAGCTCTAAATGTGTACATCAACTTGCTTCCTGAACTTTTTTCCTCTCTGTCCCAATTTGGTTTGTTCAATCTCTATTATTTGGACTTTGTTTGCTATCTGCTATCCCTATTCTATTAAGGAGTTCTTGATACCAACTTTGGTCCTTGGTTTTTCCTTCTTGGTTTGGCCCAATCCTGTCTGCAGAATGCTCAGACTTATAACCCTGCCTTTCCTTTTAGACCATGCTTTTCAAATTGCATTGAACTACTAGTAGGTATAGCCAGCATTTTAAAATGTAGACTATAATTAAATGGAATAATTCATAACAATGAAATTCTTGTGATAATTATGAAGTTTTTGGACTTTTTTTTTCCAGTTGTGTGTGTGTGTGTGTGTATGTGTGTGTGTGTGTTATAGACAGCAAGGCCAGTGAGAAGTAGGCTGACCCAGTGAGACCATATTCAGGCAAAGAAGAAGAGCTGTATGTTGGAGGAACAGAAGGAAGTCCAGGGCAATATTCTTTTTATACATTGGGGGGAAAAAACGGAAATCATGGAGATACATGTTCCAAACTATAGTTGAGGGTATAGGGGAAATGCTACTAAAATATAAAGTTATCTAATCACAGAAGAAGAATGTGGGTCCCAAAGACCTCTAACTTGATGCAAAGGGATTTAGATCATCTGTTAGAAACGAACAGGAGATTTTGAAAATGTCTGAGATAGCTAACATCCAAACTACTAGCAATTTAAGAAGTCACTAAGGGCTGAATTTTTAAAAGCCCTGCTGAATACCACTGAGTGCCCATTTGAAATTAGTAGAGGGTGACTTAGTGACACTGTATCTGAGATGTTCTTCATCAGCTTTATCAACCTTAGAGAAAGAACTGAGAAAGTGGTAGCTCTCAAGGTTGGCCTCAAGAAAACATGGCAAAAAAAAAGGCTGGGGTATAGGGGAGGGAGTCTAGCATGCTGGATGGCAAATGATATTACTGAAATCTTGCTTTATTCTAGGGATAACGGCACTGAAAAAAATTGTCCATCAGGTGCAGACTATGTGTCTGTCCACTGTGAGATAAAAAAGAGGATTTAGGAAGATAATCAGTAGCATTTCCTGAGACATATATTCATTACATATTAATAATGGGATGTCTGAGGCAAATCAGGTACAGGTTTAGGTATTCTTACTTAAATTTCTGAGCTCTGGTCTTCCCTAAGTAAGTTGACTATTAAATGTCAGACTTATAATTCCAAACCAACTCAGGTGATGGAGGAGGATGGACGGTTGGAGGTGGAGGTAATTCTAAAACATAAATTGGTCTCCCTCCATTCTATAGTAGTTCACGAATCTTTTTTCCACTTTCTGCTATTTTACAGTAGATTAATAACCGATTAATAAAAGACTTTTTAATGAATTCAAAGCAGCACTGATTAAAGCTTGAAAATCATCTTGAAATGAAAAAAATCAGCTTACTCATTATTATTGTTTTGTTCCAATTACCTGTTGCTGTGTAAAAAACCCAAAAGTTAGCAACTTAAAATGATTTATTTTTCTCCTAAATAATCAGTTTAGGCAAGGCTCAGTGGTGTCATGTGGACTCTGCTCTACTCAGCTTCTACTAGAGCGGCTCCAAGACTGGGATCTAGGGTCATCTAAAGGTAGGTCACTCTCATGTTTGTCAGTCAGTGCAGGTTTTAACTGGGACCTTAGCGGGGACTGTCTACCAGAGCATCTTTTTTTTTTTTTCCCCAGATTTTTACTTAAATTCTAGTTAGTTAATATACAGTGCAAACTTGGTTTCAGGAGTAGAATTCAGTGATTCATACCAGAGCATCTACAAATGGCCTCTCCATGTGGCCTGACCCTCCTCCCCAGTGGTGGCTGGATTCTTAGGGAAAGTATCCTGAGAGAGACACAGAGCCAGGGAAAAACTGTATCATTTTATGACTGAACCTCTGAAGCCTCACGTCCACTGCCCTGCATTCACTGGGGCAGTTACAGAGACATCTCCCCCTCCCCCGGAGTCCCAGAGAGAAGAGAAGTAAACATCTTAAGTCACTTGTACCATATTCTTTTTACCTGAGCAGTAAAAGATGACTGCCAAGTTTCAAACGGAAGGAAACAGACTCTTCTTGATGGGGGAATGACAAATTGCTAGAACATCTGGTCCTGGGCATATTGCTTTGGCCATTTTTGGAAAAGTTTGCCACATTTAGCAAACTTCTTTTCAAAAATAGTGAAATATGAAAAGTAAAATTCAATTTCATTAAGGTACAGAGGAAAAACCTAAAAGCTTTTTCAAGTGGAAGCAAAAAAATAAGAATTGTTACCCTTATTCTGCAAACCACAGATTTCCTGAGGTTTTGCGTCAAGGGGGATTTTATTCCAGCAATCAAAGGTATAGTTTGACCCTAGAACTTTATGAGTGCATCTCAGAGCAGAATCTGAGGATATAAGTAAAATGCTCGTCTGCTTGAGGCTTATTTTAGAAATAAGTAACAGATGAATCACTAAATAGCTTATGGTTATGTTTTTATTGATTTATGACTCACCATGTGCTCCTATCTTTCAGGCAAAAATAATGTCTTTCCATGTAGGTGATTTGCTCTATTAGACCTCCTGGGGGGAAAGAGTTCTTTGCTTTATGTTTTACTCTGACAAGGTAATGGCTCTTGTCCTGCTCTTGAGAAGTGACTAAGATGCTCAGTCAGGGAAATGCATTAACTTTTCAAGCTATATAAATTCCATTTATAAAATTACATCTATTCAAACATTATTATCTGAAAGAGTTAATGCTCTTTTTCAGCATACAAAATTTATTGCTAAGACCCAGGCCTCCCAGTATACACAGGGTGCCACAAAAAAGAGCGCATAGATCCATTCTTGGGAGTTGTGCTAAGGATCAGGAAAATGGGTCAGATGACCTCCGAAGTGCTTAAACATTTTTGTCCACCATCAAAAGCACAGGATGACCTCCTCTATTTCATGGTGTTTACTCACACCATTTCCTCCCTCTTGAGAGAGCCCTACCTCCAGTTCTGCCATCTTCACCTCCAGGAACCTACCAAAAGCCTCTCCATGCTTCTCCAACATTATAATTATTACAGGTCTATCAGCATCAGTCCAATGTCAGATTTAATTACTCATTTTTAATTCAATATCATGTTTTATACATTGTCTCTTTCATATTTTTGGTGCTTCATATGATAAGTTGAATGCTTTTTTTTTGCTTTTGTTTTTGGTTGGAAGAATTTTTTAAAGTGTTAGATTCACAATAAGGACATTTTAGAATTGTACCATGCTGACAGAAGAAATTTTCATTCATAATACTTTTACATGTGATTTTGGCAATGGTTGTAGGTTTTTTAAATAATCAACAGTATTGTCACAAAGGAATCATAAGATGGTAATACAAAGGAAAATTTGGTAGCTGTGTCTTGAATTATTCTCTATTTCCTCTCCCGTTGGAAATATTAATAATTTTTGTTTCTTTGGTACACAAAATGAGGTCTGTCAGATAGAACTGGGATTTCCAATACTAGCTAGTTTCATGTTAGAATCCCAAGGGGACTTTTCAAAAAATGCCACCCCCTGGAACTCATCCCATACCAATTAAATCAGATTCTCTGGGGGAAGAGCCCAGTTATCAGGGCATTAAGACTTTTTAAAAAAAGTTTTCTTCGTCCCTTCGATAGCTCAGCTGGTAGAGTGGAGGACTGTAGCTGACTTCCTGGTAAAAAAAGTTTTCTTGCATAATCCAGTGGTTAGCCAAGGTGGGGAACTTCCAACATAGAGGATATCCAATGATGTTTTTCTGAATGAGGTTTGTCTGTTGAGTGCTGACTTCCCATTATAGATCCTTGAAGTATCTTCGTTCTACAAAAATGTAAGTACTTTCCTTCTTGCTCAGCTAGAACAAGTAGGAATTTCATATACAAATGCATTTAAAGCCATACAAATGCATTTAAACCCTACACAAAGGTTTTCTAAAAATTATTTATATCATAAGGTACAAAAATTTAGGTAATAATATCTGATACAGAAGAAGAAATTAAAGATAGTCCAGATGTTAACATGGCCAACATGATTCAGCTAATTATAAAACAGAATAATCCAGGCCATAGTTTTCAGATGGTGTTCAGGGAAAATGCCTAAGCCAAATTTCATGTTTTGTCTTTTTTTTAATAACTCAAATACACCATAACCACAGCTTAACATATTAGTGATTATTAACACATTAAGATATATTGGTAGTTAAAATTAATTTTGTGGTGCTTCTGCCATGCTTATGCATGTATACATGTGTCCAAGCACACACACACACACACACACACACACACACACACACTTCCTGCCCAGATCTGCTCACATAAAGCTATGCAAGAGAGTTCATTACTAGAGTATATGTGTGTTACTCTCAACCATATGCTGGCAAGATTTAGGAACACTGGCTTAGGAAATGTACTTCTCCTAGCCAAAAAACTTAAAAAAAAAAAAAATCAGTTGTGAAATAAGTGAGTGATAATATATTACATTGCAATAATACTATGTCATCAACAATTTAATTCTTTCACATTTTAGGTGCTCCTTTCCAGACTTTCACATTTATTATAGGGAATGTAAGCATTATTAAATATTACTTTTACACAAACATGCCCAAATATTGCTCTTTCAAGATTCTGTATCAATTTGATAGAGAAGTATCTGATATTTTAAAGTGATTTGTTATTTTTAAGAATGACCACTTACCCTTTTACAACCACTTATTTTTATGACTCCATTATATGAAACTAAAAATGTAGGTTGTATGTTGATACTGACGAAGTATAGCAATTCTCATCTGTAACCATAGATTTTATTAGCAAATGTGTCCTAATAAAAGAGCTACATTAATTTTGGTAATTGAATTTATTATAAGGAAATGCATATGTGAACTTATATATTACCACTTATTAACAAAATAAAATTGATATAAGTATTTCGGATTAATATTCTTAGAGAGGTGGAAGATAAAAAAAAATTTTTTTTAAGATTTTATTTATTGATTTGACAGACAGATCACAAGTAGGCAGAGAGGCAGGCAGAGAGAGAGACAGGAGGAAGCAGGCTCCCTGCTGAGCAGAGAGCCCAAGGTGGGGTTCTATCCCAGGACCCTGGGATCATGAACTGAGCTGAAGGCAGAGGCTTTAACCCACTGAGCCACCCAGGCACCCCGAAGATAAAAATATTTTAAGAGAAAACAATGAAAACCCACTGATTTAAGAGACTGGAATTAAATGTCTTTCAAATTTTTCCTTTCCTTCCCATCCTTATTATGGAAGCTTTGCTTCTGTTTGACATTATCTCTCACCTAAACAATTCCGATAACCTGTTAAATGCTCACCCTGTCTCCAGTATGACCATCAGAATTCCTGCTTTCCGTTGTCAACTGAGTAATCTTTCTAAAACCTTGATGTGATCATGTCACTCTACTGATTAAAAACCTTCAGTGTTTCCCCATAGGCTATACATCAGGTCTGAACTCAGTATGGCATACAAGACCCTTCAAGTTTCCTTTTCTAGATTGCCCCCAACTCCCATCAGGGCATTCATCATGGTAGCCGCTCCCCCTCCCCACTCCCACCACGCCCACCCAACTGGCTAGCCTTAGCTTCATAGGATTCCTCTAACACATCACTGTGATTGACACAAGTGGTTCCTCTATCTGGAATGTTCTTAGCCCTCCTCTTTTTTTCTTAGGAAGAAAGGCAAATTCATTCTTCAAAATCCTAATTAAGTGCCACTTTCTCTGTGAGGCTTTCCTTGCTCCTCCCTTAAACCCTTTATTTGTATGAGTCTGTTTCTTTTGCTTGAAATGAACTTCTTAGGAGCAGAGACTAGACTATTTATAACTCAATCAAGTGCAGTAACCCCAGCAAATTATACAATGCATAATATACAGTAGGTACTTAGTATCGGTTAAGCGTGCCCCATCATAATTTCAGGAGTCTCTACTACCAGCCCTGTGTGGGCTATTTAAAAACCAATTCTCAGTATAAAGCAGATCTAAATTTCTGTAATGGTACTCGGCACAATTACAAGTCTAATATTACTGGGTACTACCTAGGGTTCCCAAGAAACTAGACACAGTGTCTCAAGTCAGAAGTAACTGCTTGCTACTTTTCAAACACACATTGTTATTATAATGAGAAATCTGTATGGTAAGTGGCTCCTGCTAGGAGAATCGAATTACCAAATTGAGACTCTTAAGTGTTCATTTAGTATCTCGATAAAGTTCTAAGTCCGTTTGGAACTGTATGTTCCCAGAAAACCAAACATCTTTTTTAGTAAGATATCTTTTTTTTTTTTTTTAGATAAATCTCAGAGGATGAAAAAAGCCAGTGACATGTATATCAGCACCAAAAATCATGTGTAAAATTAAAGCTGCTTGAAGTTCCTTCAAGCCTATTATATTGCAAACAAAACATTTGTCAGTTGCACATTTTGTAATCAGTAGATCTCAGAACCTTGGGTTTGTAGGGGGAGGTGGGGTTGGTGGGGGGCAAAGGAAGCTATTCTTTGCTTGACTATATTACCCTTGGTGTATTTCCTAAGGTTGTCAACTTTCAGAGATTCTAGTTCACAATCAGTGAACCCCTAACAAAGTAGGCTAATTAGGAAAGATAACAATAATCACACATTAATGGCCTACAGCTACATCAACTAAATCAGTAATTCTTGTGTCTTTTCATGAAGCAGGAATGGGAGCAGCAGAGGAGCTGAAATCAGCATTCCTCAGTACCCATTAGGGAAAGGGTTTGGCATCAAATGTCTCCAGTTTGGCTTGACTCTAAGGGCTATTAGGTTTAGATGCTTTTTTTTCTGGGACCTGGGCAGCTTCATGTATATACTACCATACAAGTCTCCTGAAATCATCACTGGTAAGTTTAGAAAAATGAAGATTGTGTTTATCAGAATCTGTCTCAGGATGGAGTATGTATAATAAAAAGAATGCTGCAGAAAGCCCCTTGGGATAATTGGTGCCCCCCTCCAAAAAAAGAGTATGCTGTAATAATGTGATTTGGGGGGTGGGGTGGGGTAAATGGGTTTCATATTGGTTCCCAGGGGATTAGACATTGGCTCTGCCTCGCAGGGAACTTCTTCTCTGCCCTTTGCTGGAGCAAACTCAGAGTACCCCAAGGCATCCCTGCTCTGCAGGGCCACTTGGCTACATAGGCGGAAAACGGTGCTGAGCAAGTTATTTAACTTCTCATTCATTGCCTTTACTCTCTTATCTGAAAAGAGCAGAACATTCTGCATAGGTATTGAGAGGGTTAAGTGAATTAACACACATAAAATACATAGAACAGAGTCTGGCACAAGTAAGATTTTAATTAATCACGGTGACTTAAAAAATTTTCAAGAATATTACCTCAGGGGTGCCTGGGTGGCTCAGTGGGTTAAAGCCTCTGCCTTTGGCCCAGGTCAGGATCTCAGGGTCCTGGGATCGAGCCCCACCCCCTGCATCGGGCTCTCTGCTCAGCAGGGAGCCTGCTTCCTCCTCTCTCTAACTGCCTCTCTGCCTACTTGTGATCTCTCTCTCTGTCAAATAAATAAATAAAATCTTAAAAAAAAAAAAGTATTACTTCAAAAGAGTACCAATTTAGTCTCTAACCAGGGATGCCCACAAGCCCTTGTGTTTACTTAGCATTGTCTTTGGGATTTTGCCATCACTGCTTCTATTATATTTTACATTTTTTAAACTTGAAGAAAAAAGTAACTATAAATAAATTGCACAGATCACAAATCTAGAAGTAAAATTAGATGCAAACCTTTTCTTGGAGAAAGTCAGCTAATTATGGTTAGAGACATGACAAAAGGATTTCTTCTTGAGAACACATTCCTCCCCCTCAACTTTTTTTTTTTTTTTCTGGAAAACACAATCCTAAAGGACTTACTGAATTCTGATGTACTGATTTGCGAATCTCAAATTATTCTTTTAATTCTTCCATTAGAATCTTCACTATACACAGGTCTTTTATGATAGCAACCTGAGCCTAGCTCTGTAGAGTGGGGCAGCAGGCATCTCTCACTTTTGGGAGCTGTGTCTTTGGTTTCTCGGTAGCTCAGAAGACAACACAAATGTACTCTCCATTTGTAACATTATTACAGTGAAGCCATGAGGACTATAGAGTTATCCCATGATGTAAATGGAAAAACACTTACCAAAAAAGGCTCTTGGAAAGTAAAATAAACCACTCTTAGCAGTAACTTTGTAAAAGTTGAAAATACATCTACAAAACAAGATTATCTGTCTCTTGCTTTACAGATGTAGTATATTTTTCTTTCCATTATTTAGAACGATCTTCAAAAGCAAGATGAAGTAGATATTTGGGATCTAGTTGGATATTTTATTTAAAAAATTAAAAAATAAAACACAACAGCCTGCCAGGTATTGGGTTATATGCTGAATATACCATAGAGAACAAAAAAGATATGAATCCTAACTTCATGAAACTTAATTTAAGCATGCATCTCAGATTTAGTGTGCATAAGAATTACCCATTAAGTTTATTTAAAATATAGGTTCTCAGGACTTGGATTCTGATTTAGATAAGCTGGGGGAAGCCCTGAAATCTGTATTTTTCACGGATGCCTCCCATGAAACTGGTACAGGTCATCCAAGACCCACATGCTGAAAACACTGGAGTAGTAAATAATCCAGGCAAAACTTAAGAAAAGAGTTTGTTATTAACATTTTCCATGGGAGTAATTTAGGATGAAGGGACCCAGAAGGTAAGTACCAACCTTCCATACAACATTGCGGGCACAAAGTGCGTCTGTAAATGCAAGACTGGATTCCACTTTACAGAGACTTTTGCTTCAGACGCAAGCTGTGTGGTTATCTAGGCTCTTCCAGGCACTCCATCTTCCAGCTGTGACCAAGTCTCTCAGGACTCCGCAGTATGCGCTCAGCCTCTTTCCCAAGCCCTTCTGCTACTCATCCAGCTGTGCCCAGAACCAGCCCACTGAGTCAACAGGAGCTATATTTACCCCAAGCGAAAGACTATCAATAGCAGCAGGGGATTCTGACATCTGGTAGCACCAGATGATTAAGAAGGGCATTTGGCAGATCAAAGTAGGTAAAGCTTAGGAAAGACAGCTGCTTTGTGAGATCAGGATTAAACCAAGCTGGTTAGAGGGAGAACTGTCTCAAATAATAGCAGACTGGCCTGACAGTTTGCAAAACTGCTCCTTAACTCGCCAAGGGGTTCATCCTTGCAGACAACGAAACAAAGCAACTTATATTACTGGGTTCTATTTTGTATAAATTAAGTATCATATAAAATGGAATATCCCTTCATAGGTTATTTTTCTCTGTTTAAAGATTAAGAAGAAACATTTCTTAGCAATACCGAGAAATTCTGAATAGCTTGCATCAGTAAGTTTTCTTGTGAAAATTATAATTTATTTGCATGTTGGGCAACCGGATAAACAGATAATATGCCCAACAGTGGTGTGATTTTTTATTTTTTTATTTTTTTTTTAGTAAGGCAAGGAAAGTAGCCTTCTCCATTTTTTTTAATAAGGCAGCCTGCTCAAGCACATCTTTCCAAATGATCCTTGCAGGAAACAGAGAAATTTCCCAATATGATTCTCTACTTTGGGTTAATAGCTTGATGTCTCTGTTTTAAATGCTGATGGTACGTACCTTCTACACCTGAAAGCTCAAGCAGCCCAAACAGGGAAAAGGTCTGGAGTTAAATATCAGGAAAAAAGAAAACTTGTGTCAAGAAGACAGACAATTTGCATCACAGAAGTCATTAAGCAGGTTTCTGAAATCCTGCTGGTAAAGCTGAGATTGAAGGAGGAAATTCAAACACCGGCCAAGGGCGCAGAGACAAAGGGTCGGAGAGGGAGAGGGGGGAGGGGCGGAATAGTTCAGTTTTTTCTGACATGTTCTTAGGCTCTTTGTCGTTGAGGATTTGCCTGCATTTCTTTCTTGCAGTTATGCATTTCATTCTTGTAGCAAGTATTTCACTGAAATGCCCACAATGGGCTCTGTCCAGTGCTTGGAGCTAGGGATATCAAAGTGAGCAAAACAATGAACTCCCCCCACCCTCCCCTGCTTTGCCTGCATTCCTCAAGATGAGCAGACTGTGCTAGATGATTCACAATTTAGGAGCAGGAGGAAAGTATGATTGTGATGTTACAGTCCCTGAAATCTTCTGACTTGTTCAGGTAGCTTATCTTTTGTCTTTGTGCTAATTACCAAGCATTCATTTGTATGAGTTGCTCTAAAACACAGCCATTTAAAAAAAAAAAAAAAGGCAGATTAGAGCCATTAAATAATTATGAAACAATTTAACACAGCCTTAAGTACTTTAATTAAGGATATTTAATACCCTCAAAGACAGTTTCAATCTGTTTTCCCATTACCCGAATCATCTCCTGACAGACTATTAGTTAGTAGTGAAGAATATGAAATTTTCTAATGCCACTAATGTGGCAATAATGTCGAATTAATACATTATGAAACATTCGAAAGTGTCAGTGCTAGATCATTTTTAAATGCATGCTATGCAAGAGTGTTTATTTAAAGTTTGTCTCATCAATGATGTTTCTTAACCAATTTAAAGAGTGCAGATAGTCGCTCTTAAGTCTTGTTTACTTACTCTCCTTGCTGCCCTCTACTGAGAACTCTCTGTAGGAATTCTTTTCACGGTTATCTCAGTAAAAGGGATGGAGAGCTCTAGAAAAGCATCTATATTTGATCTCCATATGCATTGTCTAACTTCTCTATTATCCCAATTCCCAGCTATTAATAATAGCAATTACTATCTGCTAAGTGACAAAAACTTGCCAGGCATTCTGCTAGATCTTGCACAAGGATTTACTCAAATATTATACAATATATTACATACAGCACTCTGTCAGGTAGGCTTTATTCTACTTTCCCGATAAACCAAGGTTTGAGAGGTGGGCTTTACAGGGCTAGTGAGCAAAAGTGACAGATCTAAGCCAGTAGACAAGGTTCCTAAATTTAATGCCTCCACCCCACCCCACACTACCACACCTTATTAAAGTTTTCTCCTAGTTCTCAAGGATATAAGTAGTTTTTTTAAGTGTCCCAAAAGTGTAAGGAAAAAAGGAACATGTGTTCTCTGTTTACCATGTGTAGAAATGGACATAGATGTGGGTAATTAATCTGTTAAATTTACTATTCAAATTCTTTATATGTGATGGGATTAAAATATGGCATGTTGGCATATTAAATATTTTAAACTGAAGGAATCAGAGAAAAGAGCTGAAACAGGCAGGTCACTCTAACCTTCTCTATCAAACCACCCACCCCTTCTGCTCTAAAATAGGTCATAACACCTTCATGTGAGAGGTGCCCTCCCTATTCCCAGAGGAAAAGAACATTCTTATCTCCAGAGATTAAGGAACACTGAAAAGGAACCAAACAAACAGGCCTTGCTAAATTCCCCCGATTTACCACAGTTACTCATGTAACCTATCATATCCCTTCATTACCACCCACTTTCCACCAAACCTAGCATAAAAATACCTAGAACTAACTGTTTCTTTAGGACTTCATTTCCTTATGAAGGCTCCTATGTCACATAAAAGTTCTGTATTTAGTAAATGTGTATACTTTTCTCCGGTTAATCTGTCTTTGCCAGTTTCATTTTCAGACTCAGCCAGGAAGCCACAGAGATTAGAGAAAAAGTCTATCCTTCCCTCTATATGTTTACTTATTCTTTGGCTATTTGGTCTCTCAAATTCCCGCAGAAGATAAAAGGTGTTTAAGTTCATTTGATTTAAAAATACAAACCTTTTTCAGCTCAAAATTTTTTTCTTCCTGTTATTTTATTAGTTATTGCTTCTCCACCTGTTTTTCTCTCCTTTTAAACTTGCTATTATTTGCATATTAAACACCAGGATCTAGCTACCTTATCTTCTTATCTTTTAAGTCATGATTCCCATTTCTTGGTAATTTTGTTCCATATTGTCTGATTATACATCAGTTCAATTTTATAATTATTAATTTAACTCAGCAAGAGCCACTGTCTTTTCATTTCTTCTGTTCTTGCTTTTAAACTACATATTCATCCAATAAACAGCTATTGAGTATCTATAATGTTCCTGGCACTGGTCTAAGCTCTTGGAGCCTATGAATGACTAGAACAGTAACTATCCCTACCTTTGCAAAACTTAAAATTTAGTGGGGAAAGACAGACATCAACAATAAGCACAATAATTAAGTTAGTTATATGACATGTTAGAAAGTAATAAATGCTATGGAAGAGAAGAAAGGAATTAAGTAGGGTGAGGAAGATTAAGAATGAAGGAAGGTGGGAACACATGGCTGTATTAACAGGCAGAGTAGTCCTCAGTGAGAAAATGAGATTTGAGTGATGACATGAAGGAGGTGGATAGTTAGTTCCACTGATATCTGGGGGGGAGAGCTTTCCAGGCAGAAAGAATAAGTGAACTGACCTTGACCTTAAAGTGGAAGAATGTCTGCCTTGGGTACCAATAGGGCTGGAGCACAGTGAGTGATGGCCTGTGTAACAAGAAAATAGTCAGAAATAATGGAGGAGAGTGCCATACATCATCTAAGACCTTGTAGTTCCTACTGATAGCTTCTATTCTCAGTGAAATGGGGGGAGATACTGAGGATTTTAAGCAAAAGAATCATATAAGATGACAAATGTTTTAATGGGCTCACTCTGCCTACTCTGTTGAAAAGAAATTTCAAGAGTCAAGTGTTGCAAGAGGGAGACACATAGGAAGAGTGTTTCAGGAATTCAAGTGAAAGATGATGATAGCCGGAACCAGGGTAGTGATATTGGTGAAGGAGAGACACGAATATAGTCTTAAGATAGAATTCACACAGGGGCACTTGGGTGGCTCAGTGGGTTAGGGCCTTTGGCTCAGGTCATGATCCCAGAGTCCTGGGGTCGAGCCCCGCATCGGGCTTTCTGCTCGGCAGGGAGCCTGCTTCCTCCTCTCTCTCTGCCTGCTTCTCTGCCTACTTGTGATCTCTGTCAAGTGAATAAATAAAATCTTAAAAAAAAAAAAAAAAGAGGGGCGCCTGGGTGGCTCAGTGGTTAAAGCCTCTGCCTTCGGCTCAGGTCATGGTCTCAGGGTCCTGGGATCGAGCCCCGCATCGGGCTCTCTGCTCAGCAGGGAGCCTGCTTCCTCCCTCTCTCTCTGCCTGCCTCTCTGCCTACTTGTGATCTCTGTCTGTCGAATAAATAAATAAAATCTTAAAAAAAAAAAAAAAAAAAGAATTCACACAAATCCCTGGTAGACAAACTATGAACGTATGAGAGAAAGAGAGGAATCAAGCATAACTCCAAGGTTTTTGGCCTGAACAATTACAAAAATGAAGTTATCATTAACTGAGATGTGGAAGTCTGCAGATATTTGGGGGAAGAAGAAGAATTCAGTTTTGTGTATGCTGACCATAAAATGTCTATTAAATATCTAAATGCAGATGTCAAGCTGGCAGTTGAATATTAATGTTAGTTTTCTATTGCTGCTGTATCAAATTATTGCAAGCTCAGTTGTTTAAAACAACAAATTTATTATCTCACAAATTTGTGGTTGAGGAGTTCAACATGGGTCTTATTGGGCTAACAACAAGGTGTTCACAGGGCTGCATTTCTTTCTGTAGGCTCAAGGCAACAACAGTTCCCCTGCTCATCTTTTGTTGGCAGAATTCAGTTTCTGGCAGTTGCAGGACTGGGATTCCTGTTTGCTTGCTGGTTGTCATCTAAGGGTCAATCCCAAATTCTAGAGGCTATTCACATTCCTTGGTTCAGTTCTCCCTTCCTCCATCTTCAAAGTCGAAAAGGGTGGGTTGAGTCCTGCTCATTCTTCAAATCACTTCTCCTGCTTTCTCCCCATGTCTCTGATTCACCTTCTCTACCTTCCTCTTCAACTTTTAAGGACTTCTGTAATTAGATTGGGTTCACCTGGATAATCCAGGTTACTCTCCCCATGTCATGGTCCTTAACCTTAATCATATCCCAAAGTTCCTTTTGCTATGTAAGCCAACACATTCACAGGTTTGGAGATTAAGGCATGAACATCTTTGGGAGACCATTATTCTGACTACAAAATATATTTGCTTACTTACATATCTACAGATAAATAAATCTGGAATTCAGGAGAGAAGTTTAGGCCGAGGATATAAATTTGGGATTAGAAGGCATACAGACAAGTCACATAGTGGAGTTAGTTTAGATAAATAGACAAAGGTTTTGAGCTTTGGGGGAAGAGAGGAATCCATCAAAAGAGATTGACAAAAAAAAAAAAAAAAAAAGAAGAAGAAGAAGAAGAAGTTAATGAGTTAGAGGAATAAACAAGAGAGTATGGTTTTCTGGAAGTCAAGTGAAGCCAATTTGTTTTTTGATTCTGGAAAGTTATTTTTTTTTTCTCTCAGTAACCTTATTTCCTTTAGAATTTTCATTCTTTAAGCATAGTATGCTTCTGTTACTACTATTAATTCTGTTTTAGTAGCAGCTCTCCATTCTGATGTTTTGGTCTTCCTGAGCTCCTTTAAAAAAAAATCTCTGTCATTTCTTTGCCTCCTTATATCAGGGCACATGGTTACCTCAGGATCTGTATAGACCAATCTAGAAATGGATTTCAAATGATTCAGTTAAAACAGAAGCTTTTTTTTTTTTTTTTTTTTTTTTTCCAGTGGGAAGATAAACAGGCAAACTGAGGTCTCTCTTGAGGTATGAAGTTGATGTTCAAGTTACCCTGGGTGTGAAGGGACATTGGAATGAGTTCTCATCCAACCCAATGAAATGGTATCAGTTTAAGTCAACAATGCAAATGCCTCCCTAAAGCTGCCAGCATTTCTGAGATCATCAGACCTTCCCCATGGAAGATTATATTAGAGTAATAAGTCTGTTCTGTGTTCAGAAGTGAATTAAGACATGTATCTGGAGGTAACCCCTCTGGAAGTTTAGTCACATTTGTTCCAGTTCTGCTGGAAAGGCAAACCTCCTCCAAAGTTCATGGGCTCTCATTATCTCCCTCACATCATAAACAATTTGGCAGGGATTTGAAAAGGAAAAGAGTTCATAGATAAGCAGGCAGGTTGCCATTCAGCCTGTAGTTTAAAATAACACCTTTTCTGCTCTCATTAAAGTGTTCAAAAAGCTTCATGTTCCAACATAAAAATCTTATTATACCTGAAAAAAATTTAGGGAATTTTTTTTATTATAGTCCTCAGACCAATCTCAGAATTCAAACCACACAGAAGCGAATTGAGGACACAGGCCTTCAGGGACATCTAGTTCTGATCAAATACCTGGGATACTTGAGAATGGACTTCCAGTCCCACCAGGTCTAGAAGGAGCTTTCAGCTATGCCCCAGGCTTTTCTCTGCACTTGAACCTGGCTAGCAGAAATACACTTCAGAGTTTCTGGAAACAATGTATTGGGACTGAAAATGGCAAAGGAGTCTTGTCAGAGGAAGAAGAAAAATCTTTCCATCTTCCCACCTGAATAATTGGCTAAGATTCCTTTAATACAATTTACAAGAGGAAAACAGAAGTTTATTAACATGTATACCTCGTGTATACATGGGAAATACTCAGGGAAAAATGAGTAACTAGCCAAGGTAGTTTAGAACTCCAGCTTAAATACCATCTTTGACTATAGACAATAGAAGAAAGGTTATCGGGTGAGGCCGCTATTTACCAGGAAAAGTAACTGGTAAGTAAGGGTAAGGTTTGTTATGCAAATTTAAGTTGGTGTCTATTAATAAGATTTTTCTATGATTTAGTTCTTCTCTTCCTGGTACAGAGAGGGTGACACTACAAATAGAGATTTCCTTTATAAATGTAAGCTTCCTTATAAAATAGTAACTTTGACTCTGTTTTCAAAACTTTTCCTGCAAATACTCTTTCTCAAAATAATCCTTATGCTGAAGAGGCACATTTTGGGATGGCATATTCTGCTACTGAAATGTCTTCACCATGCATCAGCAACCCATTTCCCAGTGAAGACCTTGAGTAAGTCTGCAAAGCTGCTTTCCACCAGGAAGGTGAATGCACTTCTCTTAATCTGTATGGAAGTCCCCATACAGAATAACTTTCTGATTTATTTCCATTAAAAAACAAACAAACAAACAAGGAACAAACAAAAACTACTGTATTTCCTCCAATTGTACCTGTTAGATTCTTTCCATCAAACCCAATATCACTGTGATTCCCAGAAAACTGGGCAGATCCAAATTTTGTGAGGTCTGAAGCTAATACATTGAGGGAAAGAATTGGGCTGTTTAAGAAGAATATGGGGCATCTGGGTAGCTCAGTCGGTTCAGTATCTGACTCTTGATTTTGGTTCAGGACATGATCTCAGGGTCATGTGATCAAGCCCCACATTGGGCTCCATGCTCAGCATGGAATCTGCAACACAGAGTCTTCTTGCCCCTATCCCTTTGCTCATCCCCTTTCCTTTCTCTCAAATAAATAAACAGATTTTTTTTAAAAAGGAAAAAAAAAGAATACAAATTTACAAATGCAAAGTTAAGGTAAAAGTCAGTATTTATTTAGAATGAAAAAATATATAAGATAAATTACTAGAGCATGAAGATTCAGACCCTTATCTTCTAAATTCTCTTTAAGGCAATTTAAGCAGAAACACTCATGTGGAAATTCTTCCTGTTGGTACCCTTACTTTCCCTCTTTCTATAACTAGAATCTAGAATATTCTGTAATTCCACGCACCCTCAGCACTCAAAAATTTAAATTTCACCTTAAATTCTCCTCTACAATTGTGAAGTTTCTGCCCCAATTTACCCCATAATACTTTGTATCGGAGAAGCCATTTTCTACCTCAGGGTTTACCATTGCTAGAAAGTTAATTCTATAGAATTGATTTAAGTTATTTTAAGTTATTTGTTCTTGGTTTTTGGCATTGTTGATGGTAGGTTATTAATACTCAGTTGACAGAACATATGGGATTAAACAGCCTATAGCATTATAATTTTCAGGATTCACTAACCCATATAACCAACTTCAGGACAGTTTGTCTTATTCATCTCTGAATTCTAGAACCAAATAAAGTACCTGGCATATGTGTTAAATAATTTTTGTGTGTGTGTTAAATAATTTTTTGAGTAAACAATAAAAAGGCTGATTATTCATTATACATTTCTTGTTGCCTTACATAATTGTAAAATCCCAGAGAACTGAAATGACAGAACACACACACAATTCAGAATATCCTGCTGAAATTCCAGTTGAGAGAAATTAGTAATAAACCACTGTGGACTTTTCTCCAGGATTAAAGTAGAAAGTTAAAATAATTTCTTCCCAAAGTTTGCCTGTTATTAAAATTAGCATCCTCATATGATTTTTGCTTGATGTTTTTTGATTTTTCAGCAAACAGAAAACAAATTGGTGTCTTTTTCAATCTCTTCATTTTAGTTTCTTGAACCAGTGATTTCTTTGACTGGAAAGTACAGCCTTTCATCATACTTGGATCATTGTACTGTCATTTTGCTTTTCATATATTAAAATCTTAGCTACTTCTACAATATAGCAACATATTACTGAAGTCAGTTTTTGTTTATGTCTTTTGGGGGAGGAGGGAGGAAAGAGGGAGCTACTAAATTGTACCTTGATTTTCACTTTGCAGGCACTCAAAAGAAGGTTAAAATTATTTTTATCTCCCATTTATACGAGAGCCAGTTCTCTTTGTTTTAAGCAGCACCTCAAAGAAAATGCCTATGAGGGCCGGACAGGTGGTATAACTGAGCTGTGTGGCCGAGATGTCTGTCACTGGTGACATGGCATTTTCTTTCTAAAAAGGACGGCTGCTATTTAGTTCCAACCCCACAGGAATGCAATCCCACAGTTTCTACATTCCACATCTTCCAGTTCTCCATGACATGACAGAAAAATTTTGTTCTTATTTTAATTTCAGCTTTGTTAATGCATAATAGACAGATAAAATTGTAAGATATTTAATGTGCACATTGGTATCAGGATCAAGACGGCAGAATAGAAGGGTCCTGGGCTCACTTTTTCCCCTGGACACTCCAAGGCTGCAACTACATATAGAACAAGTCTCTCTAAGAATAATCCCAAAACTAGCAGAACAGCTCCTCCATAGCCAAAGATATATAGAAAAAGCCACATTGAGAAGGGTAGGAGGGGCAGAGATGCACCCACACTTGAAGGTTCAGTAACCCATGAAAGGAAGTAATTTCACAGGCACGGAAGTTTTCCCTAAGGAGAGGGGTTAAAGCCTCCTCTTGGGCAGCCCTTGCCCTGGGTTCCTATATCAGGAAGAAGAGCCCCCATAATATCTGGCTTTGAAAATCCCCACTTAACTCCAGAGCTTTGAAAATCAATGGAGATTAACTCCAAGAGAGCCAGAGAGGTATAGGAAACCAAGACTCCTCTTTTAACATGCCCACAGGCAAACACTCTCTTCTAGACCCAGCACAGAGGTAGCAGTTTGCAAAGTGCTTCGGCTATCTGTGAAGATTTCTTGACTAATTTTAAGGCATATGCAAGAGGCAGGAATCCTAGGAACTTTCTAGGGGAATGGTGGTGGAAAACACTTTTCTTATTCTCCTGCTTAGCTAACCTGACACAGACAGATGCCAGTGTTGACACTCTTCACTACCTTGCTAGTAACACTCAACCCACTCTGGCATTCCCCTGCTGACCAGCCCTGCTGTACCCTGCCACCCCAGCAGGCACCCGTCCAAACTACTTCCTGCCCTCAGGGTGGGGCAAAGTCCCACCCACCAACATGCCCACAACAGTTACCACCCAGACACAACAGGAGGCACATGCAGCCCACACAAGCCCACACGTGGTGCACCTGGTTCTGGGGACCAGATAGGATAGCCCTTCTAGGCTCCATGGTATACCTTCTACATAAGGCCACTCCTTCAGCATCAGGAGGCATAGCTGATCTACTTAACACATAGAAACAAACACAGAGAGTTAGGCAAAAGAAGAAGACAAAGAAATATGTTCCAAATAAAAGAACAAGATATATGCTCCAAATGAAAGAACAAGACAAAACCTCAGAAAAAGAACTAAACAAAATAGAGACAACCAATTTACTTGATAAAGAGTTCAAAGTAGGGACGCCTGGGTGGCTCAGTTGGTTAAGCAGCTGCCTTCGGCTCAGGTCATGATCCCAGCGTCCTGGGATCGAGTCCCGCATCGGGCTCCTTGCTCGGCGGGGAGCCTGCTTCTCCCTCTGCCTCTGCCTGCCATTCTGTCTGCCTGTGCTCACTCTCCCTCTCTCTCTCTGGCAAATAAATAAATAAAATCTTTAAAAAAAAAAGAGTTCAAAGAAATGGCCATAAAAATGATTACTGAACTTGAAAGAAAAATAGATGAACACTTTTAGAACTTCAACAAAGAGAGAATATATTTTTAAAAAGAGCCCATTAGAGCTGAAGAATACAATAACTGAAATGAAAACTATGCTAGAAGGAATCAATAGCAGATTAGGGGATTCAGAAAAATGGGGCAGTCATCTGGAAGACAGGGTAGTGGAGGCATCTGAGTGGCTCAGTCAGTTGAGCATCTGACTCTTGATTTCAGCTCAGGTCGTTATCTCAGGGTCATGAGATAGAGCCCTGTGTTGGGCTCTACACTGAGCATGGAGTCTGCTTAAAAATCTCTCTACTCCCCATCTGCCCTTCCCCGATACTCGCTATCTCTCTCCCTCTCTCTTTCTCTTTCACTCTCAATCTCTCTCAGGAAAAAAAAAAAAAAAAAAAAAAAAGCAGAGTTGTATAAATCATCCAAGCTGAATGATACAAAGAAAAAGTACTTTTTAAAAAATGAAGATAACGGACGCCTGGGTGGCTCAGTTGGTTGGGCGGCTGCCTTCGGCTCGGGTCGTGATCCCGGCGTCCTGGAATCGAGTCCCGCATGGGGCTCCTTGCTCCGCGAGGAGCCTGTTTCTCCCTCTGCCTCTGCCTGCCATTCTATCTGCCTGTGCTTGCTCTCTCTCCCTCTGACAAATAAATAAAATCTTTAAAAATAATAATAATTAAAAAAAATAAAAATAAAAAATGAAGATAAGCTTAAGGAACCTCTGAAACAACATTAAGTGTACTAACATTCTCATGATAGGAGTCCCAGAAGAAGAAGAGGGAAAAGAGCAGAAAACTTATTTGAAGAAATTATGGCTAAAAATCTTCCTGACCTGGCAACTAAAAGAAATATCCAGGTCCAGAACTAATAGAGAGCCTCAAACACGATGAATCCAAACTGGTCCACATCAAAACACTTCATTAAAATGTCAAAAATTAAAAATATAGAGTGAATCTCAAAAGCAGTGAGAGGAAAATAGCTAGTTATGTACAAGGAAACACCCATAAGCTTATCAGCTTATTTTTCAGTAGAGATTTTTTAGGCCAGAAGAAAGTGGCATGATATACTCAGGGTGCTGAGAGGAAAAAAAATCTACAATCAAGAATACTCTACCTGCTAATGTCATGATTCAGAATTGAAAGAGAGATAAAGAGGTTTCCATACAAACAAAAGTTAAAAGAGCACATCACCACAAAACCACCCTTACAAGAAATGTTAAAGAGACTTCTTTAAGCAGAAAAGAAAAGCCATAACTAGTGAGGAAAGAAAATTATTAAGAAGTGAGAAAATTATGAAGGAAAAATTCTCACTGATAGAAACAAATGTATAATAAAACTTATAAAACTAATTTGAAGTATAAAAGACAAGAGTAGTAAAATCCATCATATCACAATAATTAGTTAAGACATATACAAAATTTTAAAAAAGGAAAATACAGCATCGAATACATACAACACAGATGGAATGTAAAAGTGTAGTGAGAAGAACTACAAAAACAACCAAAAAACAATCAGCAAAATGCCAATAGTACATACCTATCAGTAATTACTTTAAATATACATGAGCAAACTGCTCCATTCAAAAAACATGGGATCAATGAATGAATAAAAAGAAAATAAAATAAAAGCCCTATCCATATGCTGCCTATAAAAGACTCAATTCAGACCAAAAGATACACACTGCAACTGAAGGGATGAAAAAAGGCATTCCACACAAATGAAAATGAAAAGAAAGTTGGGGTAGCAATGCATATATCATACAAAATGACTTTAAAATAAACACTGTAACAATTGGGACGCCTGGGTGGCTCAGTTGGTTAGGCGGCTGCCTTCGGCTCAGGTCATGATCCCAGAGTCCTGGGATCGAGTCCCACATCGGGCTCCTTGCTCAGCAGGGAGCCTGCTTCTCCCTCTGCCTCTGCCTGCCACTCTATCTGCCTGTGCTCACTCTCGCTCTCTCTCTCTCTCTGACAAATAAATAAAATCTTAAAAAAAAAATAAATAAAAAAAATAAACACTGTAACAATAGACAAAGAAGTGCATTACATACTGATAAAGGGATCAAGCCAACCTTTGGTTTTGGAGAACCTAAATACATAAAGCAAATATTAACAGATATAGAGGAAGATCTTGACAATAACACAGTAATAGTAGGGGACTTTAACAGCCCGCTTATATCAACGGATAGATCATCCAGACAGAAAATCAATAAGGAAATGGTGGCTTTGAATGACACCTTGGACCAGGTGGACTTAGATATATACACGCTATTTCACCCAAAATAGCCGAACACCCATTCTTTTTAAGGGCACATTTGGAACTTCTCCACAATGTGTCACACATCAGGCCATAAAACTAGTTTCACTCAATTTAGGAAGTTGGAAATCATGCAAGTATGTTTTCCAACCACAATAGCATAAACCCAGAAGTGGGTAGGTGGGTTTGTTTGAGAAAGTCCTGAGCTCTAGCAGTGATGGTCTTAGAGGAAGAGTTTCCTCATGGCTTCACATCTATGAACAGTTCTTTCCCCTGAAAGGACAGATTATGGCAAAGAAAGGAAAATGATTTGAAGCGATAAGTCAAAAGATAGAATTAGAATATGTTAAATTTCCAAATGCCCATTTATTCAAAGGTGTGGCTTTCTCAACGTCCTTTTGTCCTGCAAGCATTTCCTCCCACCTCCTACATTAAAATAGCAGTTTAATGAACACTTTGTGAAACAAATTGTGTCCACAGGCATATAAAACTGTGCTTTAAGGATAAAGCAAGTTTGAATTCCTGGAAAAAGGATTAAATATTTCTGTTTTCTGAAAAGAGTTATTTTGTATTTTGTTTTCTATTAAAATATATTTAGTTTCAAAAAAAAAGAGAGAGAGAGAAAGAGAGAGAGTAGAAAAGTGGTTGCCAGCAGGTGAAGGATGTGGAAAAGAAGGAGAAGTTAGTAAGAGTATAAGCCTTCAGCTATAAGATGAATAACATTTGTAGATCTAAGATGTAGCATGGTGACGATAGTTGATAATATTGTCTTGTATAATTGAAATTTGCTAAGAGAATAGAACTCAACTGTTCTCACCAGAAAAAAAGAAAAAAGAAAAAAATATATGAGGTCATGGTTGTGCTAACTACATGGAGGGGTTTTATATATATATAATATATATATAATACACACACAAACATATAATATAATAATATAATATTTAATATATATCATAATATATAATATAGTAATATATAATATGATCTATATACATATATCATATATAATATGTAATATGTATATAATCACATGTTAATATATATGATTATATACAATCACCATGATATGCACATCATTATTATTATTTTACTCATGCAAACGGAATTTTTTGGCTTTCAAAATTAAAGGGAGTATGTCTGCCTTTAGAGACAGCTTGACGGAGAGCTCAAGAGACGTCAGAAAGAGAAGTTTTGACTCTTTCCAACCACAGGTCTGCCTCCTTGGTGTCAGTGTTCGCTTCATCCTGAGACCCCAAGGACAGTGAAACGACTAGAGGCTCTTGCAGACTCCTACCCCACTGAAAATTCAGAGTGTTTTCCAGAAATCTTGTTTTCAATTGAAGTACTCTGCATCCCTCCTTGCCCCATCTGTGAATCCAGAACATTATACTTTGTACAGACCTAACTCCCCTGTTCGACCCGGGGCCCTAAGGTAGCAATCAGGAATCCACATCACAATAGCAATGAGGGACTGTGTTGGGAAGGCAGTTGTAGATTTCCCACTGGGAAAGCAGTGTAGTCATTACTAGAAAGGTGAAAGGAAGCAAAACACCAGGTAGACTCCCATGTGCTTAACACTTCCTGTGCTGTATTATAGTCAGTTGTGCTTATCCCTGTCTCTAACACAGTGATGAGCTGTTTGAGAAGAAGCCTGTCTCCTCCATCTTTTTATCTCTAAAATCTACTGTGCAGGTTGATGTAATGCCTATGCCAAGTCAGATCTATAAATGTGTGTTGAATTCAACTATTGAATACTGTTCATACCTGCAGAAATTTAGAAGGCACACTTACATCAATGCTGGCGTTTGCAGTACATTCAAATCTCTCACAAGACATCAAACTGTGGGGTGCCTAGGTGGCTCAGTGGGCTAAAGCCTTTGCCTTTGGCTCAGGTCATGATCCCAGGGTCCTGGGATGGAGCCTCGCATCAGGCTCTCTGCTCCGCAGGGAGCCTGCTTCCTCCTCTCTCTGCCTGCCTCTCTGCCTACTTGTGATCTTTGTCTGTCGAATAAATAAATAAAATCTTTAAAAAAAAGAAAGACATCAAACTGTTTCTTAAAGTTTGACTGAAAGATTGTCTTCACGCTCCTTTTGCTTCTGTTATTTCTTCTGTACTATCTTTGGCTTATCTTAATATTTGTTATTTTTGCTATGCATTCATTCATATTTTTTCTCAATCATATATTTCAATCCATACACAACTAACCATTTCATAAATGTTCTAATCCCTTCTAGTCTTCTCAAAGCGTGCTCCGTGGAACAGCAGCAGCAGCATCACCTGGGAGCTTGTAAGAAAGGTAGAACATCAGGTGCCAACCCCAGACTTGCTTGAACTAGATCTGCATTTTTTTTTATTTGATGTATAGGTGACATACAATATTATATTAGTTTTGGAGTAGAACATAGTGATACAACATTTGTATGCATTACAAAATGATCACCACAGGAAGTTTAGTTACCATCTGTAATTATTGACTATATTTGCTACACTGTGCTTTATATCCCTGCAACTTACTTATAACTGGAACTTTGTATCTCTCAGTCTCTGTCACCTATTTTTCCTCATGCCCCCAACACCCACCCCTCTGGCAACCACCAGTTTGTTCTCTGTATTTATGAAAAACTATTTAGGTTTTGTTTTTCTTGCTCATTTATTTTGTTTTTTAGATTCCATAAATAAGTGAAATCATAGGGTATATTGTCTTTTTCTGTCTAACTTATTTCACTTAACATAATACCCTTGAGGCCCATTCATGTTGTCCCAAATGGCAAGATTTCATTCTTTTTTGTAGCTCAGTAATATTCCACCTTATATATATACACCACATCTTCTTCATCCATTCATGTATTGGTGGACATTTAGGTTGCTTCTATATCCTGGTCACTGTGAATAATGCTGCAGTGGACATAGGGGTACATATATATCTATTCAATGTCCTGTTTTCATTATATATATATATATATATATATATTCCCAGAAGTGAGGTTACTGGGTCATAAGAAAATTGATGGATCATATTTGGTTTCTTTTCTTAAATGTTGTAGTTCATTTTAGTTTGATTGTAGATCAATTTAACACCCCCCCCCAAAAAAAATACCCTGAAAACCAAACGAAATACATCAGTGGACTTAGGCTATCCAAAAATTGCAGTTGTTAAACTGGGTGTCACAATCCAGTTAAACAATTGCAATTTTCTTAATCCTAGAGGAAATTAAAAATTCATTTTTTTTATTTTCCTGAAGATATTTTAAAAAATAACCACTATTCTTTGAGAGTTCAGGGTCCTATGAATAACAGAATGGAATTATCTCAAGATATGAGAGTATAGAGACTAAAGTTTGAAGGATGTAAGGGGGGGGGGAAAGTGGCACAAACCCAGAAAAGAATGGTTTCCCTATACTGAGAGATATAGGGGAGGCAGATTTCCAAATTGCAGAGCCTGGAGACCTTCTATTGTCTCTAGAGTCATGTTATTTCCAGGAGATGACAGAGTTGGCTGCATGGATAGATGAATATCCATGAAATGAACACCAAAAAAGTAGAGCAACATATATTCATATGGACTGTATAAACTTGACCACTCTCTTTTCAATGGTTACCATTATGGACTTCAATCTAGAAACCAGCTCCTAATTTTCACTGATTATAGAAGTGGCAGGGACTTCTAGCTATTTTCTATGTTCCCCCCTACTTTCATGGTGGTAGATTTTGAGTGAGGCATATAGCCACTCAACCAATTATCCCAATTATCCCTGCAGCTAGAAGTGGTCATATGACCACTTTCTACTGAACTAGAAACAATGTGTAAAACCTTAGGGTCATACCCACAAAAGGAGGTGGCCAAACCTCTTCTCTTTCTTTCTCTTAGCTTGAATATGGGCATTAAGCCATCTTGGATCAAGAATTAAACACCTTGAGTTGACAAAAGCAAATCAACAATACAGAAGGCAATCCCACTAACTTCTGGCCACCTACCCAGAATTTGATGTGAAAAAGAAATGTTTTTAACTTATATAAGACACTGAATTTATAGCTGCCTTTGTTACTTTAGCCTAACTTATACGTTAATGAATTCAAGAGAACCTGGAGTTTTCATAAGGATCCCAAAGAATACCTCAACTCTCATACAATTTAAAAATAATAATAATAATAATTAAAAAAATAAGGAAAGAATGAAAAAGAAAAATTGGTACATAAGAAATTCCAAAGACCTGGAGGAGCTGGTATCAGATTTAATGTTATTTAGAAAAATATATTTACATACCCAAATATTATGGAATAATTCATACTGATTACCTATTTTTGCCACTGAAAGAAGAAATAAAAGCAAGTGTGTTGGCAGTTTTAGTCCTGAAGCATTTTTTTCTATGTCCACCTGGGCTGAGATCTGAGTATTCCGAGGATATTGGGAATATTCCATAATGGATCTATTTCTACCCTCAAAGAAAAAATCATATATTTATTTATAGTAACTTGTTTTGATGACTAGTACTGACTATGATTTGTGTTTTGATTACTTTGGACAGGGGCCTGAAATTTTTCTGACAACAAACCTTTAAAAGAAAATAATTTACTGTCTCTCAATGGTAAATTTAAGCACATGAGTTTTTTTTATCCACCCACTTCATCATATTTGAAGGTTTTTTTATTCTTCTTTTCAAAATAATACTCAAAAAAATTTTTAATAGATTGAGGAAATAGGGGTATAAGGCAATACGTAGAACCCCAATTCGGTGAAAGATCTTGATAAGGTATGAGATCATCTATTATGACACTTCAACTATTACGACACTATTACGACACCATTACGACTGACTATCTATTATGACACTATTGCGACAGCTTCAGCTTATTACCAGATGTATCATTTATGATAACAAGCCTCAAAGGTACAATTAACCCAAACGTAATATTAGAATGAACATCAACAATCTCTTTAAAATATTATATAACCCTTAACAGAGCCAAAAATATTGCAGGGAGTTTTTTTGTTGTTTCTCTGAAGCCTAGGGAATATTTCCTTTTATGGAAAAATAAAATCCAAGGTCTATTTTCTTCTTTGAGAGGTCTTTTAGCCCACATAGAGATATATAAAAAATCAGGCAGTTCTTATATATTAACACATATATAAATGAATGCTCAAAGTTATTTGCTGAGAATGATTAAATGTAATAAGTAATCTATATCAAAACATTTTCATCAACTGACAGCATGTCCTGCATTCCTTGGACTTCTTCCAACCCTGTGGTCTGGGACAGTTTTACATAACAGCCATCTTCCCCAGGAAGCCCTCTTTCACATCTATGGAATAAATGACTTAGTGGAGAGAGGAATAAATTCCCACCAAGTTGAAATATAGGCTATCTACACATAACAACTTACCTTGGTTGAATTATTTGTTTACCTACATTCTTAGTGAAATTTCTCTTGAAAGTGTGAAGGCTATTTGTAGAATGGCTAGGGAAAGTTAGGTATTGCCACAACTTGGTTCATAGAGATATGTAAGTGGACATAACTGGGCATTCCTTACACTGTGAAATACATGAAAAGCTGAAGTATGTATCGAAAGAGAAAAACGTGGATATATTATGTATGTAATACATAACTGGGCATTTCCTGACCTGGAAAATACCTGGAAACCTGGAATTTTGTATCATGGAAGATACCCCTGCAGGAAAAGAGTTCGGAGCAATACACACCAAGATTATTCAATAGGGATGTGAGCCCCAACTGCAAATTACATGCTATTTTAAATGGTCTAGTAGCCACACTACAAAAAGCAAAAAGAAACAAGTGAAATTAATTTTAATGATATATTTTATTTAGCTGATTATACCCAAATTGTTACACTTCACTATATAATCAATAAATTATTAATGAGATATTTTGTATTTCCACAAATTACATCTTCAAGATCTATGGTGTATTTTACACTTAAACCACAATTCAATTTGGACTTGGCATACCTGAAGTGCTCAATTGACTCGTGGGGCCAGTGGCTACCATACTAAGCAGCATAGATAGATTTTGGTACTTTTCCTTTTACTCTGAGTGATCTCCTTTTCAGAGAGTGGATGAGAAACATAATCCTCATTTTTGCATCTTTCCTTTGTTAATGTATTGTTGATACCTAAAATATTAGATACCAAGCACTCCAAAGTAGAATAGAAATTATTTGAAAGTTCTGCTTATGTTAATACTGTATGACTTAAAAATCAAAACCCAAAGGAAGTAAAGTATATTAAACCAATAAAATGCAGATTTACAGACTGCTGTGATTTAAATTTTCAGACCTGCTTCACACTTAATCCCATGTTTCTAAATTTCATTAACTGAAGATATGCTCTGATCTTGACTTGAATCTGTGTCTCTGAGCTTTCTGCAGCATTATACAGGAGAATGAACATGCCTTTGAAACCAAATAGACTTAAACTTGACTAATGCCTCTACCTCATCTTTTGTAAAATGGAGGTAGCAACACCTAGGTTGAGAGTATTTTCATATCAACCATTTCATGTCAACATATTATTTCAATCGGTAATATAGGTAAATTGCTTATTTCCTTTCCTCAGTCTAGTGCAGTTTTTTCTTATTGTCTTTCCTTTGTTCTCCTTGAATTATATGCTATCACTTATCACCAGTCCTAAATCCCCTTCTTCTGAATTTGTATCCTTCCAGCCTGTGCTCAGTATTATATGAAGTGTTCCTCTGGTTACCAGCAGACTCAGCCGTAGACAGTGCTACCAGTATGCCCCTCATCACAGAGGTTTATTTCCTCCAGCTTTCCAGGATAATGGACAGGACAAAACTCATATGTTAAGGGGCAATTATCCAATTGGTACCTTAGCTACACCTTTTCCTTATTTTTCTCATTCCTGCTGCTTATTCTTTGTCATTATTTCACGTCCCATTAGCACCTGTCTCGCTGGGGAGCATAGAATGAAAAGCAGTGAACATGAATCAGTCTGTTTTAGATAGTAAGAAGATCGTTTTAAAATACTATAGACTAAAGGATGCTTTAGCTATTGAGAAAAGTAATTGCAATAGAACAGTGGTTCAGAAATGTGACACAATGGGTTGGGGAGGGAGGTGAGAGGTGGAAATCAGAGAAATGATTTATAAGAAAAGGCTGAGCAAGGGCACAGGCCACGTCCTTCCATCCAGGGACAGAGTCTATCACCACAGGTCTATAAGTGAATAGCGTAAGAAATTTTGAGTGTCACAAGAGATGCAATTCTCATATCCTCAATCATTCCAAGTAACGTTTCAAATACTCTGCACAACAGAAATGTGTGTTCCAAGTGTGTGTTTGTGCCACGTATGTGTGTGTTTTAAAGTTGGGGTGGGGAGATAATTTGTCAGTTTTATGTAGCATTTTATGAGTAAATGTTAAATGTGCTGCTTTAAATTAAACATATTAATATAAATCTGGGGCTAAAAAGTACAATGTAAAATTACAAATATTTCTAGGATTTCAAAATAGGGTAAGCCTATTATATTCTGGGAAAAGAAATAAGCTGGCCATTAACATTGATAATAAATAAGTAACTGAATAAAATCCAGTTTCAGCCTGTGATTTATCAAATGAAGTGTTTGCTGAATACCAGTAGACTAAACAGGGCCTACTGTAGAAAAGCTTGGAGTCAAGCCAGGGTGAAAAAAACCTCACCCATATTAAAAAACCCACAGACGATAACATGAGTTTTTAAAAGAAAGCAAAATTTGCACATTGAATATAATTTTTAGACTAATTTTCTCCTAGCCTGTGCCAAGCTTAGCTTGAGAAAACTAGTTACTAGCTATGCCATTTACATAGCATCTCTGAGCCCACTTTCTACATTGTACAAAAGGGGAGATTATGCTTTCTCTCTTCTCAGTTCCTGTCAATTGGAACATTCTGAAATTCCAATTCTATTTATCAAAATGGTATTCCATGGCTTACATTAAAAATATATATATATAAGAGAATAGTAAAAAGAAAACAGATTAAAAAGAAATATTTTATGCAATATAAAATTCCAGGACGGGGACAGAAGACCCTAGTTCATGAGAGAAATTAGAAATACTAAGCATCAAAATCTTCAAATTTCTTTTTGAAGCCATAGCAAACATAAAAAGAAAATGGGTGTTTCTAGGAAGAAGTTGCTGTGGCTGGGGTCGAAGAGGTTGCTGCCTGTGTTCTCCTCAAGGATTTTGATGGATTCCTTTCTCACATTGAGGTCTTTCATCCATTTTGAGCCTATTTTTGTGTGTGGTGTGAGGAAATGGTCCAGTTTCATTTTTCTGCATGTGGCTGTCCAATTTTCCCAACACCATTCGTTGAAGAGACTGTCTTTTTTCCATGGGACATTCTTTCCTGCTTGGTGAAGATTAGTTGACCGTAGAGTTGAGGGTCTATTTCTGGGCTCTCTATTCTGTTCCACTGATCTACGTGTCTGTTTTTGTGCCAGTACCATACTGTCTTGATGATGACAGCTTTGTAATAGAGCTTGAAGTCTAGAATTGTGATGCCTCCAACTTTGGCTTTCTTTGTCAAGATTCCTCTAGCTATTCGAGGTCTTTTCTGGTTCCGCAAATTATAGGATTATTTGTTCCATTCTTTGAACAACGTTGGTGGTATTTTGATAGGGATTGCATTAAACGTGTAGATTGCTTTAGGTAGCATAGACATTTTCACAGTATTTGTTCTTCCAATCCATGAGCATGGAACATTTTTCCATTTCTTTGTGTCTTCCTCAATTTCTTTCATGAGTACTTTATAGTTTTGTGAGTACAGATTCTTTGCCTCTTTGGTTAGGTTTATTCCTAGGTATCTTATGGTTTTGGGTGCAGTTGTAAATGGGACTGACTCCTTAAATTCTCTTTTTTCTGCCTTCTAGTTGGTATATAGAAATGCAACTGCTTTCTGTGCATTGATTTTATATCCTGACACTTTACTGAATTCCTGTATGAGTTCTAGCAGTTTTGGAGTGGAGTCTTTTGGGTTTTCCACATAAAGTATCATTATCATCGCAGAGTGATAGTTTGACTTCTTCTTTGCCAACTTGGGTACTTTAATTTCTTTTTGTTGTCTAATTGCTGAGGCTGGGACTTCTAGTACTATGTTGAATAGCAGTGGTGATAATGGACATCCCTGCTGTGTTCCTGACAAGAGCAAAAATGAACTACTGGGACTTCATCAAGACCAAAATCTTTTACACAACAAAGGAAACAGTCAATAAAACCGAAAGACAACTGACAGAATGGGAGAAGATATTTACAAACGACATATCAGATAAAGGGCTAGTGTCCAAAATCTATAAAGAACTTATCAAACTGAACACCCAAAGAACAAATAATCCAATCAAGAAATGGGCAGAGGACATGAACAGACATTTCTGCAAAGAAGACATCCAGATGGCCACATGAAAAAGTGCTCCACATCACTCGGCATCAGGGAACTACAAATCATAACCACAATGAGATACCAGCTCACGCTAATCAGAATGGCTAAAATTAACAAGTCAGGAAATGACAGATGCTGGCGAGGATGCAGAGAAAGGGGAACCCTCCTACACTGTTGGTAGGAATGCAAGCTGGTGCAGCCACTCTGGAAAACAGTATGGAGTTTCCTCAAAAAGTTGAAAATAGAGCTACCCTATGGCCCAGTGATTGCTCTACTGGGTATTTACCCTAAAGATACAAATATGGTGATCCGAAGGGGCATATGCACCCGAATGTTTATAGCAGCAATGTCCACGATAGCCAAACTATGGAAAGAACCTAAATGTCCATCAACAGATGAATGGGTAAAGAAGATGTGGTATTACAATGGAATAGTATGCGGCTATCAAAAGAAATGAAATCTTGTCATTTGCGATGATGTGGATGGAACTAGAGGGTATTATGCTGAGTAAAATAAGTCAATCAGAGAAAGACAATTGTCATATGATCTCCCTGATATGATGAAGTTGAGAGGCAAAGTGGAGGGCTTGGGGGGTAGGGAAGGAAAAATGAAACAAGATGGGATCAGGAGGGAGACAAACGATAAGAGACTTTTAATCTCACAAAATAAAGTGAGGGCTGTCAGGGGGAGGGGCGTGGGGAGAGGATGGTTGGGTTATGGACATTGGGGAAGATATGTGCTATGGTGAGTGCTGTGAAGTGTGTAAACCTGGCTATTCACAGACCTGTACCCCTGGGGCTAATAATACATTTTATGTTAATAAAAAATTAAAAATTAAAAAAAAAAAGAAGAAGAAGAAGAAGGGAAAGAAAATGGGTGGGGCACCTGGGTGGCTCAGTCATTAAGACTCTGCCTTTGGCCCAGGTCATGATCCCAGGGTCCTGGGATCCGGCCCCGCATTGGTCTCCCTGCTCAGTGGGAAGCCTGCTTCTCCCTCTCCCACTCCCCCTGCTTCTGTTCCCTCTCTCGTTGTGTCTCTGTCAAAAAAATAAATGAAATCTTAAAAAAAATCGGTTATAGTTTTCATTGTATCCTAAAACACAGTTTCTCCTTTATGTGGAAAACCTCAAAGAAACATTTTGTATGCCATACTTTTATTTACAAAGACACCATTCTCAATGAATTCAACATCAGCACTATAGAAAATGCAATTACTTCTCACTATTGTCATATTTATGTGAAATCTCTATATAAGTTCAGAGAAAGTATTAATAACCATCCATCTGACTTTTGGATTATCAGTCTAGAAATAGATTATGATTTGGATTTTTTCAAATAACAGAATAAGGGAAATGATTTTACTACCAGTAATTGTTATATGAAGAAACAACTCATCAGATTTTCATTTCTCACATTTCTTTTCTTCTAAAAAAGTTTTTTGAGTTAACCTGACTTAAACAAAAGATCAAAGAAACATATCTACATTTTTGGTTAGGATTGGCAATAGCTCCTAATGGTTTCAGTTTTTCTGGACTATGTGGCATTGGATGACAGATTGGTCATATTCTAGTTCCCTTGTGCACTATAAATAGCCATGGAGGACATAAGAGAGAGAAGCTATTTATACGTTGAGAAAGGAGGGCCTCCTGGTTGCCATGACTGTCCTCTCTCAGGATATGTTTACCCTTGGCTAAAAAAGCATTTGGTTTCAGCTCAGTCTGTAGAAAAATGTGTCCTCTGACAAAAGAATCTGATTCAAGGTAGGTCTGAGAGGAAAGTAACTATACAGTACTGAATTGGAGTATTTAATAATGGAAGGGCTTTTGATATAAGTTCTTTTTATTTTTTGGCTTCATGCCTACTCTAATCTTATAATCACTATGAATATGTAAGTATGAGAAAAAAACCCAACTCAGGGTTTGTGAATCTTTTCAGTTGAACAGATTTTCTACTCCTATTCTAAACAGACAGAGAGAGAGAGAGAGAGAGCCAAAAGAATATCTAAGAGTTGGGAGAAGGCCAGAGCTCAGGTGTAATTGAATGGCTGATGAGGAGTTTGGGTTATAGGCCAAAAATATAAAATGAAAAGAGCTTCCCATGCTTCTAAAAGGTCTGACAATCCAAAATGCATTGATACCCTAAATGATGTCTTCTTCTGGATCATGCAAAATTTTAGTCAACTACAGTTTAGCCTTCTCTACCCAGTTAATTTACCTCTGGAAGTCTTCTTTTCCAGTATTGATATGAAAGAGAACACACTTTATCTTTAGATGTTTTGTTCCAATATTATACAACAAGAGATGAAAAAAATGCCTAGTCATGTCTGGTTTTTTTCAGTATTCCTATTTAACAACCCTCCTAGACTATTTTTGTACCTCAGCAAAGCCCCCAGTTAGTAGATTGTACTACTTTTTCACCATTACACCTATCATGAGCTCAAGTCCCCCTCAGCTAGAGTTTGGATTTCATGGTCCATCATTAAAATAATTTATTGCTAAAATCTTAATGATTTCTCCCATTTCTGTCAGCAACATAGTCTCCTGGCAAAATCCCAGTCTTAATTACATTCAACTAATATACTTAGTCTCAGTCTGCAACCAAGCAGTCTTTCTTGGGAAAAAAACATACTCTTGCTGACTTAGAATGCATTGTGTGGTCACAAAACTCAAGGGGGCATACAACACTTCTCAGAAATGCTGTTTAAAGTATGACCCTTCAAAACGACTATTTCCTGCATTGCTATCTTCAATCCTCCTCTATCTCCTCTAGCCTTCCCTCAGTTGGCAACCTTACCTCATAATTAGCTAGAAATTAGAACTATCAGGCAATATCTCATGCCACTTTACAATGTGAAATAACCAGTCTACCCATATCTGTACCCCCCCTCCATGAATATGCATGAAGCGTCGCTCGGGCTATCCAAGGCCAACTCTTGGACTTGCTCTCCAGAGCTTTCTCCTTGTGCTTTCAAGGACTCTGTTACTGCAATTACTTCCCCTTCATCCTGCATTGATTTCTGCTTCTCTAATGAATTACTGCCATTTATATAAAACATGTTGAGTATTTCCTCTCTTAAAAAAATATATCCTTTATTGAAGCCCTTTCTACTCCAGCTTCCATCCCGTTTCTCAGCTCCCACTCACAGCACAGCTTCTTCCTTAAAAGGGTGTTCCATAACCGCTCCCTTCCACCTCTGGGCTTCTTTCTTTCAGTTTTTCTATCCCATCAGTTCACTATACCTGCTCTTACCAAGGTTCCTAATGACTTCCATATTGTCACATCCAGGGTTTACTTGTTGTTCTTACCAGATCTTCTCATCAGCATTTTGTACCTTGACCATTCTCTTACTTTCCTGGTTTTCTTCCCACCTCACAGCTCACTACTTCTAAGTCTCCCCCCCTTTTTTTTTAAATTATGCCCTGCTAAGCTTCAGATGTTGACAATACACAAAACTGTATCCAGATCCCCTTCTTTTCTCTATCTAAATATTCTCCCTTGGTGTGCTCCCTCAAACCCAGTACTTTAGATCCCATCTATTTGTCACAATTCCTAAAATTAGTTCTCTGTCCTTAGTCTTTTTCTGGAACAAAGATTTATATATCCAACTCCTACTCAGTATCTCCATGAGATTTTCTAATAAATATCTCAAAACCGATATAGCCAAAATAGAGCAATCCGGTTGTTTTTCACAAGTTTGCTTCACTCCCAATTTTCCCCAGTAAATGATATAACCATAGACCCAGTTGCTGAAGTAAAAAATCTAGGCATTATCCTATATAATCTACATTTAATCCATTAAGTCTTATTAACTCCACCTCCATGACCTATCTCAAGCCATCCAGTTCTTTCCATATTCATTATTATCATCCTATATCCTCCTAACCAGTCCCTTGCTTTTTCTTTTTACTCCTCTACAACTCCTCTAAAATTCTTTACACAATGGTCAGAAGACATTTGAAATATTCAAATCATGCTACTCACTTCCTTTAAAATCTCTAGTGGCTTCCCATCATTCTAAAGTAACACCAAACTCCTCAGTCACCTTTAAATAACCTACCCCTGCATACTCCTGTGACCTCTCAGACTCCACTCTCCTTCACTAACTGCACCTATCAACACTAGCCTTTCTTAAACACCTTTAAGTGCATTTCTAGCCATAGGACATTTGTACTTATTTCCTCTAAGTGGAAAGCTTTTTCTCTGATCTTTTCATACTTATCTTTTTTTCTTTTTCTTTCAGATGTTGTAACTCCTTTAGAGCCCTTCTGACTACTATTTACTCAAAAGTTGTCACCTAGTCAGCTTATTTTAATTTCTTGCATTATGCTTATTCTTATTTTAATCTATCTTTCTTTCGTCCTTCCTTCCTTCCTTTCTTTCCTTAATACATTTATCTGCTTTTCTATTAGCTGCCTTCCTACTACCACCAATAGGATCTCAGTCCCACAAATGGAAGAAGCTTACCTTTCTTTCTCAGCTCTATCCTTAGCAACAATAACAGTCCCCACTTAGCACAAAGTATATGCTCCATAAATATTTTTAATGTATGAGGCACATGGGTGGCTCAGTGGGTTAAAGCCTCTGCCTTCAGCTCGGGTCATGATCCCAGGGTCCTGGAATTGAGTCCCACATCAGGCTCTCTGCTCAGTGGGGAGCCTGCTTCCCCCTCTCTCTCTGCCTACCTTTCTGCCTACTTGTGATTTCTGTCTGCCAAATAAATAAATAAAATCTTTAAAAAAATATTTTTAATGTATGAATGATTGAATATTTCAGGTTCATGCATGTTTGGGTTAAAATTAGTCAACCAATTTAGATGTAGATTATTTCATTATTGTTTTAAAAAGAAAATTTTTCTTTTTTTGATCTCAAAAATTAACATCAGAAGTTAATAATTGGTCAGTTTTATTGTTGAGAAGGATGAGAAGAGCAAGCTTGAGTTTGTAAATCAGCCTTATAACATTCTAAAGGATAGTTTCTAGGATCAGCTTATAATACAAGATTTGGATATATCAGGGAAATGTAAATCCATTACAGCCAAAAGAAGTCAAATTTAGCATCTGTCTAGTAGCTATGGTGAAGAGAAACTAACTTGGATAATGTCCACCATTGGCCCAGATTTATCTTTCCATCAGAATCAACATTAAAGAACAGCCAAAGTATATAAAGCAATGTTTAAATAGACATAGGAGATCAAGAAGTTCAGGATAATGATTCCTGAGAGACAGAAAATACAGTTGCTGGGCACCTGGGTAGCTCAGTCAGTTGGGTGTCCCAGGATTGAGTACCACATCCTGCTTAGCGGGGAGATTGCTTCTCCCTCTGCCCTTCATCCCACTCTCTTGCTCTCTTTCAAATAAAGAAAATAAAATATTAAAAAAAAGAAAGAAAGAAAAGAAAATTGCTTTAGCTGATAGCCTAGAGGTATTTTTAGCCTGTGGCATAGGGAAACGGAGTTTAAGTAAAGCTCAGTGGTTTCCCTTGAGTTGAGTATATGGACTCAAGTATCAGAGGAGATGGTGGTGACTAGCATATACAGAGCAGAAGTACAAGAATATTGGTGCCCAGAGAGAAGAAGAGAAAAAGAAAGATTGAAAGATAGAGGTATATAGATAAATAATAGGTAGGTAGACAGATAGATGATAGATAGATAGATAGATAGATAGATAAAGGGAAAAAGAGAAAGAGCTCTAGATATCTGTTAAGGGTTCTGCTCAAGTCTTAGGTTAAGTACTGATCAATACCTGTGTGTGAGGAAAGCTGGGGAAATTATCATAAGAAAGGAGCAGAGGGACAATCCTGAGATTCACTCAGAGCTGTACACAATTTGTGTTTGCACTGAGTCACAGCTGAGGTCAGATAGTGCAGAGTTATCACCAAAAGAGAGACCATAGTAGCATCCCGTAATACAAAGAGCTGATTTACATCAAGGGCTTCCCATGTGTTGGTTGTTTTATTTATTTATTTATTTATTTATCTTTTGGTTGTTTTGTTTTTAATCTTCAAAATAGTCCTATGAGCTAACTGTTATTATAGCCTCATTTTATAGAGGAAGAAAATGAATCACAAAGATGTTAATAGATTGCCCAAGGTCACAGTGCTAACAACAAGTGGAACTAAGATTTAAAACCATGTACATCTGGGATCAGAGCCTAGGCCTCAAGACAACAGACTATATTATCTCTTGCTAGAAGAAACCATTGTCATAGGAATTTAAATGATGAACAGGCTAGAATGATGGACTAAGCTGAACAGAAGGGTTCTTGGGGCAAAGTCCTAGGAACATATCTTCCTCTCCTGCTGCATATGGTTTAAAGCAATTATATTTACACATCATTACTTGACAAAGCAACACAAATCAACCTACCTCCTGAGCCTACTTTTCCTTGAGTATCATGTAGTAATTAAGACAATGTAGCTCTTACTTTTCAGTAGGGCTTAGTCATAAATCAGTGACACTTCATGATAATAATAATAGTACCTCCTATTTTACTGAGAATTTATTACATGCCAAGAAATGTGATTCACTTATACAAAATAGGCTAAAATTCTATGCCATCTCTCAGGATTTTGTGTGTGTGTGTGTGTGTGTGTGTGTGTGTGTGTGTGTTTATGTGCATCTCCAATGACATGGTTGAGTTTTCAGAGTTAATTAAAATAGTTCTTCCTTATGGCCAGTGGAAAATTACAGCCAGCACAAATTACACACTAAAATCAATGCATGCAAAATCATAATTTTCAACATTACATCATAGGTTTATAAATTTACCAAGGATAATGCAATTATACTCTTCTACGAGAAGCATGGCTTCTGAACTAGAATTTGGGATATTTACCTCTATGATGCAGCATTCTACAGGATGGTAGAAATGTAGAAAGAAAAAAAAAGGGAAGGAAGAATATTTTAGATTTTAGACCCAACATATTTTAATGATATATAATTTTATATATAAGATTTCCTTATATTAATAAATTGATAGAAATCAATTTTGTGATAGATTAAGTCTACAAAATGTTTGAAATAAAATAGTATATTTAGAAGTCAAAGTGCCACCATTCTCACAGGAGTAGAAGATGCTATTAGTCTCCAGCCTGCCTACCTCTTACTATCATTTCTTTCCAAGTTCTCTGTTCTCCATTCAGTCATTTCCTGTCAAACCTACTGCCATTTTTTTCCTATCCTGTCCAGAGGCTGTCAGGGATTGATGCGAATGTCTTTAGTGTCTATACAGTAGCCATTGTTTCCATATTTTTGCTCAAAAGGCCAAGAGAATGCCTCTTTTACATCACCCCTTTTACCTGGCCCCAAGAGTGTTGCCTTGTTTTCTCTTTGTCTCAGAGACATGAAGGAAATAGTTGTCATGTTTCGTTTTTCCCATTGAGCTTCAGTGTTAGGACTCAGGTAGTACGAATCCCTGGGTTTGTGTTGGAGGATCAAGAGATGTGTGCAACACATAGGACAAGAACAGAGGACCATATTAAGCTGTACACACTCAGAATGATTCCACTTTTTCCATACCAGCCCATGAATTTGAATGTCTGTTAAGAATTCAACATCTTCTTCAGTTTAAGTTTCTTTCTAGGAGTCTTCTCACACTCACGGAACTAACTTCTCGGAATGTCTGTCCCCACCTACAGTGTAGACACTGCCTACATGTGCCTAAATTCTAAATGAGTCTACATCATCTGGAAACAAAGATATGCCACTTATCTGCATTTAATCACAAAGCATTTACCTAGAACTGTTATGTTTTTAACTAGTTCAAAGAATCATGGAACCTATAAACGGAAAATAAAAATATATATGCTAGATATTGTCTCCTCCAACTGAGGCCAAGGAAGATTAAATGTCTATATTGTTTTATGGCTTTTCTAAAATACACTGGTATAGCTAAAAAGTGAAGACAAATATTGTATTTTCCAAATCAAGACTAAACTGATGTTCATTACAGTCTTTCCTAGGGCCTGTCCATGTTTTTCTGTCAGCCTGTGACTTAAGAAGTCAAGTCTTGACAACCAAACTTCCGAACTTCCCTGATTGGGTCAGTAACCCTGTCAATATCTCAGGCTACTATCCCAAGTCTGGGTAAATATTCCCATTCAGTTTATTTTTTCCCTTCTCCAATTAGTAGTTAAATTCTATAGATTCTCCCTTGTTTCTCTTTGTCCTCTATTCTCAGTTCACATGTTCTCATAATTTCACAGCAAGCTTTCTTTTACTGTCTCCAAAACAAATGTTCTAATGCCCTCCCTCACCCTCTCATCCACCTGATAGTCAAATGTCAAATCTATCTTCCTGAAATCTACTTTCCCCACACCATTCCTGAGAAGGGGAAGAAAGGAAACTAGTTTTATTGAGCAGCTAACCATGATGGGGGCACTTTATATATGTTACCTCCTCAATTCCTCTCACCCTATACCAAGGGGCAGGTATTAGAGTTTGTGTTTGGGGACAATGGGAGAGAGGGTCAAAAGAGTTAACGCCCTGCTCAAGATCACCCACAACTAACCATCAGTGGAACTGATAGTTGAGTCTGTGTTATCTCAATTCCACCCTGCTGACTCTATAACTTTGAATTGTCTGTTACTATCTAGCACACTCCTCATTGAATCTTTTTGCTCCGAGCATCTACAGTATATGAGGAACTGCATGGAAAACAAAGATCAGCAAGAGAGATTCTTCCTTCAGGAGTTTATGGTTTAGGAGGAAAGAACATATGAAGGTAATTAATTGAAGGAATTTTCTCTTTTGTTCCCTGTTGTATCTCCAGCATCCCAAATAATTTTCTATTGCTAGGGCTGGCATAACAGCTTACCACTAATGAGGTGGCTTAAAACAACCAAAACTTATTCTTTTTCTGTTCTGGAGGCTAGAAGTCCAACATCAAGATGTCAGCAGAGCAGGGTCCTACTGGAGGCTCTAAGAAATAATCTGTTGAATGCATCTCTCCTAGCTTCTGGCATTGCTTAGTTTGTAGCTGCAACACTCCAATCTCTATATCTATCTTTCTCTATGTTCCTAAATTCCACTCTCCTTATAAGGACACCTGTCATTGGATTTAGGGTTCTATCCTAACCCAGTATGACTACATCTTTGCACTTGCAAAGACCATATTTCCAAATAGGTCATATTCACAGGTTATAGGTGAAACAGGAATTTTGAGGAGGCACTATTCAGCTAACCTATTACAATTAACACAGGGTAGCTACTCAAATATTTTTTGCATAAAGAAATAGCATATAATATGAAGTGTTATAAGAGAGGCAGGAATTTTTAAAAATCACATTGGTATAATATCTGACTAGTTTTTAAAGCTCTCTATAATTTTTTAACCCGTAAATTCAATATTATCTCTTACCACACTCCATCACAAAACTTATTTGTGAATTTTTCTATTTCCTCCCTGACCTTCATGGTCTCATTCCCAATCCCCTAATTACATAATATGCATGTCTTATTCTTGCTCATTCAAGTTCATTTGTTTATGCTGCTTCTTTAGCCTAGATACTGACTTCTTCCTCTCTAGCTATTTACTTCCTATTCCATTTTGAATACTAAGGTCTGAATATGTCCCTCCAAAGTTTGTATGTTGAACCTAATCCTCAAAGCTGAAGTAGTAGGAAGTAGATCTTTGGGAGATGAGTAGGTCCTGAAGGTGAGGTCCTCGTGAATTTGTTTAGTGCCTTATAGAAGAGGCTCCAGAAAGATCCCTCACCCCTTCCACCACATGAGAATACAGCAAAAGGTGCCAGTTATAACCCAAGAAGAAAACCTTCACTTGACCATGTTGGTACCTTGCTGTTAGACTTCCCTGCCTCCAGAACTGTGAGAAATGCATTTCTGTTGTCTATGAGGCATCCAATCTCTGATATTGTGTTATAGTAGCCCAAAAAGTTAACACCTTTTCCAAGGCCTGTTAAAATGTCACATCTTTCAAGAAGCCTTTACTGATTACACATCCCCCTACCTCCTTTCTTTAAATTTCTAAAAAGCAGTTTCATTTTGCTGTGTATCACTTAGAGTTTCATTTACCTAATAACATTTAATAAGCTACTCCTAAACTTGGTGTCTTCCAGCAGCAGCACGTTGTTGCTCTTTGTTATGGTTCTGTGTTAACTGGGCAGTTCCTCAGCTTGTCCCACTTGGGCTCACTCGTGGTACGTCAGTTTGAGTGTCATTGGGTGGGGAGGTCCAAGAAGTCCTCACCTACAGGTCTGACAAGTTGTGCTGGTGTTGGTTGGGGAACCTCTGTTTCACCACAGGCTCTCATCCTCTAGTCAGCTAATTTCCTTCCTTCTCCAATAGTCCTGGGGCAGAGTTCCAACTAAGCTATAGTGGAAGCTGCAATGTTTCCCAAGACATAAACTCCAGAACTCAAATAGGGTCTTTGCAAATGCAAAGATAATAATAATGTCACTTCTGCTACCTTCTATTGGTCAAAACAAGTCACAAACCCAACCCAGATGCAAGGATTAGGAAAATTTTCTCCGTCTCCTGGTGGGATAAGCAGCAAAGTCATATTGCAGAAGAGAATAGGCAAAGATCACGTGAACATGGGATTATAGATTATATATATGGTTGCTCAATGGTCATGCTCCATCTGTCCTCAAGAATAGTCATGTGTTTCTGCCCTTTCACCAACATGCGTATAATTTCAACCCCTATGATTATTTAAAAAAAAAAAAAAAAACTTATTCTCTCCCATCTCCTTGTTTGGCTACTTCTCCAATAAACTCTTTTCTTCTTGTACACCTGTCTGTGATTAGTTTTGCTATGCATCAGGCAGAGAGAGTTGGGTTAGTTATCAGACAATTTTTAATACCTTCAAATACCAGGTATGGTGTTTATTAAAAACTTGAAGTGGCAAAGACCTGAGTTTGAGTGAATCCAGAAAATGTAATACTTCTGAATCTTCTTCCTTCTTCCTTCCTTCCTTCTTCCTTCTTTTGTAGGTATTCAATATAACATGTTTTTCTCGAGAAAAAATAGCCTTGACCTATTCAGAATTTTCCTAATAGATAACCTATTTTTTCTATTGTTTCCAGATAACTGTGAGGTCCCTGAGGGAATTTTCCTTAGGATTTTCTACCTATAAGCAAAAGTACATGTAGTAATAAAATCTAGGTAATTTAAGATTTTTGGTGCATGACATAAGGTACTGGGAATATAGACGTGGTCTATTTGATGATGTTTTAAACCATGGAGTAATCAAGCAGACAAAATCCCTTGACAAAATAAAAGCAGAAATTGAGAGAGGCTTTAGAATCCATGGTAAAATTTGGGTCAATCTCTCTAAGTTAGGCATGGACAAAGATGTTGTCTACTCTCTTGGCATAGTATAGGTGATGTTCTCAACAAAATCAAAGGATTTCCTCACACTATATTTGTTTGGGCTTGAATTTTGATCCCCCAAAAGATGTTGAAGTCTTAACCCCCACACATGTGAATGTGATCTTATTTGCAGATGATCAAATTAAGATGAGGATTTTAGGGTGGACCCTAATCCAATAAGACTTATTAAAGGAGAAATTTGGGTACAAAGACATGCAGAGAGGGAAGATGACATGGATACAGAAGGAGAAGGTGGCCATCTAAACCACAGAGCCCCGAAGAGTGCCAGCAAACCCCCAGATGCTGGTAGAGAAGGATGGGGTTTATTATCCTTGGGGCAACCCTCAGAAAAAAACAAGTCTGTTGATACCTTAATTGTGGACTTCTAGTTTCCAGAACAATATTTGTGTAGCTTAAGCCACCTAGTTTGTTGCATTTTATTACGGAAGCCCCAGGAAACTAATACAATAGACTCATACACTGAGTTACTTCAGGCCCTAAGTGGCTAGAGCTACTAGAGATAAGTTCTGGCACCAGTGACTGGACACACACTATTTAGAAAACAAAGAGACTATTTACCACAGGAAGAAACATGATTTTCTTAACCTTATGGTCATGCAAGTCATGGTTCTGCCCCTAATTTCAGGAGGGAGAACAATTTTCCAGGATTATCATTTAACGAACACATACCTTCATTTAATACTTATCATATATCCCATATTCACCTAAGAAAGACATTATAAAGAGAGAATAAAATCCTATCTTTAAGGAGTTTATAATTAGTTGGGGGTAGACAAAACACCAAGCAAATTAAAATCAATCAAAGGCAATGTCTAATAGATTTCTAAATTCAATGCTAGTTTAAAATTTCCACAGGAAAACTATCTTTTTAGATTTTGTATTTAATATGTACAAGCATAATACATGCTACTTCAACAGAGAAATAAACTTTTAAAATCAGCTTTATTTTGAAGGTTTTACTTACTTAATCTCTCCACTCTCAACAGCCACCTTCCAGATTATGATTGTGCTTTAGTGTTCACATAGTCTAAATATCTACATACAGTACCTAGAGAGGTGTCCAGACCCTGGGCTTAATCCAGCGAGTACAAAGGCTTAAATGAAAACAACTAAAACTATGATGTGGAATCCAGTTGATTTATTATATTATATATTATTACTATACTGTACATATTAAAGCACAATTAATATATTCACTATATGTTCTTTAAAGGCAGAGGATCTGTCTTGTTCCCATTTAGGATCCAAAGCTTTCAAAAACATTGGTTGAATAAACAAACAAAAGAATAAATGGGCTTTTGATACTAACTCCTCACCAAGAAACATATTTACACTCCTAACTACTTGTTCTGGGGCAATACACTTTGCCTTCTTCTTGTGTTGATTAATTTCTATTGATCCTCTGGTCTATGGCCCACATGGCTCTTGTCTCACACCCTTCAGAGCTGGGTTATTGATTCCCTTCACCAGGACTCTTATAACTATTTGCAGAACATTCTAAGTCTTTGCTGATGTGCCTGTTCAAAGTTCACTTTATGTGCAGAATCATTATTAATTATATTGTGAAGAAAGCTCTGTTATTTTTCAGTATGATCTACATCAAAGTTTGCTTTTTTTGTTTTGTTTTGGGCTTTGTTTTGTTTTGTTTTTTTGTTTTTTTTTTTTTTAAAGATTTTATTTATTTATTTGACAGACAGAGATCACAAGTAGACAGAGAGGCAGGCAGAGAGAGAGAGGGAAGCAGGCTCCCTGATGAGCAGAGAGCCCGATGCGGGACTCGATCCCAGGACCCTGAGATCATGACCTGAGCCGAAGGCAGCGGCTTAACCCACTGAGCCACCCAGGCGCCCTTGTTTTGTTTTTTTAACTCTAAGTTAATTCCCATCAGAGGGTCAAGAAATTAATCCAGTGGGTTGAGACTAGCTATTTTTTTAAAAGATTTTATTTATTTATTTGACACAGAGAGAGAGATCACAAGTAGACAGAGAGGCAGGCAGAGAGAGAGGGGGAAGCAGGCTCCCCGCTGAGCAGAGAGCCAGATGCGGGGCTCGATCCCAGGACCCTGAGACCATGACCAGAGTTGAAGGCAGAGGCTTAACCTGCTAAGCCACCCAGGCACCCCAAAGCCAGCTATTTTTTTTTTTTAAGATTTTATTTACTTATTTGAGAGAGCAAGCATGAGCAGGGGGAGAGGGTGGAAAAGCAGACTCCCCAGTGAGCAAGGAGCAGGATGCAGAGCTCAATCCCAGGACACCAGGATCATGACCTGAATCAAAGGCAGATGCTTAACTGACTGAGCCACCCAGGTGCCCCAAGACCAGCTATCTTGGAAAGGAAATGGGGAGGGCAGAAAAAATGGAAAGGAAAGGAAGGGAAGGAAAAAGTGTAGCTACAGTATGGGTATTACCTTATAGAACTTGTATTTCTTAGCACATAGTTTAAAAAAATTTTTTTTTTCAAAGCTACTATCTATTGTCAATCACAATCAGTAAGTTTTGACAATGGACTATATTCTTTTAATATTTGCATGATCCCCTAACTTTGGCTTCTTTGAATTCACTGAGCTTCTGTCCATCTTCTAAATTCTGCTCCCTTTGTAGCAATGGCACTTACATACATGTTTATCTTTTTTGCTAAGAATGACTTTCAAAATATGATTACTTTTAGAACAATTTCCTAAGTTGCACAGGACATCTAGGTCAAGAAGCTCAGGTGATTGCTGTACAAATTTTAAGACATGAACAACACTAGCCCTGAACAGGTAACAGAGTAAACATACTGTGTTAGACTGTGTCTTCCCTTGAGCACAAACCTAAGCAGTCTCTGCTTGCTGTCAGTTGGGCTCAAAAGTCTGAGTACTTGAAGCATTCTGTGCACTGAGAAGTCCCTACTGCTCAGAAAACTATTTTAGCATTTTGTGCCAAAACTCCACAAACTAAATTTTCTCAAATTTAGGATGTTCCTGCTAGGAAACAAACAACAAATGAACAAACCAACAAAAACAACAACAACAAAACCAAGAGTCTTCTGAGCTCCCAACAGGAAAGAGGTCTCAAATTAGTTGGATGTGATCAGTTTATGTACTGAGATGCCCTAAAGATGTGACTCTTAAAGTTCCCAATGGAAAGCTCAGGACTGGGGACTAATGATTGCTAGGATATTAAGGGCTTTGGCTCACAAACAGTATCCGATTCTGCAAAGGAATAAGATACTTATTATTTTTGTTTGGTAGGTTAGGGGGGCATCTTGGATCCTGACATTGGAGACAATCCCTCCCATTGACTTAGCTCTGTGGAATGTTGTTGCTTCTTAAATATTTTGAAAATAAAAATAATACTCTCAACCTATTTTTTACTGATAACAAGATTTTATTAAATGAAACTAAAAGATTTATTTTTTTAAGATTTTTATTTATTTATTTGACAGAGAAATCACAAGTAGGCAGAGAGGCAGACAGAGAGAGAAGGGGAAGCAGGCTCGCCGCTGAGCAGAGAGCCCGATGCGGGGCTCGATCCCAGGATCCTGGGATCATGACCCGAGCCGAAGGCAGAGGCTTTAACCCACTGAGCCACCCAGGCGCCCCAAAACTAAAAGATTTAAGTAAAAGGTCAATGTGCCCTCTCTGCGAGGTGAGTAGGCTCAGCATCCTTCTATTCCCATGCCTATTCAGAACTCATTGTTCCTTATTGCTCTCTTTCCCATACATCACTTCAAAATAAATGCTCAAAGCATCTATGTGTGCACAGTGCTAGACACTCTTATCTGACCTCAAGGGTCTTACTCTCTTGCATGGGATACAGATTTTAAACTGGTAAACTACTATATATATATACTACACATATATAATTATATATATTAATTTTTTTAACTGCAAATTAATTCCCATCAGAGGGTCAAGATATATATATATATATATATACACACACACACACACACACACACACACACACATATATATATATAAAATACAAGTAGATATTAAGAAAGAGGGTAATAAACCATGGTTCATTGAAAAGAATAATTACAGGGGAGAGGGATTAATGTGAATTAAGTCATGATAGATTATATTTAACCCAAGACTTATATGTTAAGAAAAGCCATCTATATAAAGGCAGAAGGAAGCCTTCCAGTCAGGGTGGGGAGGTGCTTTCAGGCAAAGAAGAGTTTGGCTGGATAAAGGAGCTGAAGAAGACACTGCACAAATGGTTGGGACAAAGAGAGAGGAGGGGAGGATGTGTGGGGAAACTGGAGGGATAAGTAGGAAGTGGTAAGAGAGTTGGATTTTATTCTAGATGCAGTGGGAAACCATGAAAGAGTTTTTAACAGGAAAAGAACATGATGAGAATGAAATTTAAAAGATCACTCTTAATACAGTGTGGTGAATGCATTGGACATAGGGAGAAATGACCAAGAAGGTGCACAGGGAGACCAGTTAGGGGCAATTTCAATATTCAGATGAAATATGGTATGACTAGGACCAGGGCTGTTGTTGAGGAAATAGGCAGATGACTTTGAAGTAGACCGACTAGACTCTGTGATGGATTATATTTAGAAGAAGAAAATGGTGGAGGGTTTAAGAATGACACCAAAGATTCTGATTTCAATATGTTGGTGGATAATTATTGGTGTTCAGTCAGATAAGGAAGCTTAGAGGCGTAACAGGCTTTGGGGAGAAGATCAAGAGTTTTCTTTGGGACTGGCTAATTTGAGATTCCTGAACAACTTCAAGTGAAAAGTTGAAGTTTTTCCTACTGAAAAGTAGGCATTTTGACAGCAGGGAAGAAATTCTAGCAAGACCTCTGCCGTGATGGTTCTGATGTTTCTGCTTCCTCATTTAGTTGCTTAAAGCCCCAAATGCCCCCAAATAAGGAGATGTGGTCCGCTAAAGGAAACTCCATATTTTATTTAATCAAATCACATACACTCTCTTGCATTTGACTTGGCAACTCCAAGGTGAATTGCTGCCAGCTCAAATTTTTATCTAGATAATGAGCTGTATTTATTGCTTCCACATCTGCTTCCTGCTTTGTTATAAGCAGGGAAGTTACCACAAGGTAGAACAATAGATATTACCCAAACTGGGAAGCAGCTGGTATTGGTTACCCCAATAGTGAGAATTTTGAGATGTGAAAATGATATTAAAAGAGAGAGAGAGAGAAAAGACTAAGATGTAAGGTAAGGGTGCATCTCCCTGTTTTTCAGGAGTTACCAGTCAGCCAACATTAAGAAGAAAGCTGAAATTCTGAGTTGCGTGATTGATAAGAGTTCACGGCTATCAAGAACAGTGCCACCTGGTGCACTTCAGGACTCCCCAGTGGGCCAGACTCACCTCCCTTATGTTAATATATCTAAGAGCAGCTCTTCTGGTCTCCCCAAAGCATAGCGCATCTCTTTTTCAGTGGGGCAATAAAGCATCTGGACAAAGGATCAAAAGAGAGGCATCTTGGTGGTTTCAAACTTGCATTTGAGTTATAGCTGAGCAGAAACAGTCAATATATGCTCTACTTAAGTTTTGCCATGACCCTATATTTGTCATCCCCATTTTATGCACCGATACACTGAGGCTCAGGTTGAGAGATATTTCAGAAGTTACACATCTAGTGAAGAACAGAGGTAGAATTTAATCCAGCTTGAACGGATTTTCACTCCACAGTGTTACTAATGAGAATGTGCTTCAAAGAAATGAGCTGAGTAGAAAAACTGAAGAGTAAGATAATTCATCCATGATTTTACTGTGGTTTATCATTTTAGTAGCTGCTTACATAACTTTGTTTTAATATTAATAATTCCTACTTTCTATTTACTAAAAAATACACCACAAATATTATTTTTAAATTCACAAAGTTTGAATACATGAAAAAAATGATATCCAATGCTCAAAATATAAAGGTTAAGGGAATATATAAATAGAAGATGTACTTTAAATTAGGTGATAACTGTGCTTTGACATCTACAGTGAAGAATAAAATGTATACGCTCCTTATTTTTTTAAGGACTATAGGAAATTTAACACTTTTTTTTCCAATAAACAAAAATTTCATGAAGATAGAATTGAAGAAATTTCAAGATTATACCTCCAGTTTATATTTCAGTCCAGTTGTTCCATTTACCGTATTTTAAATTCACAATATACTCGAATGCATTTGCTTTTACTCAAGCTATTTTTTCTCCCTATAAAGCCCATGGTCTTCTTTTACTTTATAACTCCAGGTACCAAAATCTCACCCATCCACAGCAACTGTTCAAATGCAACTTCTTCCATGAACATTTTTACTAATAACAGAAATAGAATAATAATAACTAATAACTAATAACAGAAATAGAACAACATTTCTAAAAAAGAATTTCTACTTTTTTTCCCCACTTTCCCGTCATAACTTGTATTGTTTTTGTCTTGACTGTTCTAATTGGAAAGTACCTTGGGAGCAGAAGTGATATGTTATGCATCTTTGTGTCCTCCCCTTTTGCATAAATTTTAGGCATGCTTTACCGCAGAGGGAGTTCAAAGAGTTCAGTATATGAAATCATCTCATAAGAGCTTGAAACGCTCTAAAATTTAGGATAGACAGCAGGTTTTTTCCAAAAATACTCTCAGAATCTCATTGGAACTAATGTCATTGCTCTCCTGTGGAAGTAATATAGCCTTGAATCTCCTAAATTATCCCAACCTAAGTGTAACTTGTTCTGTCATTATTTCTTAGATAAATAACTTCCAGAACAAGGCTCATCAAGGACTCAGAGAATCTCCTTTAGGATTATAGAAAGACCTCTAAAGAAATAACCAAAAACAAAAGGCATCCAGTTTCCACTGTTTATCTTCAGAACTATTCCCCTTCCTTGTTGTTCCCATTCCCTTTTAAAGAAAAAAACAAAGGCAAAATAAACTGGCAGATTCCTCATTAAAATAGATGTAAAACAGTAAAAAAATAATGGCCATAGCAACGACCACTCCAACTTGATAAACAAAACCACAGCTGAGAATCTGACAAAATTCTTTACATGAATCATAAATAATTAAATAAAATGGACCATATTTAGAGTGGCAAATGAAATTTAGTTCAAGATTTATTCATGAGAGAGTGTCATAGGTAAAGATCTTTGAAGGCTAACATCCTTGGTCAGAAAGAAACTGGGAGCAGAGTCCTGTCCCTAGAGACTTACATATCTAGTGGTAACAGCACACCCAGAATTGGTGAGCACCTTGGGACACCACAACATGGTCAATGGAGAGGAAACTAGGTGGAGAATGGTGATGGAAAGAACTAGAAGCCTTTGGGACAACAGTTAGCACTAAGATGCAATGAGTACTTACTAAATTCCACGCACTGGGTTTTATTTGCATCATTTCATTTAATTCGCACAACAATGTCACAAGGGAGGTCTTATTTTCATTCCCCTTCCGCAAGTAAGGAGAATGAAGTTTAGAGAGGTTATGTGTCTCTCATAAGGTCAGCATCTAGCAAGTGGTGGCACCTAAACTAACACAGCAGCGGGTCCAGTGCACAAGGAAGCTGGACCGCAATTAAAACCATTATGTACTAGTCAGGATCCATTATGATGGCAAATACCCTAAGTTAGTTTCTCCACAGGAGCAATCCTCACACTGCAACAGGGTCATCCCTCTCAGGGGATCTGTCTGGTACAGAACCCAGTTTTCTGAGAATGCAAATACTCGGTGGGTTTCCAAGGAGCAAGCTGTGCAGTCCAAGATTCCTGGACAGGTTCAATTTCTAACAAGGAATTGGGAGGTAGAGCAAAAGGTTTTGTGCCTCGTGCCTCATCCCTTTGGCCCACCTACCATTTTAGTGTAGCTGAGATGACTAATCCTTGTGCCTGCTGCCAGCATCTCACCTCGTGTGCCCACTGCCTCTTTGTTTTGCCATTTGCTGCCCCTGGGCTTTCCTGAAAGTCTCAGGAGCTTACTCAGCCGGCTCAGAGTAGCTTGGAAGTATACAGAGTTGCTGTCTCCAGGAATAGTCCCCAGTTCAGTTAGGACAGAGACTGCCCCAACCTCCTCTTGTAAGGAGCTGCAATCCTGAAGCTAATTCCCCAGGTCCCTCAGAGGCCCCAGAGACCTTGAGCCCCAGTAGCTCATAGCAGTAAAAATATCAATGGTACAGCCTGTAATGCTTGTGCTTTCTAACCTGTCCACTCCCTTGTGCCTCATTCCTACCTCCTAGGATCACTTTTGGTGCAGTAACTACACAAAAGTTCTTAACAGGATCAGCTTGGGGCGAAACCAAAACAAAGACAGAGGGCCAACTAGACAACCAATAGACAACATATGCCTTGAACTCTGGGCGAACATGACCAACAATGGGGAAACCGTTGCAGCATGGCGGGTGGGGCCATTTACATTCCAACCTACTACCACCTCTCCCTTGAACTCTAACAGCTGCTGTCTAAAATGTCTCTCTGTTTTTACTTTTTCCCCCGACAATGTAGTCTCCTCCCGGAAGCCTGAGTGACCCCTTAAAATGTAATGTGAATTTATCATCTCCTCAAAATCCTCCCAAGTCTTCCAATCCCATGTGGAATAAAATCTTTACCATGGCCAGCAGGCATGTATGATCTGGCTCATAGATGCTTCCAAGATCACCTTCTGCTACTGCTCCCAAATTTTGCAAGATTGGAGAGATTTTCCCCGTTGTCCTCTGCAGATTAACAATTCTAGTACCATCATATCCATCTCTCTCTATCCTTCCACTCTACCTAGCATTTATGACTACCTGATTTTATATTATATGCAGCCAATTCTTGCTATTTAAGGCAGATATGCTCTATAAAGTCACCGTGAATGCTGAATTAGGGAATACTGAACCATTGCTCCTAAAGGAAATGCATAGTCAGGTTCCTGAAAACCTCCACACACATTGTCAACACCTAATCAACATATAACCATGTTTAATGTGTGTTTCTGTGTAAAAACACCTTATTCAATATATATTATTGATTCATTAACATTGAACTCTCAGCCAATGGGCATATAACTCACACCTGAACAAAGCTTATTAAATACACATATTTTCTCTGTACAATATATCATGAGTTTAGGAAAACTGGACAGTCCATCAGCACTACCCCTGGGGGCCATTGGAAACAGCAAAACCATCCAAGAAAACCTCATGCAAAAATGTAAAAAACACAACATGAGATAGACCACAAAAGGACATTTGTTTACAGTTTGAGAGGAAGGCAAGAAGAGCGTTACATTTTTTTACTCCAGCTGGGCATGTATACATAAGGTAACTCAAATTTTTTGCCACTTTGCACATGTCTGTGAATGACTACAAAGGTGCCACAGTATTGATTTGGGGAGTTACAAATATATTTTTAGCAAGTGGGCAAATTCACAAATATAGAACTACAGAGAATGAGGATGGACTGTATTTGTTCATGTCATATTATTTTATCGATCTCTTCTTCTTAATATGTAGGCTCTAAAGTAGAGAAGACTTTTGTTTTTTTTTTTCTTTTTCACTTTTTCTTCAGCATCTAAACCAGTACTATCCACTAGAAATGTAATGTGAGCCACAAATGTGAACTACATAAGTAATTATACATGTTTCAGTAGCCATATTTTTAAAAAGAAATGTATAGTGGTACCTGGGTGGCTCCGTCAGTTAAGTGCGTTTGGCTGAGGTCGTGATCTTGGGATCCTGGGATTGAGCCCCATGTTGGGCTCTCTGCTCAGCAGGCAGTCTGCTTCTCCCTCCTCTTCTCTCCCTCTTTCTCTGCCCCTCCACCCTGCTTGCGCTCTTTCTCTCTCAAGTAAATAAATAGGATCTTAAAAAAAAAAGAAACATATACAATTAATTTTTATAACGTAGCAATTTACCATAATTTATTATGATATTATTGAAATATTATAATAAATATCATGTTGAAATATTATTTCAACATCTAATCAATATAAGAACATTAATATGATGCTTTACACTCTTTTATTTGTCCCCAATCTTTGTAATCCAACGTATCTTTTATACTTACAGCATACTTCAATTGATATTAGCCATATTTCAAGAGCTCAATGGCCATGTGCTGCCAGTGGCTGCCATCTGAGACAGCTCAGGTCTAGAACAATGACAGGCACATAGTCCCCAAAAAACATTGTGGGGTGAATTCATGAATTCATTGCTTTCCATATCTCAGACACAGTACCAAGGAGCTTACATACTTTAATCATTTAATTCACACAACTGTCTATCTGTTAAGGTGTTTGTGAGAGAAACCGCATAGGTCCAAAAGCATTTCAGATTTGGCTAAATATAGCTTGCATGTTTTACATTTTTAAGTCCCAGGTAATGCTAATTAATACAGTTCTTATATGCGTGAGTGACTAAGCACACTGTCACCCAAGAGCCTGTCTGTTAGCTGTCCTAATAACTTGCCAGAGACTCCATGGGAAGGCTGGTGGTACCCCCGGTGAGGCCTTGGAGCATGAAGCGTCACTCATCTTGCTATTGTGACTGACAATCTGAGAAGTTTGGTGCTATTGCTGGGAGCAGCATCGACAAAGGCTTTGTTATCCTGTGAAACCACGGCTCCCTTCATTTTCCTATTGTGTGAAAGAAATTTTGCTTTTTTCTTACCTGTGAGGCAAACATGACTATGTTCTTACATGAACTTATACAGCAAAAAATACTGCATGACACCTTTTGAATAGCAATGTAATAAATAATCAATTCATAATAGTTACCTTCCTGTGATCCCAAGAAAGGACTTAGGGTGGCTTACTCAATTAGTAAGAACAACTCATGACTGATTAGTGCAAACAATTTATTTCTTCTGCCCATATAAAAATCTGCTAGATCAATCAGAGATAATTTGCTAAAGTGCAAAAAATGGAGACGAGAGAAGGATAATCAGAGCAGTTGTGGAATAATAAAGCTTATTTTGGCTGTGCAAAAGTTGAAGAGCCCTCGGTATCAGAGTATAAATTGCAAATCATGTTTTCAGTGTTCTTTTTTTTTTTTTTTAAAGATTTTATTTATTTATTTGACAGACAGAGATCACAAGTAGGCAGAGAGGCAGGCAGAGAAAGAGGAGGGAAAGCAGGCTCCCCGCTGAGCAGAGAGCTGGATGCAAGGCTTGATCCCAGGACCCTGACCTGAGCTGAAGGCAGAGGCTTTAACCCACTGAGCCACCCAGGCGCCCCATGTTCTCAGTGTTCTTAAAGCCAGTTTCTGATTACACCCAATGTTGCACTATGGTATCCACTCAGCCTGCAGTGTTTTGCCCACACACTTATACAGAAAGTAATCCGCACATCCCCACACATGAAGAGGGCATCAGAAGTCAGACCTCTGCGATGCAGGCCATGAGAGATCAGTAAACTCGCTCCCTACATCACTTAGACCTGCAGTGCTAGAGCTTTTAAAGAGAAAATAATCAGCACTCGTCTTCTAACCCACCTATTGTCTCTGGGCTTTCTTTATTCTTTGGTCTCTGAATGCAGAATTTCCAAGAAAGAAGCCATCCATGGGCCTCATATATCGTCCCAGAGTAACTACAGCTGAGTCACATATTGCCATTAGGGTTTAAAATACCCTAACGTGATGAGTATTTTCCCCACAAGGGTGGTAATGTTTGAGGGAAATTCATAAGAAAAAAAAAAAAAAAGAGGGGCGCCTGAGTGGCTCAGTGGGTTAGGCCTCTGCCTTCGGCTCAGGTCATGATCTCAGGGTCCTGGGATCGAGTCCCGAGTCGGGCTCTCTGCTCAGCAGGGAGCCTGCTTCCCCTTCTCTCTCTGCCTGCCTCTCTGCCTACTTGTGATCTCCCTCTCTCTGTCAAATAAAGAAAAAAAAAAAAAAAAGACTGGGGTGGCTTCTCGCTCAATGCAGATGTGAGGCAGGCATTAGGAGCAGTGGTGCTGAGAAAAAGAACCAATCCAATAACAATTGCATTTGATCCTTTGGATTTTGAGAAGTTCTCAGTATCGAAATAAAGAATAAACTTCATGAAAGTTGTTTTAAAAATTGGAATTTGTATTGGGGTAGCAAACTAGATGGTATAACATGATCTGCAGTTGAACTGACACTTTTTAGTCAGGAGACAGAAGGTAGAACAGAGTCCCAAAAGGACGACGAAGCTGGATGGAAAGGAAGGATGGACTAGCAGAGCCAAGAAGAGAAATGGAAATGAGCAGCCCTGGACGATCCACTTTGAAATCTGCAGCAGCTTTGGCTGCAGCAGGGTGGCTGGCTATATTGGCTACTTGACAGAATGCCCAGCCTGTATTCCCTGATATGAAATTATGTCGGTGATATTCCTCACTTGGTTATTCGTGCTCTGATATTTCTCACCTCAAAAGGCCTTCTCTAATATCGTCCTCAGTCCTATCTGTCAAACTTATTATGCTTACTTTTGGGTCAACCCAACCAGGCAAAGGCACAGCCCGATAGCCAGTATAACATAAATTCTGGGTGTGTCTGTGATGTCATCGGCATATACCAGTATTTGAATCCAGAGACTGAGTAAAGTTTGCCCTCATGGATGTGAAGGGGTATCATCCAATCCACTGAGGCCCTAAATAGAACTAAAAGAACAGGAAGGTTGAATTTGCTCTCTCTGCTTGAGCCAGGGCTTCTCAGCCCTCAGACCTCTGCATGCTTGGTTCATGGGCTTCTAGTAGCAGACCAGGGCTTTTATCACCAGTCCCCCCCAGTCCTCAGGCCTTCAGACTTAGACTGAACCCCACCCCTGGCTTTCCTACTTGGCCAGCTTGCAGACAGCAGAATGTGGGACTTAGTCTCTATAACCACGCAAGTCAATTCTAAAAATAAATCTCTTGTACCTATTTATCTCTATATATCCTATTGGTTCTGTTGCTCTGGAGAACTCTGACCAATACAGTCATCACGCACATAGTTAAGATTAGAGAAGATATGCTGTGAATATAAAATACAGATCCTTCACAGAAAGACTTCCATTCATGCATTCACTCACTCCTTTACTGAACACATATTTATTTAAACGCTCTCTATGTGCCAGGCACTATTCTAAGGTCCACCACACAGTAATTTATGAATCTAACAAAGCTCTTGACATCCTGGAACTTTATGTCTCATTGGGAAAGACAAATATTAAATAAGACAAAATGTAACTAATTTCAGACCATGAAAAAGCAGGATAAAGATTTGAGTGCAGCGAGAATGTCTAACATTATTTTGCATTCTCTAGAGCCTTGAGGTCTCTCACCTTGCTGTAGCATGGATTAGGTCTCATCTGGTCTAACTAGACGTGAATATCCTGAATGTCCATTTCAAGGCAAAAAAGAAAAAAAAAATGGAGACACAAAACAGCAGTAAGATGTAGGACAAAACGAATGCATGGCAGCACTATCTGGGAGTGGGGCCAGAAATCAACTGTGGTGATTGTATTCTAATCAGGGAAGTCATGGAAGTTTTCTGAAGTATCAGGACTTAAGGAGAAGCCTCATGGTGCAAAGCTCTGGAGGAAAAGTATTATAAGAAGAAGGAAGAATCCGAACCCATATAGAGTCTCTGGTGTTCAAGGCACTGTAAGAAAGTCAGTGTGTTTAGAATATGGTGAGCAAGGGCAATCGATCAAGGAGATGAGGTCAGAAGGTTGGCAGAAGCAGATCACATAGGATCTTTCAGATCATGGTGAGAAGTGATAGGGTTATTTTAAATACAGTGGAATGTCATTGGAGGGTGTTAAACTAGGAGTAAGCTGATGTGATTCAAAATTGTTAAACTTTTCAGAGGAAGACAACACAAAATCAAGAATCAGTTCTGTTTCAGGTTGACACAGTCCTTGGAAGGAGAGAAAATTAAAATGGGGAGGCAGGTGTATAAAACAAGAGTAGAAAGGATTTGAGGATTATCTGAAACAGATGACCCAGGGCAAGTGAAAGGACAGTACTGTGGAACAGACATGCTTATGCAAGAATGGGTAAGCTTCAGGGAAGATGATGGATTATCAACATGATAGAGCTTGAGGAGCCCTGTCAAACCTACAGATTATTACTCTTGCCACTTCATGTGGGGAAAAATGATGCTTCCAGAAGAGACTTAGAGAAATATTTTTAGTAACTATGGTTGATAGCTTGGGTTCAGACTGGAATGTCTAAGTGAAAAGTATTGATTTTCTTGTTCCCCCTCTGCAGCAGCCATGGTGGCATTTTCTTGGGTCTTCCTTCAGCAGAGACCATGGCAAGTTTCTCTCCTGCTTGCATGCCTTCAGGGTTGACTGCAGAGGCCACCCTCCCCCCAGGTGACTGCTAGACAATGACATGCTTACTGGGCGCCCTTCGGCATAGAAGTTTCTACCCAGTGTGGAAGTCCTCTTACAGCAACCTCCACTGAACTGGCAGAGACCTGCTCTGACCGGCACCTCCACTGGAACCTCTTTCTACCCTACCCTCTCCTTTCACGGCATCCAAACCTGGCTTGCCATCTGAAGCAATGACTCCTGCCCCCTCTCCTCTTAACCTTGCACAGGCATTACCTCCAATAAATCTTTATATTCTTACCTCCATCTTGGCATCTGCTTCCCAAAGGACCTGAACTGGCCCAGAAACTGACAAGGTTCCTCTAAAAGCAGGAAATGGAAAAGAGAGACAAACATGTTTCCCATGAGCAGAAATGTGGTCTCATGGCAAAAAGCCTACACGCCCTGTCTTCAATACCGGTATTTTGTTCTCTTTGGCACAGTTATACACATTAACAGGACAGAAGCACAAAGCCAAAGTTATGGTGAGATCCAATAGCTTTTAGATAACATATGTTTGAAGTATTCAGGACCATATGAGAAGGAAGGAGCTCTGATGGAAGGAAGAAGGAATCTATAGCGAGAAAAGGACTTAAAATGAAGACAATGATGAAAGGAACTAAATTAAAATGAGAAAATAATTTTTTTTAAATCCCCAAATACAACAGGAAATTTAAAATCTTCACTGGCGGCAATCGGAAAACAACGTTAAATGTGGCTAATTGAATAAATGATGCTAAGAACCAACTTAATAGAGAAAATAAGATGAGATATGGAGAGCCAACCTACAAAGTCTGGGTGTTACTGAAGAACAAATATGAACAAATAGAAGTGTAACAATAATAAATAGAAATGTAACAATAATAAATAGAAATTTTGCTGAATCAAACAAAAGCCTAAGAAGGTACAGTGAAAGGTTTCACTGTGTTTCATGAAAAAGTAATTTTAAAATAGATACATTATAGCAATTATAATTACAAGGATAAAGAAAAAAAGTTAACCACCTAACCAAAGGGGAAAAGTGTGTACCTACCAAAGCACAAAACTCAGTCTGACTTCAGCCTACTTATTTGCAACATTGAGGACAATGAAGAAATACCATACTGTTTCCATCATTCCACAGTGTCTTTCTCAGTTGCTTTCCTCAGTCTCCAGCTTGTTGGTCATATTCAAGTAAGTGTAATGCTCTAATTTACCATGCTTAGGCCACTAACCAAAACCACTTGGAGCCCCCCTAATCCACAGTGCTCTCTGCGGTTCTTATCATAATTGTCACACTATGAGACCCCTCAGTGTCCCCAGGGTTTCACATGACCTGCAGCCCCTGAGCAGCTCTATTTTTACCAAAGGTCACTGTCAAGCCACTAACTACCTCTGTCAACCAAACATACCAGAAATAAAACATCAACAGGAAAATCATCTCCTATTTCCCATATAAGAAAAATAAGAATAATATATTTAATAGACCTCCAAATTCAAAAGAATGACCAAAGAAGGAAATGAGATAACTAAAAAAAAAAAAAAATATATATATATATATATACACATCTAGTAGTTAGCCAACTGTTGCATAAAATATTATTACTCTTACTAGTAATTAAATAAACAAATAAACTTACATCAAGTGGAAATCATGTGTCTTTCTGTAATTTTAATGATGGAAAGAAATATGTTATGTATTCTCAAAACTGTTCTTAGAAATGGATTTTGTGCCAAATTTTTAAATAATTTGACTTCATTCATCAACATTTCACTTAATAATTCTACTCTTAGCAATCACATCCATGAAATAATGTGAAATACAAGCCAATATTTAGTCATAAAGATGCTTATTACTAAGTTATTTGTCATTTAAAAAATGGAATCATGTCAACATCCAAAATAAAGAAAACTTTAACTAAATAATTATTTATTGTTACAATGAATAATGTATTGCCTTTAAAATACATTATTATATATATAATTTATATATTTTATATATATATAAAATTTATATACTTTATATATAAATTTTATTAAAATTTATATATTTTATATATAAATTTATTAAAATTTATATATTTTATATATAAAATATATATATATAAAATTTCATGAGAAATTTAAATAACAAGGAGATGTTTTAATATCATAATCTTATTTTAAGAGAGACACCAGGACATAAAGCTATTTGGCTACCCATCCATATGTAGATATGTGTGTGTGTATATGAATATATACGTGCATTTTATCAATGATCATTAGTCTTAATTATAGAAAAAATTCACCAGAAAGTTATGTAAGTGTAGGAACACAACTTTTTTGTTTCCAAATGTTTACACTTTTCTGTACTTTCAAACTATTTTAAAAAGAGGAATGTGCTCATTTGCTCATTCCATAATCAAAAATTTTAAATTTCCACTTAAAAGATAACACCGAGAAACTACCTACCAACTGGAGGTGCCCAACTGTTACCAGTGAGTCAGATTTGGACTACAGATCTGTTTTTGTTTGGTCCATTATGTGTTTTTGCACATTACTTTGCTGCCAGCATTGAAATGTAGGGAAATTCTATATAAAAATCCAGACATCTGGCCCACTAGGAAAGTCAGAATATCTCCTAATTCTGGACCCACATTCCCATGGAGCAACAATGGCTGGAGGAAAGCAGCAGCTGGCTTTTTTAGGTGAAGCATAAGCTTGCCTCACCCAGCCTGCTTCTCCTATTCACATTACTTGCCCTGATCCTCTAGGAGTACTTTAGAAATGTAAAACTTTATTAATACCACATTATTCTGTGTAATGAATGCCACCTCCCCACCAGATACCACTGGGCTCAGCTGTTTGGCAGCCTGGAGTGGAACACATTAAGGCCTACAAGGGCTTTGCAGTGGAACAGGTGTGCTCTCCCCATCTCAAGACTTCCAAGCTGCTCTGCCGTCTGTCTCTCCTCTCCACTATCTGCTCTGGTTATACACCATCAACACAGCCCATTCTAATCTGTGCCTGAGTCACTACCATCATGGCTGACTTCTGCCACTCTTTGCTTCTTCTCTCTCTTTATGTTCTTCATTTTTCTATTTCTTAAGCTTCCAATGTCTCCTGAAATGGCTTCCGATTTTACATGAACAGACTCATATATTTATATTTATATATTTATATTTTTATGTAAACAGGCTTTTATAGATGTTCCGAGCCCATTAAAAGTACTTTTTCCTTCCTACAAGACTGTTCAATTACGGTTTGTTTATTCACTCATTCAACAGATAGAAATAATAGTGCTAGGAAATAGCTGAAATCAGACAGACAAGCCCCCAGCATTCCCACCTCTGGTGCAGTTATATGTTAGAGAGAGACAGGCAGGCAACTAAGAAGTGAACAAATAAGATCACTTCAGAGAGTGGTACATGCTATAAAAACAAAATAAATGGTGATATGTTAACAACGAAAGGGTTATTTTTTATGGATTAGATAAGGAAGGTCTCTGAGACAGTGACTTTTGAGCTGAGGTCAATAAGCAGTGAGTCAGGAGTGCCTGGATGGCACAGTCAGTTAAGCGTCAGACTCCTGGTTTCTGTTTCAGGTCATGATCTTACAGTTGTGGGATCAAGCCAAACATCGGGCTCCATAATCAGTGAGGAATCTGCTTGAGATTCTCTCTCCCTCTCCCTCTAGCCCTCCAGCTCGGGTGTGCATTCTTGCCCGCTCTCTCTCTCTTTAAAGAAAAAAAAAGGAACCAGTAAGTCAGAAGAACTAGGAGGAGGGTATTGCAGAATGTGAGAGGAACGATTGTGCAGGCAATAAATTGGGAAAGGCAGAACAGCAGAAAGGCAAGGTGGCAAAGCCAGTACAGAAGGTGGAGCCTTGGAGGCACCACTAAAGAATCTAGATTTTCTTCTAAACATAATGGTAAACTCCTGGAAGGTGTGCAGGGAGGCCACTGAGGAAGGAGACTTTGGAACAGTTCCTGGAGAAGATGATGGTGGTTTGGACCAGAGTACTAGCAATGAGATTCATAAAGTTATCTTCAGATTTTTCACAAATAGAGTCATTTTTCACTGCGTCCTTTGTGGCTGTTTAGTAGCTGTAGGAGAGATTATTTTCCTAGTTATGGAGACATAAGTGTAGAATTAGTCTGGAAGTCAGGAAGTTATGGGAGGCTGGATTTTGAATAGCTCATGTTTCACTGTATTTGAGGGAATAAATTACCACATTTTCTTGACTCTAATATGTCATTTATTGAAGATGCACCATTATGTATGGATGTCATGTACTGCTAACAAGAAAATGTTCCCAAGTAAACTATGACACATAGGTTTCTTGCCAGGTAGAAATTTTGTTTCACAGATTTTGAAAGGGTCCTTCAGCAGTATTTAGACATAAATTTCTTCAAGTTGTTTTTACTTTTCTATATATGCAATAAATTTTCATTGAAAAGTTAAAGTATATTACATTATTTTTAAAAGATGTTAAATAACAATTAAAAGCAATACGTGTGATACCAAAAATGCACATAATTCAGATGAAGTGGCCACGACAATATGTAAAACTATTTCCATATTCTTGTATTTAAAGGCAATGACAATCTTGTCTTAACTGATCCCTGGACACCACCATAGTGGGAAGATAATATCATTTTTAAGACACATCCTGATTTTAGAGACACTAAAATGTAACTAAAATGTGCATCTTTTAGCTGAGGATATAAAATAGTAATAGAAAATTTTCTTAGTAAGCAAAAATATAAATAGGGCTAGAGTTGAACCTCTTGATTTATTGTTGGTCTCTGCAATTTATCTTTCCATCGATCAGAAAACTTGCCTCTACCGCAAATTTCACATCTGTGTGCACATGCACACACACACACAGAAACTTATATATGCCCATAAACACATATATTTGTATCATAATTTAAAGGCTTCTAAAAATGTGCTTTTAATTAAGAAATCAGCTTTTCTTCTTCTTCACTTAGTTCAATAGCTCATTGAGCCCCTAACTCAATGTTTTACCCTGCTGTTTCTCTTTGCATATCTCCTTGTGAAAGTTGTGCATGCTTCTCAGCTAAGTCCTCCACTCTGTTACCAAGTTCAGCAGGGAGGAGAGATGACCCTAAGGCAGAGTCTTGATGTGTCCCATCTTTTGAATCACTCTTAAGTCTTCATCCTTGCAGGGAGAGGAGAGATTTTTGGTATTACTGGTATAACAAAGTATCTTTATTGAGCTAGAACTGACACTACTTTCCCCAGATCTTCACTAACTTCTCTTGGGAAAAAACCTCCTTAATTTCTATTTTTTACTTTTTTATTTTTTATTTTTTTGTTTGTTTGTTTGTTTTGAGAGAGTGTGTGTGGGGGGAGGGTGTGTGGGTGGATGAGGGGGAAGGAAGGGTGGGACAGAGGGAAGAACAGAATCCCAAGCAGGCTCCATGTCCAAGAGAAACACAGGCATTGCTAAAAGAAATCAGAAAAAGTACAAGGAAAGTTTAACATTGCAGGATGGAAATCAGGAGAAGATGATTTGGGGTGCTCATGAGGCTGACCTTTAACACTCCCTACCTCTGGTTCCTGAGGCTGTCTGCTTGCTGGAGAAAAAAAAAATTATGGTTTTAAAAAAAATTAGAGAAGTAATTATATGACTGGTAGCCCAAGCAAGGCTTCTGTTTGTTTGTTTATTTGTTTGCCTATTTATTTTGGTAAGGCTTCTAAAAGACCTAGACATAATGGCAGAGTCTGGGGTGGAGTTTTCTCTGCTTGTGAAAGAGAAATTAGTTGAACAGAGGAGACACATAAGTGGTCAGCAAGAAGCTCTACAAAGACTCAGTGCATCTGGGAACATTGGTGTGTGCTGTGGGTCGAATTGTGTCCTCTTTTAAAGATATGTTTAAGTCCTAACCATCCATACCCACGATGGTGACCTTATTTGGAAATTGAGTCTTTGAAGATATAATCAAGTTGAGATCTTATTGGATTAGGATGGGTTCTAACCCAATGACTGGTATCTTTTTAAGAGGAGGACAATTTGGACACAGACACAGAGAGAACACCATGTGACCACAGAGACAGAGATAGGAGGGATATTTCTATAAACTGAGGAAGCCCAAGGATTCCTGGCAACCACTAGAAGCTAGGAGTCAAGGATGGATTTTTCCCTAGAGCCTTCGGGAAAACACAGCCTTACTGACACTTTGATTTTTGAACTTCAAGCCTCCAGAATTGTCAGATAATTTCTGTTGTTTTAAGACATCTGAATTTGCAGTAATTGGCAACTCTAGGCAACTAATATAGAATGTAAATATAGAATATTTACTAATAGAGAATATAGAGAAAGTTCTTTGCTCCAGGGTAGGAAGCCCCACTAGAGCATGGACATACCTCACACTGCAGATCACCTGAACAAGGCAGCAGCTTTTCCAGTATGGTCCAGAGGAGGTGCACAGCTGGTGTGGACATCCACCCTAGTGGGGACAAAGGGACAACAAACATGAAGCAGAGGAGATGAAAAGCAATAGAGGGTACTGTTAAATACACAGTTAATGACTTGTTACTTCTCATCTCCCCAGAGAGAACTTTGTGGACCACCTAAAGTAATTTATACTCCTTCCTTTATCCCCAGACTTTTTACTTAGCAAGCCCCAAATTGTAATATTTCTTTCTCTCTCTTCTTCTAACCATAAATTCTGTAAAGCAAATGTTACCTCCATCCTATTCATTATTGATTTCCAACACACAGGAAAATGTTTGAAAATTAGTATGTGCTCAAAAGGTATTTCCTGAATAAATGAATACATGAATGAAGACATCTATCCTTTTAGGGGATCTAAGAGGGACAAAAGAAAGAACAGCACTTTTGTCCTATGACTTGACAGCCAGAATTCTATTAGTTCACAATGTAATGGAAGCTGGAAGATATTAGCTATTTCTGTTCAAATCCAGACTGCTCTTACCATTTCTGGAGCCTGAGTTAATCCGACGCCAGACTGTCAGAAGGATGTGTATAAATAGATCATAGTTCACAGTTAGTGCTAAGACAAAATGATGCCATGGGACGTCACAAAGAAAAATATTTTGAGGAATAAGATGTTTGGGACTATGATAATTATCCCAAAGTCTGAAGACTTTTAATATGAAGCATACAGTTGTTTGGCTTGGTTTGGTTTGGTTTGGTTTGGTTTGGTTTGGTTTGGTTTGGTTTGTGTTGGGGAAGACATGACCACCAGGTCACTCGTGAGCTAGCTGGACCTGGGCACTCAGAAGCTCCTTACCTCCACTCCTATCCTTGGAATGTGGGCTCTGCTTAGCTTTCTTGCTCCCAGAGGTTGCTCTAAAAACAAAGCCTTGAGACAGTGATGTGTAGAGAACACCTGCACAGTACACTTAACTGAATCCAATTAAGGTCTCCTTATTAATTTTTAAGATTTGGTGGACAAGCATAGGGATCCATTCATCTTGCTGCTGTCCAAGACAAGCCTTGTGTATAAGTTCTTTTGCTTATTAAACCTGCCACCTACCAAGATGGAGTTGCTTCCCTCTTTCATTTCTCCCTGCCTTCTGCATACAGGGCAGTGTCAGCTAATACCTGGGAAGCTCCTGAGAGGGTGAAGAGCCAACAGGTTTTTGTTTTGTATTGTTTTGTTTCCTGGTTTCCTCAGCATGCAAAACAAGTATCAATGAATAGAATTTATGAGGACACAGACTTCGAAAGAATTTTCAAGCAACTAAATGTAGTTAATGAAGTGTGTGTATCGTTAGGGGTATTTCAGTTGAAGCCAAATAATCTCTTGTTAAGCAAGTATCCAATGAGAGTGAAATGGAAATCGGATTAAATAGTTTCAGAAGTCCCTTCCAGTCTTATGAATTTATGCTTCTGTAAAATTAGATATATAGATAGAGTCTCTGAGTATAACTGGGTTATTTTATTAAAAAGTACAAATGGAACCTTGGTGTTTTTTGTATTAACTTTCATCACATTTGTTTTTAAACCATTAGCATTTAGTATAAGTCAATACCACTTTTTTAGTACTTTTCTACTCCTACACTTATAAAAATTTGATTATTTTCCTCTAGTAATATAATGTTAATGGAGTTCTTTCACACTGTGCTGTTTTATTGCTAAACATGTTATGAAGTACTTACAAAGCACAAAGTACTTCAGGTTTATTTTAGACAGGACACATTGAGGTCAGGAAGTAATTCATTTAATAAATGAAGCTACACTGTAGTTTAATGACTTACAAACATGGCTTAGCAAGTATTAACTGGGGCAGGAATTAGAATCTGCGTCTGCAGATCTACTATACATTGCCAGTATTCTTTGCTTGGAGAGAAGAGAGCTTGGTTTACTGACTTCCAAATCTCAAGGGCTCACCAAAAGATAAAGTCTCAGGAAAGAATGAAAAGAAATTTTAATTCACCAATTTTAAGAGAGCATATCTGGAGGATCTTGAAACTAAATTGTCACTTTGCAAAAAAAAAAAAAAAAAATCAAGATGTTCTGAGAAATGATGAAATTTCCTCTAACATAAACCAGAATAACAGAATAAAAATGATGGATGTCTTCATTATCTTGAAATGGAGTAAATAGTGCATTGTAAGAATATAATGAATTTAAGATACATTCTTAGTCTACATTCACATTTTAATTCTTGGATGAAGTACAGCTTACATAACCACGCAGTGCTTGCTGGAAAGTAAACTATACAAATAGGTACAATGTTACTTGGAAGTTTTGACATTTAAAACTAGCTGTTGTTGGGAGAAATTTTACTTTACTTTACTTTACTTTACCCGTCATGATTCTTCTTGATCTAAGAATTAAATTGTCATGAGACAAATTAACAAGAGAAAGTCAAACTTAAGTATGTACATATGAAGAATCCCCATAAACAGGAAAGATTCCAAAGACAGGTATATATGTCATCCTAAACTAAGCAGAAGAGTGTTGAGGTCTAGGACTTGAGAGGAAAGGAAAACAATTCACAGGAAGATGAAAAAGAGCAAATGTTTGGTAAATAAATGTTTGCTAGACCATCTGAAACAATAGCACATGAAGAACTTTGATCAAATAGGCCTTGCTAGGTTCCTCCTTGTCTACCATACCTAGTTCATATTATACAATAGTTATCTATGATGAAAGCTCTCTTCCTGGAGCAAGTCCTCTATCTAAATTCTTTTAGGCAGTTAGCAGGGAGGCAAAAAGAAAAACTTCCTGAGCCTTCTGTCTCTTAAAATTAATTAGCTTAAAATAATTCATATGCCAAAGAGTCACTCATATTTTGGGGCAGCACACATTGCTTCATTACATTATAAACACAAATTGGGTGCCTGGGTGTCTCTGTCAGTTAAGTGGCTGCCTTCGGCTCAGGTCATGATCCTGGGCTCCTGGGCTCAAGTTCCATGTTGGGCTCCCTACTTGGTGGGAAGTCTGCCTCTCCCTCTGCCTCCCCCTGCTTGTGCTCCTGCTCTCTCACTCTTTCTCTCTCTCTCTCAAATAAATAAATAAAATCTTTTTAAAAATAAACAGAAATCATCACTGAGCTTTCTCTATATGTTTCAGTTCCCATTTAGTTGGCAAGGGGCTCAAATTTTCTTCGCTAAGATGTGCTTGCAATTGAACACATAAACAATTGTGAGGTAAAGATGCACAGTGCCTTCTTGACGGGTGATGGAAATAAAATATGTAAAAAGCCATCCACAGAGTTTACACTTGTAACAGTGTTGATTCATGAATCGTATCCTGGAGATCTCTTCACTTCAAACAAAGGTCCCTCTGGTTATTTACTGATTCTGATATTTTTTTTTAAGTCCTGTTGGAGCAAACCATTTCCCTAAAAGAGACACCCCTCTCAATGCTGCTTTTAATTGCCACCATGAAATAATTGTGATGTCACTCCTACCTGAGTCAGCTAAGCCACTGCATCCATTATGTGATTAGTGCATTTTGAACAAAATTAAATCTTAGTAATTCAGGTGATTTATCCCATAGAAACAATGTGGAACATACGTGAAGTACTCTCACTATCCAACAGCAGTGCAGGCTGCAGCAGTCACCACAGCTTTCTAGTAATAACTACAGCCAGGCCTAGGTGACTGAGACGCAAAAGGTTATTTTGTTGTCATCATTTCCTAAGTGAGTTCCTTAGCTACTTGTGATTCTCATAGGGCCACACAGTAAATCTTTGGGGCTGGAACGATAACTGATAAGACTGCTGAGTCATATTTGTGCTTATTTCAAAAGCAATTATAGTGATTTATACTTAGGAAGAAAAATACATAATAAAGAGAAACTCTCTGTTTTCCATCCCCCACAACCATACATTTTAACTGCTTGTTATTATTTTGATTCAAAAAGAATCTATCTTCTCAAAGCTCAACATACACATCAAACTCTAAAGTATCATGTTGAAATAGTCTCTGAGGCAGATCTCTGTTCTAAATACACAATTTAAAAATGTGATTAGATCAAGTTTATTAGCTACCACAAGCTCAGAGGCAAGACGTTTCATTTTCAATAATAGAGATCCTTTTTGTGTCAATACTGAGCTTCTAGATCTGTTTAAATTCTTGTTTGGATTGAAAATGATTTAAATTTTTGTTTAGATCGAAAACAAAAATTCCCTTTTGTTTGAGCTATTTATACTTGATGTAGCAGAGAAATATGTTTCATTCATTTAGAGAACATTATTGAACAACAGCTATTTCTCAGAAATTGTTCTACTTATGGTTTTAAGGATAAAAACACAAGCACTCTTGAGGTACACACAGGTCTAAATACAAGAGAAATGAGAAATTCCAGAAGCACAAGCCTATAGGAACACAAAACTATAAATGAAACAGAAGAGAATGTGCTGAAGATAGGCTGAAAATGGAATTAATCACTCCAAAGTCTCCATTCAAAGACTTCTACTTGAGGTGCCACTCTAGCAATCCTATTCCAGAAACTCTCAATGTTATTGGTGTCTTACTCAGATCAAGCTGCTGTAACAAAATACCATAAACTGTGTGGCTCAAACAACAGAAATATATTTTCTCTCAGAGTTCCAGAGGCCGGGAAGTCCAAGGGCAAAGTGCTAGCCAGGTTGGTTTCATTCTGAGGCTTCTTCTCTTGGCTTGTAGGTGGCTACCTTCTTTCTGTGTACTCAAGTGGAAAGAGGAAGTTCTGTTATCTTTTCCTTCTCTTATAAAGACACTAATCCCATTATGCCTCTACACTCATGATCTTATCTAAACTAATTACTTCCCCAAAGACTCTACCTCCTAATACCATCACACTGGGGATTAGGACTTCATCATATGCATTTGGATGGGATACATGGGTCCATAACATTTGGTCTAACACATGGGTGTTAGAAGCTAGAAAGAAGAAGGTAGCAAAAATACTGCATTAAAATTTAAAAAGCTGAAATTATTTTCTTAGTTTTGTCTGGGAAATAAAGAGATGATATCTGGAATGTGGCACAAAATTAGTACAATTAGTAAACCTAAAATAATAAGTGGACATTTTTGGAACATTTATCTAGATACTTCAGAAGAGTAAGTCTGATTTTGAGAAAAAGTGTTTTTAATCATTCAACCATAAAAATACTTATTGTTCTGAGTTCTATGGAAAATATAGTTCAGTGTGTGACATGGTTTTTCAGTGCAGAGAACTTACTTTCTCGTTTGCTTCTAATCATAGCACACAACACAATATAAAAGATGTATTTCTCCATTCTAAATTTTTGACTCAACATTTCTGGTTCAAGATGCCTGTCTTTATCTTTCTTACTTCAAAAAATCCCATTGAAATAACATAAAAACAAATCCTCAGCAATCCTGTCAACCCAGGAAATGTGTCATCAGCGCAGCAGAACCAAAAAGCATTTTTATGAGAATAAACTGATGGAAAAATGCAACGGAGCTGAATCATGAAGACTAAGTTCAGAGGGAATGGGTCCCAGAAAAAGTGAGCCATGTGTTGTTGGCTTTACTGATCTCATGTGCACAGAGGCTAACTCTGAGCAACTGCCTTCCACCGGTAAAGCCCTTCAAGTTGGGACGGGATCTGCCACATAGAGAAGCAGGACAGAGCTTCAAGTGATCTATTGCAGCCATAAAAGACATAAAGCCTCCGCCCACAGGAGATATACAACTAGGGCTCCTGGGTGGATCTGCACGTTAAGCATCTGACTCTTGGTTTCCCTTCAGGTGGTGACCTCAGTGTCGGAAAGTGGAGTACTGCACTGGGCTCTGTGTTGAGCTTGAAATTCTCTCTCTCTCTGTCTCTCTCTCTCTCTCTGCACCCCCACAGCTCACTTGTATGCTCTTTCTAAAATAAATAAATAAAATCTTTAAAAAAAAAAAAGAAGAAGAAGAAGAAGAAGAAGATACAAGTAAGTATTCCCCAATAGAAAGCCAACCTAGGGGTGGCCTCTGGGTGGCTCAGTGGGTTAAGCCTCTGCCTTCTGCTCAGGTCGTGATCTCAGGGTCCTGGGTTCGAGCCCTGCATCTGGCTCTCTGCTCAGTGGGGAGCCTGCTTCCTCCTCTCTCTCTCTGCCTGCCTCTCTGCCCACTTGTGATTTCTCTGCCAAATAAATAAATAAAACCTTAAAAAAGAAAGAAAGAAAGCCAAGTTGGTCTCATTTTTGCTACTGCGGGTATGGGTGCACACACACACACACGCACGTGCACACACACATGCACGCGCACAGACACAGGACTGAGTCTGCATCATCTGAATCTATATTCGCTGCCAAGACAACATAAACTTTCATGTGAACACTGGAATATTCTCCTGCTGTCAACAGCAATCTAAAATATCGACTATAGATCTAACAGACAATGAATCTTAAGCAACCATTTCAGGAAAATCAACAACATAAGGAAAAGCAAATAAAATCTATAAACAAAAGAAACAAATGACCCCAAGCAACCAAGGAGCATTTGAAAATAAGCATAACTAGTAACTTCTAAAAGATTCAAAAGGATAACTCATCCATTAAGAATGAGGCTGCTAAGAGAAAGAAATTACTAAAACAATCAATAAGCAGGATGAATAGAAAGTGAAATGCAGCAAAAAATCAATCCTACATATTGCCCCAGAATGCCATGCAAATAAGTAAAGAAATAAAAGAAAAATGATCAAAAGTAGGAAAGAAGAAGGGATAAGCCATGGAGTATAGATCTATAAATTCCAACACCCATTGACCAAGTGCTTCTCTGCAGAAGCACAGAAAGCAGAAAAGAGACAGAGAAGAGGAAATAGGGAAAAATAAAAAGAAATGTAAAATACCCTATTCTTCAAAAAATGCTCCAGTTTATAGTTTGAATAGCCCCAATGATTCTGGTCAAAAAGTAAATCAGGCTGATCCCAAAATGTGTATAAAAAAATAAAGGGTCAGGGCACCTCGGGGGCTTAGTCAGTTAAGCCGATGCCTTCGGCTTAGGCAACATCCCAGGGTTTTGGGATCAAGTCCTGCATGGGGCTCCTTGCTCAGCAGGGAGCCTGCTTCTCTTTCTGCCTCTGCCTGCCACTCTGCCTGCTTGTGCTCACTCTCTCTCTCTCCGACGAATAAATAAATAAATAAAATCTTTTTAAAAATAAGATAAAATAAAGGGCCAAGACAATTAGGTAGATAAACAAAATAGGAGGGTTCTCTTTCCTAGAAAGCAGGACGTTACCAGCCAGAGTGATTAGATAGTGTGGTCTAGGTCAGGGAAGGACAGACAGTGCTATAGGACCAGGCAGCGAGCCCGGAAGCAGGGAGAGGTAGAGGAAAACTTAGCATAGGGCTAAAGCAGTAACAATCAGTGAGGCCAAAATGGACTGCTTAGTGCTGGAGTACTGATTAGTAATACGGAAATAGGATCCCTGTCTCACTTCTTGCAAAGATAAAATCATTCCCATGAAAATTATAGACTTATATGTGAAAATCAAAACTTAAAATTTGTTTAAAAAAATTGGAAAATGTGTGTTAATGAGGATATAAAAAAGTGGAAGGTCCATGCAGTCATAATTTGAGTGGAGCTGGCTTCACCACCTTGGAGAGCAATCTGGCCATATCTATTTAATACATATTAATAACAATTGAAGCTGAAAATGTGCATATCCTAAAACCCAGAAATAGGTAGTCTTAAGTAGCAGAAAATAAAAAATAAAAATAAAATGAAATTGGAAAACTAAACATCAGTTAATAGGAGAGTAAACAAACTGTGGTATATTCATAAATTTTGGGATAATCAATGAATATTATATAGTAAGCATAAAAACAAATCAGAGCTACTTGTATCAGGATAAATAAATCTCAAAAAAAAGCAAGCTGCAAAATTGTGTGTATGGTATGATACTACCTGTCTTGAGTGTAAAAAGATACAAACATCGTATTTACCTATATGAGTGCGTATATTCAAAATATTTGAAATTACGTGGGAATCATGCACATTGTGTCATGGGAGTGACAATAGTGAGGGAGGTAAAGTGTTAGGATCAGGGCCAGGTACACAGAAGGTTTCAACTCTGTCTGCAACTTTTTTGTTTATGACAATGTGTCTTATGAAATGTCATAGAAATATGTAATAGAAAATATGATAAAATAAGATTTGATAAAACTGGCAAACAGTCATCCAAGTTTATCTTTATTTTTGTCCACATTTTTATATGTTTAACATGATTCATAAGTCAAATTTTACAATTAATTCAATAAATATTAAGTATATTTTAAAAATAAATGGTGAACAAATGAATCAGTGAAACTTGTAATTAAATACAAATAAGGGTTAGTGTGAGATATTATAAGACTATTAATAATCTGACCAGTTTGAGTGGCTTTTCCAGTGTCACACAGCTAATAAATGGCAGAGCCAAGATTTAAACTGAACCTTTATTGAGCACCTCACTCCTCTTCTTAAAATACCAGAATAAAATATAAGAGCTGATTTAGAATACTAATTTGTCTAGGACTTCCTAAATAAAACATAATACCCCAAAGTCATAAAAACCAACAATACCACCAACACAATTAAAATACAAATAAGTACTGGGGAAAAATATTTGCATACTTTAAAAAGGATTAATATTCAAAATACAAAGAGTTTCAACTTTGAAAGAAAAAGATGACAAAGTAAGAACATAAACATATGAAGAAGCAATTCATGGAAAAAGAAATATAGAGGGCCAAAAACAATATGAGAAAATGTTCCAAAATAAAACAGCATTAGATTAAAAGAATTTAAACTGCTCATCACAAGCACTGTGGGCCAAGAGTGTGGAGAAATACTTTTTCCTGTATCAGTTCTGGGACTCTAAAACTGGGTGTTAATTTAACAGTCTTTCAAAACTAAAACTGCACATATAGAACAGATTTCCCACATAAATGCAAAGCTATATATACATGATTATTTGAAATAAAGAAAAATTGGAGGTGTCCAAAATACTCAGCAATAGGGAAATGGCAAGACAGAATATAGAGTACAAATACATTATATATATTAAGTTATATATAAAACTATATGTTACATATAACAATAATAAGATAGGCACATGTGTACTGAAATGGAAAGGTTGTCAAGAAAAATCAAGTAGTGGAAAAAGCGCATCAAAGAACAATTTACTTAGGTTAATTCTATTAACTAAAAAAAAAGGAGAACAAAATTCAATTATAAAAGTAACATAACTGTATAGTATAGTCATGACATAGTGACATATATATAGATCTTATAATATTTTACACACATGTGTAAAACTATGAAAGTTCTCTAGAGAAACATACTAAACTATGGCCACTGGAACTGCCCTGGTTGAGAGGGATGAAAGAGCAAATAGTAAAAGGAACTTAAACATTTTACTCCATGTGCTTCTATTTTTTTAAATACAAATGTATGACTTTGAAGACCTTTCTAAATAAAAATTATGAAATGTTCAAAATATAAATATCATGTGTGGATTATTTATAACAAACAAATGCATATGTTATGGACTGAATCGTGTCTCCCTAAATTCAAAATTTTGAAGTCCCAACCCTCAGTACTTCAGAATGTAATCTTATTTGGTGATAAAATCTTTAAAGAGGTGATCAAGTTAATTGAGTTCATTAGGGTGGGGTTCTAATCCAAAATGGCTGGTGTTTTTATAAGGAGATGAAGAGACACCAGGGATGGGCACACATGGAGGAAAGACTATCTGAGGTCACAGTGAAAAGGCAGCCACCGACAAGTCCAAAAGAGGGGCCTTAGAAGAAACAAACTCTGCTGACACCTTCATCTTCTGGGACCTCTAGCCTCCAGAGCTGTGAGAAAATTAATTTCTGTTGTCTAAATCATCCAGTCCACGGTATTTTGTTATGGCGGCCCTAGCAAACTAATACACACGTTTAGGATTTCATTCAGCTTGGCCTGTGCAGACATGAGCTTAGCAGATTAGTGGAAGAAGAGTATGTGGGAGAATTTCAATGAAGAAATGAGATTCAGTTTGGTTTGGTCCTGGGACCTCACCTTTTTACTTTCCTTTCCTTGGACAGAGTTACCTGGGCAAATTAATGTCTTCCATGGCAATATCAATAAGCGCTAAATTGTACTTGCAATATACCAAGTGTAGTACATAAATTATCTCATTTATTCCTTGCAATAACCTCTTATAATAGACACAAACTTCAGTCCCATTTTATAGACAAGAACACTAAGCTTAGAGAGAGATTAGATGAACTTAGAATTTAAACCCAGCATTCTGGCTTTAAGACTTGGTTTTTTAAACTACTTCCCTCTATAGCTCCCAGATTCCAAATCACATTTTTTTTTCCATCTCTTCTGTATTGTGTCTGCTGCTTTTGGAGCAGGGAGATATATTCCAGGTTAAAACAGTGTGTTATCAAATCACTTAAAACCTTAATAGACTCTAAGAAATTTCAAAATGAATTGGTCATGTATAATATTACTAATTTGCTCACTGTACCAGTAATAAATATTCCTTTGACTACACTAGATGTTATTGAGTTAAAACACCCTGAAAATTGTTATTTTGGTATTCTTTTCTTTTATTGACTACTCCACAGCCAGGCTTCATTCAGAATGACAGTAAGTACTACCTTACTTGTTTCTTTTGTTACAGAGCATCAATATTGATCCTTTTTCTAGCTCAACAGTCTTAATGTGATTGAATACTTACTGCTAGTCTTGACTAAAAGTTTAAATGGTGATAAGATATCAAATTCTAGGAAGTGAGATTTTGGAAAAGGTGAAAAATGTATTAGACTTCAAAGATGTTATTTGGAGGATTTTTTTCTTTCCGTCCATTGGACATGATCAGTCTCTCTCTCCCATCGTTACCCTCTTCTACTTTAATTAAAGAAAGAAGGGGTCTGTTCTGAACCATTTGCTCCTGAACCATCTTTCTGTGAACCAACTTCTCATCAATATATGCTCCGATTACCTCTTTTAGCTCTTCCGGAGCCACAGATCATTCGCTTATGGGCCTACTTTGAATTCTGTGCTATCATATGGATTAGACATGAGTAAAAAGGTAAATATCAGATGTGCCTCTTTTTTAGTTACTGACACACCTCTTTGTCCCCCACATCGTGATCAGAATTTTATTGTGTATCAGAACTTACTAGTTTGAATACAGAAAAGGAAAACTTTTTAATCTCATGTGAATTTACTTTTCTTTAGTTGCTTGAGAAATAGGCATCAAAGAAAGTTATCCTTTTACATTTGATCTTTAGAATACCTTGTCGCACTCCACTATTATCCTTAAGTTCACATTAGAAAGAGTATCAGATAACATGCAAGTCTGCCTGCCATCCGTGGTGATGAAATTCAGTCCCTAACTCAAGGTTGGTTTTCCTTTAAAACATGCTCCTACCATCAGACAATTCATGGAAAATAAATATCATCCAACAACACAGTTCCCAGCACTGTGATTATTTAGTCCAGACTAACCTCTGATCTAAGAAGAGGAGGTTCTTTTTAGACAGGCCAGAGGGCTTTGGTGCCATTGAGTATAATATAAAGTGGGGAATCAAGGTTCTCCCTGGACTTCTAGACACATCAGTTTAATCAGACACAGCTCTCCTAAAGACAAGCATTCATTCTTATAGAGAGCACAGTCCAGGTCCATATTTTTGAAGAAAAGCAGTTTCCTAAATGCAACATGATCCACACAGATTCCTCACACAATAAATATCAGGCTATAATTTATATTAGTTAAAAGAATGACGACAGTCCTATCAACCCCTCTTCTCGGCTTTTTAGGTTGTTTAGAAAATAGCACAACCACAAAACCATCCAGCCACTGGTGCCTAGAAAAAGCAACATGGATATTTCCCACTATTCTATACCTTAGGCCTGTTCATATTTTCATGCTATTCTCTGTACTGGAATGAAATCTTAATATTTATGAGTCTCCTGAGAACACCCAGGTGGACAAGAGGGGAAGGGCCTCTCTTCTAAACAGAGAGATAAAGACAGCTTTAGCCTGTCTTTCTGGTGTATAAAAGATGTGTGCTTTGGTTTGTTTTAAATGATTGCTTTTATCTCTATTTGGACATATTAACAAAATTATTTAATGAATTTTTAATCTTGAATGATCTCATTTTTTTTTACCAATTCTTCAGACTTATGTACAATATAGAATTAAGACAAATGTTCAAAAGATCATTTATATACACAAATACCTCTCTATGAAGTACAGGTTAAATTATGAGTTTTGCTCACGTAATTTCCTTCCTTATATCACTATTGAGCAGACTGGTATTATCAAAGAAAATAAATGATCTAGAAAAATAACCTAGTAACTGAATCACATCGATTTTTACAGAAAGATGTTTGTGGTTTCCTCTTTGAATAATCTTCATTCTGCACTCTTCCCTCTAAATTCATCTGCTTTCATAGCTTTATTATTATACAGAGGACTTCCTGTTGAAAATGGGAATTTATAATGTGCATTTTTGGAGATGATTAGGAATGTGTGTTTCAGAAACACTTAATTGCATATTTAAGAAGAATTGAGGTGTCTCAGCATACCACTATTATTTTATAAATAAAAAAGATAATTCAGGATGGAGGATAAACTCTCCAGAACTTGAAGATTCTCCTGATTGCACCAAATGACCTAGAGAGTACATAAGAATGTGAGTAAGCTCCATAAGGGCAGGAATCACTCTTTTGCATAACTGATGTATTCCAAGTGCCAGATTTAAAGTGAAGGGGTAGAAAACAATTTACCATGCTAATGGACATCAAAGAAAGCTGGAGTGGCAATCCTTAGATCAATTAGATTTTAAGCCAAAGACTATAATAAGAGATGAGGAAGGACACTATATCATACTCAAAGGATCTGTCCAACAAGAAGATCTAACAATTATAATATCTATGCCCCTAACATAGGAGCAGCCAACTATATAAACCAATTAACAACAAAATCAAAGAAACACATGGACAATAATACAATAATAGTAGGGGACTTTAACACCCCCATCACTGAAATGGACAGATCATCCAAGCAAAAGATCAACAAGGAAATAAAGGCCTTAAATGACACACGGACCAGATGGACATCACAGATATATTCAGAACATTCCATCCCAAAGCAACAGAATACATATTCTTCCCTAGTGCACATGGAGCATTCTCCAGAACAGATCACATATGGGTCACAAATCAGGTCTCAACCAGTACCAAAAGACTGGGATCATTCTCTGCATATTGTCAGACCACAATGCTCTGAAGCTAGAACTCAATCATAAGAGGAAAGTTGGAAAGAACTCAAATACATGGAGTCTAAAGAACATCCTACTAAAGAATGAATGGGTCAATCAGAAAATTAAAGAAGAATCAAAAAAATTCATGGAAACAAATGATAATGAAAACACAACTGTTCAAAATCTATGGGACACAGCAAAGGCAGTCCTGAGAGGAAAACATATAGCGATACAAGCCTTTCTCAAGAGACAAGAAAGGTCTCAAATACACAACCTAACCCTACATCTAAAGGAGCTGGAGAAAGAAGAGCAAAGAAAGCCTAAACCCACCAAGAGAAGAGAAATAATAAAGATCAGAGCAGAAGTCAATGAAATAGAAACCAAAAAAAAAAAAAAAAAAAGTAGAACAAATCAACAAAACTAGGAACTTGTTCTTTGAAAGAATTAATAAGATTGATAAACCCCTGGCCAGACTTATCAAAAAGAAAAGAGAAAGGATCCAAATAAAGAAAATCATGAATGAAAGAGGAGAGATCACAACCAACACCAAAGAAATACAAACAATTATAAGAACATATTATGAGGAACTATCCACCAACAAATTTGTAAATCTGGAAGAAATGGATGCATTCCTAGAGACATATAAACTACCAAAACTGAACCAGGAAGAAATAGAAAACTTGAAAACAAACCCATAACCAGTAAGGAGATTGAAGCAGTCATCAAAAATCTCCCAACAAACAAGAGCCCAGGGCCAGATGGCTTCCCAGGGGATTTCTACCAAACATTTAAAGAATTAATTCCTATTCTCCTGAAACTGTTCCAAAAAATAGAAATGTAAGGAAAACTTCCAAACTCATTATCAGTATTACATTGATCCCCAAACCAGACAAAGACCCCATCAAAAAAGAGAATTACAGACCAATATCCTTGATGAACACAGATGTGAAAATTCTCACCAAAATACTAGTCAATAGGATCCAACAGCACATTAAAAGGATTATCCACCATGACCAAGAGGTATTTATTCCAGAGCTGCAAGGTTGGTTCAACATCTACAAGTCAATCAATACAATACAATACATTAATCAAAGAAAGGACAAAAACCATATGATATTCTCAATACTGCTGAAAAAGCATTTGACAAAAGTACAGTATCCTCTCTTGATCAAAATTCTCACAGTGTATGGATAGAGGGTACATACTTCAATATCATCAAAGCAATCTATGAAAAACCCACAGCAAATATTATTCCAATGGAGAAAAACTGAGAGCTTTTCCATTAAGGTCAAGAACACAGCAAGGATGTCCATTATCACCACTGCCATTCAGCATAGTACTAGAAGTCCCAGCCTCAGCAATCAGACAACAAAAAGAAATTAAAGGCATCCACATCAGCAAAGAAGAAGTCAAACTATCACTCTTTGCAGATTTTATGATACTTTATGTGGAAAACCTAAAAGACTCCACTCTAAAACTGCTAGAACTCATACAGGAATTCAGTAAAATGTCAGGATATAAAATCAATACACAGAAATCAGTTGCATTTCTATATACGAACTACAAGACAGAAGAAAGAGAAATTAAGGAGTCAATCCCATTTACAACTGCACCCAAAACCATAAGATACCTAGGAATAAACCTAACCAAAGAGGCAAAGAATCTGTACTCACAAAACTATAAAGTACTCATGAGAGAAATTGAGGAAAACACAAAAAAAGGAAAAATGTTCCATGCTCATGGATTGGAAGAACAAATATTGTGAAAATGTCTATGCTACCTAAAGCAATCTACACGTTTAATGCAATCCCTACCAAATCCCATCCATTTTTTTGAAGAAAAGGAACAAATAATTCTAAAATTTATATGGAACCAGAAAAGACCTCAAATAGCTAGAGGAATGTTGAAAAAGAAAGCCAAAGTTGGTGGCATCACAATTCCAGACTTCAAGCTCTATTACAAAGCTGTCATCATCAAAACAGTATAGTACTGGCACAAAAACAGACATATAGATCAATGGAACAGAATAGAGAGCCCAGAAATAGACCCTCAACTCTATGGTCAACTAATCTTCGAAAAAGCAGGAAAGAATGTCCAATGGAAAAAAGACAGCCTCTTCAATAAATGGTGTTGGGAAAATTGGACAGCCACATGCAGAAAAATGAAACTGGACCATTTCCTTACACCACACACAAAAATATGCTCAAAATGGATGAAAGACCTCAATGTGAGAAATGAATCCATCAAGATGCTTGAGGAGAACACAGGCAGCAACCTCTTTGACCTCAGCCACAGCAACTTTTTCCTAGAAACATCGCCAAAGGCAAAAATGAACTATTGAGACTTCATCAAGATCAAAAACGTTTGCACAACAAAGGAAACAGTCAACAAAACCAAAAGACAACTGACAGAATGCGAGAACATATTTGCCAAAGACATATCAGATAAAAGGCTAGTAGCCAAAATCTATAAGGAACTTATCAAATTCAACACCCAAAGAACAAATAATCCAATCAAGAAATGGGCAGAGGACATGAACAGACATTTCTGCAAAGAAGACATCCAGACGGCCAATAGACACATGAAAAGGTGGTCCACATCACTCCACATCAGGGAAATACAAATCAAAACCACAATGAGATACCACCTCCATGCCAGTCAGAATGGCTAGAATTAACAAGTCAGGAAATTACAGATGCTGGCAAGAATGCGGAGAAGGGGGAACCCTCCTACACTGTTGGTAGGAATGCAAGCTGGTGCAGCCGCTCTGGAAAACAGCATGGAGATTCCTCAAAAAGTTGAAAATAGAGCTACCCTATGGCCCAGCAATTGCACTACTAGGTATTTACCCTAAAGATACAAATGTAGTGATCTGAAGGGGCACATGCACCCAAATGTTTATAGCAGCAATGTCCACAATAGCCAAACTATGGAAAGAACCTAGATGTCTATCAACAGATGAATGGATAAAGAAGTGGTGTGCATATATATACACACACACACACACACACACACACACACACACACACGATGGAATACTATGCAGCCATCAAAAGAAATGAAATCTTGCCATTTGCGATGACGTGGATAGAACTAGAGGGTATTATGCTGAGCAAACTATGTCAATCAGAGAAAGACAATCATCATATGATTTGCCTGATATGAGGAATTTGAGAGGCAAACTGGGGGTTTGGGGGGTAGGGAAGGAAAAAATGAAACAAGATGGGATTGGGAGGGAGACAAACCATAGTTGACTTTTAATCTCACAAAACAAACTGAGGGTTGCAGTAGGTAGCAGGGTAGGGAGAGGGTGGCTGGGTTATGGACATTGGGGAAGGTATGTGCTATGGTGAGTGCTGTGAAGTGTGTAAGCCTGACAATTCACAGACCTGTACCCCTGGGGCTAATAATACATTGTATGTTATTTTAAAAAATAAATTAATTTTTTAAAAAAAGAAAAGAAATAATCTTGGGGCACCTGGGTGGCTCAGTGTGTTAAGCCTCTCCCTTTGGCTCAGGTTACGATCTCAGGGTCCTGGGATCAAGCCCTGCATCAAGCTCTCTGCTCAGCAGGGAGCTGCTTCCCTGTGCCCCTCTGCCTGCCTCTCTGTCCACTTGTGATCTCTCTCTGTGTCAAATAAATAAATTAATTAAATCTTTAAAAAAAGAAAGAAAGAATCTTGGCAGTTTCAAGGCCCAGATCCTATGCCAGCACAACCAGAGGATAGCCAACCAGGAGAGATGAAGTAGTAGGGGATGAGATCAGAAAAGAAGGGCACACAGCCATGGAGACCTTGTATTCCTGGTTCATTGGGAACCCAGCGAACATTCTAAAGCAGGAAAGTAACACAGTGTGATGTTTTGAAGAAGAGCACATTGGTTGTTGTGTTGTGTTGTGTTGTGTTGTGTTTTACCTGTTGGTTCTTATCTTTAGCTCTAGAGGCATAAAGAGAAGAGGTCAAGGCCCAGAAGAAAAGAAACACTGAGAGAGGACACTCAGAGTTCTCTACTAGTTTAGAATTCTTAAAGGATCACCAAGAGTGTTTGTTTAAAACGCAGATTCCTAGAACATACTCCTAAGAAATACTGATTCAGGGGGAGTTGAGTGGAACCAAGAGTTTGCCATTTAACAATGTCCCCCAGATGATTCAGGTTCAAGTGGCCTACAGATCACTTTGATTCAGTAATCATTTTGAGTAAAAAAGAAAAGAGTTAATGATTCTTTAGGGTGACCAACCCAGTTCATCATTAGAGGAAAAGAGCAGGAATCAGGTGAACGAAACCCATCCAGAAAACAGCTGGACCCTTGACTAGAATTGGATTTCTGATGAAAGTTTTCTGATCTTCCTTTAAAAGAAAGAGACAGAAAGACAGAATGTATGAACATAAAGGATATATGCTCAATAGTGCTTGGGTTCAGCTTGACCTGGTGCTTTGAGCAGGGCATCACATTAAAGCACCACATTTCATCAATAACTCAGTTTCCTAACCTGCCCCCATGCCTTCCATACTTCAATCCTTGTCCTAAATCTCTTTACAGCTGTGATTACAGTCCTCGTTGCCCATTAAGCTCTTGCTTCTCCTTGAATCATGGCAAGTCTTGTCTCTCATGGTTACCGGTCTTTGATTCTGGCGTTTGCATTTCTCTTTTGGCAACACACACAGAAAGCTGGAGTGGATAATGAGCAGCCTGACTCTCACTGGTTCATCCTTCTCAGACAATACTTAAGCTGACTTTTCTGATCTGTCCATAATTGAGGGGAGACCCAAAAAAGGCATTTTGCACATACAGTAATGGATTGCTTTCCTCTAAAACTGTACCCATTCCATTCTGCAACTGTGGTGGCAAGAAATTCAACATGGCTTTCTGTTTTCCCCCTAAAAATAAAGAGGACTGAACATATTCACTGCAGAATTCCACACTCTCTCGTGAGATATGATCTAAAAGAATATTGCCTGAGCATATGGCTTCAAGAGAAGTTGGCAAGTTTCCTGGATAGCAACGGCAGACAGCCAGGCCCAACTATGGCATATTATCCTTACCTGTAGGACAGACGGGGCAAGCACATATCTTAATGGCAGTCAGGTCAAGGGTCCAAGCAGCCCACCACCAAATTTAAAAAGAAGCTGGTGCAAATAGAGAAAATCTGTTACCAACAGCCAAGAGAGCACAGGGCCTGAGAAGGGGGTGGGATGGGGCCCAGAGAAGCTCCCATTCCCACTGTGTCTACTGGGGCCCTCCTCATATCTAAGTTGATAGCCCAGCCTTGACTAGAAAGAAGGAACTGTTCTTGCCCCTCGCTTTACTCCTTCACCCCTGAACTTGATTCCTTCATTAGAGAGAGGGAATGAGAACAGTCAGTGCCGGTAGTCTGGAATTACTATATTTGAAGAATGGTCCCAGGCTGCTGATTCAATGGGAGTGCTGAGACAGATTCTTAGACCCATTTGTACATACTTTCCAACCTGGATGTTTCACTTTTCTAGGTACAAATATAGTCGTTTTCTTTATGTTCCCAGGCTACCCAACCTCTTTATCCTGACTAAGAGAACAAAGAGATTGGATAGAGCTGGGTTAGCTGTAACTATTAAAATTATTTCAATTATTATTGTTATTGCAATCGCCATACATTTTTTAATAGGAATTTTAATAAAATTGTCTGCCTGTTAACTCGGGTTTCACCATCTGAAAGCTAATTCTCTTTTTTAAAAGCAAGTTCCTATGCCCCTTGCAGCATTTTACTGACAAAATTATACAACTTCTGTCCCACTCCACCTGCAGTCAGGCCTGAGGAGTCCCACCTGTAAGAATGTTCCACACAATGCCTCGTGCAGAGAAGGTACAAATGAATAGTTATTGTATAAATTTGAAGGAAGAATTTTTTCTTTATAATTCTGAGAAGAGAGGAATATTTTTCCTTCCTAACGGGTATTTAGTGGTGATATCCAAGCATGTACTATTCGAAATATCCATTTTCCCAACCTCTTCTTCCTTCGTGATTACTTGTACCTAGTGGTCACACTGACTCTGATTTCTTCCTTCAGGTCTATCCTCCAGACTGCCAACAGGATGTTATTTCTACAGTGTAAGTTGAATCACACAATTATCTTCCTTATAATTTCACCCTCTGCAGGAATAAAAGCCAAATTTCTTTGTCTCTGCGCAGGTTCTTAGGGATCCTTCACTCCCACTTTTTACACCACACCAAACTCCTGGCATTTTCAAGTTCAGCACTTCTTACTTTTGCACGTGTTATTTGTCTTACCTGAGATATTCCTTTTGTGCCTAGATGACACCCCGTCTCCCTTCAAGGCTCCTGAAGTGTCAGCTGTCCCCAGGAGATGTCCATGAATTTGTCTGCTCAGAAAAACTTAATCACTGACAACACAGCCTTGGCTCACTCCTTTGATGTGCTACTTCGTGCACAGTTGTTAGGAAGCCAGATGGAAAAGCAGACTGCTTGCCACGGAATTCCTAGTTACCGCTTACTGTGTAAGCTGTGTGACCCTGGGCAAGTTCCCTAACTGCTTAGCGTCCCGTGTCCTCACTTATCAAACGAAGATAATACAATAACTATTGCAGAAAAGAGTTGGGAAGGTTAAATGAGCTAACACAGGCAAAGTGTCTGATACCTAAGATGTTTGATAAATGATGGCTATTATTATTACTAAGTACACTTTATATTGAGGCATAACAGGCCTGAAGTGTATAATTCGTAAGTGTACAATTTGATGAATTTTCTCATAGTGAAACATACCTGTATATCCACTCCGATAAAAAGTAACAAACAGAACTTCACCAGCACTCTAAAAACCTCCCTTGTCATTACCCATCCCTTCAAGGTCACAATTCTGACTTCCATCTGCTTAGGTTGGTTTTGTTTAATCGTGCCTGTACAAACAGTATGATATGATATGTAATTTTGTGTCTGGCTTCATTGACTCAACATTGTACTTGGGTGGTCTGTCCATCTTGATACATACCATGAAGCAATAATCCATTCCTTTTCATTACTGTAGACCAGTGTATAACATTCTGTTATCCGAATACACCCTCAGCTTCATCATTTATTCTAATGGAGTTTTGTGGCAGGGGGTGGGGGGGTAAAAAAAAGCAAAACACATAACATGAGATCCACCGTTTTAACAGATTTTTAAGTATACAGTACATTATTGTTAACCTTAAGCACAATGTTGTACAAGCAGATCTCCAGAACATTTTCAGCTTGTATAACTTAAATTTATAACCATGGAACCACAACTCCCCACTTCCCTCAAACCTCAGTTCCTGGGAATTTACTTTTTGTTTCTATGAGTCTGACTTCTTCAGATAGTTCGTATAAATGGAATTGTGCAGTATTTGTCTTTCTGTGACTGATTTCATTTAGCATAATGTCTGGAAGATTCACCCATGTTGTCACATCTGACAGGATTTCCTTCTTTTTTTTTTTTTTTTTTTTTTTAAGATTTTATTTATTTATTCGACAGAGAGAGACACAGCGAGAGAGGGATCACCAGCAGGGGGAGTGCGAGAGGAAGAAGCAGGCTTCTCGCTGAGCAGAGAGCCTGATGTGGGGCTTGATCTCAGGACCCTGGGATCATGACCTGAGCCGAAGGCAAACACTAACGACTGAGCCACCCAGGTACCCTGGATTTCCTTCTTTTTAAAAACAAATAATATTCCCTTGCGTGTATAAACTACATTTTCTTTACCCATTCATCTACTGATGGACTCTTAGGTTGCTTCCACATCTTGGCTATTGCTAATAGTGTGTGATAAACATGGCAGCACAATAAGCACTGGATAAGTACCAAGAAGTGGGATTTCTGGATCATATGAATGGCAGTTCTATTTCTTAACTTTTTGAGGAAACTTACTGTTTTTCATAGCGACCATTTTCCATTCTCAACAACAATACACAAGAGTTTTAATTTCTCTACATCTTTGTCAACACTAACCATCTTGTGTGTGTTTGTTTTTAATGATGGTCATCCTAACAAGCGTGAAGTGATAGCTTACAGGGGTTTTGATTTGCATTTCCTCATGATTACAGACACTGAGCAGCTTTTCATATACCTGCTCTCCATTTATAAGTCTTCCATGGAAAAATGTCTGTTTGGGACCTTTATTCACCTTTTAAATGGGTTATTTGGTTTTTGCTATTAAGTTGTAGAATTTCCTTACGTATTGTGGGTATTAAGACCTTATCATCAGATAGGTAGTTTGCAACTATTTTCTCTCTTTCTGTATGTCATCTATTCATTTTGTTGCTAGTTTCTTTTGCTGTGCAGAAGTTTTTAGTTCATTTTACTTTTGTTGCTTGTGTTTTGGGAGTCATATCCAGGGAATCGTTGTCAACACCAATTTCATGAAGTTTTTCCCCTATGTTTTCTTCTGGTAAGTTTACAATTTCTTACATTTATAGGTCTTACATAAGTCCTTAGTTCATTTTGAGTTGATTTTTGTATATGGTCTAAGAGAGGTTTGATCTCTTTCTTTTCCATGTGGACATCCATTTGTCCAAGCACCATTTGTTGAAGAGACTATCTTTTCCCCCTGCTGTATTCTTTATTCTACTACTGATGGACAATTGGCTGATTTCTAGTTGCTGTTTCTGTTTCTGTTTTGTTTTTACTGGTGCTGGTCGTGGTTATAAAGAGTATTAACATTCTTGTACAAGTCTTTTGGTAAATCCGTATACATTTCTCTTGTCTAGAAATAGAATCATAGGGTCTTTGGGCATTGTATGATCAATTGCAGTAACTGACAGTTTTCCAAACCGTATCTTCACTGATACTTGGTATTTTCAGTTTTTAGTTTCAGTTTTCTTATATAGGTATCTTACAGTTAATTTAATTTGCATTTCCTTAGTGACTAATAATGCTGATTACCTTTGCAAATTTCTATTGATCATTTGGATATCTTTTTTGTGAACTGCCTATTCAAGTGTTTTGCCCATTTGTAACTATGTTTTCTGGAGTATTTTTCTTATCAATGTATAAGTCCTCTGAATATAATTCTTTTCCAGATATATGTATTACAAATATTTTCTCCTACTCTGTGACTTGTTCCCTTACTGGTATCTTTTAGTGAACAAGAGTTCTTAATTTTACTGAAACAATTTATCAATCTTTTCCTTTTCAGCTAATGCTTTTTCTTTTTTTTTAATTTTATTTTTATTCATTTGACAGATAGAGATCACAAGTAAGCAGAGAGGCAGGCAGAGAGAGAGGAGGAAGCAGGTTCCACACTGAGCAGAGAGCCTGATATGGGGTTCAATCCCACGACCCTGGGATCATGACCTGAGCCAAAGGCAGAGGCTTTAACCCACTGAGCCACCCAGGGGCCCCTCAGGCAATGCTTTTGATGTCTGGTTTATAAAATCTTTTTCTACCCAAACATAATGAAAATATTCTCCTATGTAATTTTCTAGAAGTTTTGCTTTAATATTCACATTTGAATCCACAATCCTTCTGGATTTTTTTTTAAATATATTGTGCAATGGTCAATTAGATAGCCACTAACCCAGCACCACTTTTTAAAAAAATCTTTCACCCCCATTACGTTTCTATCATTATCATATCACAGTCACTCTCATTAGCATCATCATCATCATTATCATTTGTATATAAACCTGTCTTCTTACTAAACCATGAGCATCTTTGACCAAAATTATTCTGTTCACTGTTTTTCTTCTATACCTAACTCTGCTGCCAGGTAAGAGTTTATGTTCAATAGATGTTTATTTAATGATGATGTCATGCCCATCTATAACATGGGTAGAGATATTGTGAGAAATCACATGATGATTTTCAGAATTCAGACATTCTGTCTCAGAATATTATAAGGAAAGGTGCTGACTGAATGTGGAGGGCAGTGAATCTGTATTGCAGATCCAGAGAGAGGGGCTGAAATATTGCCAGTAGGTTAATGTTCTTTTGATTTTTCTCTACATTCTGGTATGATTGGATTCTCAGAAATACAGCAAATGGATTTTAAGAACATTTTTTTTAATAAGGTAAATAATCCTAAAAGCCAGTCATGATAGACTGAATTCAATTGTTCTTCTGTAGTATAGTTAGCTTTGGTAGGAAAATAGAGTAGGAAAATGGAGTTTATATATTTTAGAAATGCACTTGGTAAACCCTCTCATGATACCCCAGTGAATAAGAGCTGTGACTTCTAGACAGTAAGTTTCTCTGAGAGACTTTAACTATGTACTATGCTTGGCACCTAATACACCTAAATAAATCACTGTTAACAAGTGACTTATAATAGAGTTTGGTGGATTTCTATAGAGCAGAGTTTCTCTGCTGAACATGAACTTGTACACAGAACTTGTATGCTATTTAATGACCTGATAGTCTAGTCTATTCCTATGATTCAACAATGCATAGGATTTTGGGTTGGGGGGCTGAAATAGAATAGAGAAGTTTGAAAAACTGAGAAGATGAGGAGAACAGGGCTCAGTATGCCAGGGGATGGCTTAGATCTACTTCTTTCTGACTGAGGTCAGGATTTCAGTACTGATGATGAGAGGGATTAAAGATAGAATTTTAGGAGATGTGTTTATAAAGGTCACTTGAAATCATGGGCACAAAGCTTACTGCTCTAGGTCCAGGTGAACATTTCTCCCCAACTTTGCCATGGACCACTGAGGGGCAGGTAGCCCATGAGCCCAGCAGAACCACCTTGGGACAGTCTCACAGAGAACACAGGCAGCAGAGGTTGTGGTGATGTGACTCATGAAGAACATAAGCCAGGTGCCTGGGTGGCTCAATGGGTTAAGCCTCTGCCTTCGGCTCAGGTCATGATCTCAGGGTCCTGGGATCGAGTCCCACATCGGGCTTTCTGCTCAGCAGGGAGCCTGCTTCCTCCTCTCTCTCTCTGCCTGCCTCCCTGCCTACTTGTGATCTCTCCCTGTGAAATAAATAAATAAAATCTTTAAAAAAAAAAGAAAGAAAACATAAGCCACTTGCTCCTGGATGCAAGTGACACACCACGACATCCCAGAAATTAGTACGGGTAGCTTTGACAGGGAACTGAAGAAGTCCTTCCGTATCAAAGATAGAGCCTAAGTCACTGTAATTCGGAAGTTAAGACTTCATTTTAACACGCTGGTGAGACCTGTGGAATTCTAGAACACATAACTAAATGTCCATGCATAAAACTGCAATTTGAAATTCTAATCAATCCCAAAATCTTTGTATACAATGTTTTATTTAAACTTTTTAATAATCCGACTAAGTTTCATTAGCAATAAATTTAGTTCTTTTTGTCTATTTTTCCAGAAAAACCTTGGAAATATCTGTCAACTGCACTTCAATCAAATCAAAATAAAACAAAAACCTTAGAAACATTTGTAAAGTTGTTGATTCTTCAATCTCTTTTGAATTTTCATTAGAATTATTTTTGCATTTGTATTTGAAAGAAAATATTATCATGATACTCATAATTCCTCATAATTAGAGCAAAAAGTGTGTCTCCAAGTATTCCAAAGGCATAGAGTCTGTTTATTTAAAAATAAAAAAAGTAGGGGCGCCTGGGTGGCTCAGTGGGTTAAGCCGCTGCCTTCGGCTCAGGTCATGGCCTCGGAGTCCTGGGATCGAGCCCCGCATCGGGCTCTCTGCTCAGCAGGGAGCCTGCTTCCTCCTCTCTCTCTGCCTGCCTCTCTGCCTGCTTGTGATCTCTCTGTCAAATAAATAAATAAATAAAATCTTTAAAAAAAAAAAATAAAAATAAAATAAAATAAAAAAAGTAGTTCACGTCATGTAATCCCTGCAATTCTTGATAAGGTTACTTCTAACTTATTTTGTGTCCTTGCTAATACCATAAGTGAGCTCTTCTTTCATTATATTTTCTAAATGAGAATTGCTGGAATAAAACACAGTTACTATTAAATGTTTTTCATATATGCCATTTCACTGAACTTTTAAAACTTACAATGTTTTTTTATTTAGTCACATTTTCAGGTGTATCTTCACATATGCAAATAATAGTGTTGCCTTCACTTTTCCAAAATGTATGTCCAATTTATTTCTAGTTCAATCTTATTATATTAACCAGAACTTACAGAACATTGTTACATGATAATGTGATTGTGGGCAGAATCGTCTATTTTTAAACCCTTCCATGTGGCAAAACGGAAATAATTTAAACAGTTCCTAACTCACTTATAAATTGTGAGTTGAAAACCAGAAGAGAAATAACCCTAAGGGAAGAATGGACAGTGGGAAGGAAACAAGGATATTCACAAATCTACATCTGGGAAACTGAGAAGGAAGGTACGGGGGAAAGACTGATCTGGTAATGTTCGCATGAAATGAGTACACCAGACCCTTCCCCGAACTCAGATCTTGAGAGAGAGAAGTAAAGAAGGAATGAGAACATTAGACCCAGTGTTGTAAATGAGATGTGAAGGCAAGGCAGCAGGTGCCAAGAAAGGAGACGGTGGATTACATGAAACAAATTTTGTCTTCCTCATGAATTCACTTGGGATCAAGCTTGAAAACACATATGACATATTGTGTGAAGCTAGTTTTAAGTTTAGCCGGAGCCATGGGTTCCCATATTTGATCTCTCTATATCTCTTTTGAAGTAAGAGCCAAATTTTATTGTCACCATCTTAGCCATGATTCATAATTCATTCTGGGAATGGGATGGACAGTTTTTCTGAGGAATCTGCCATAAGAATAAAGGTAATGTTTGGAGTCAAATTGACAAATAATTGAGAGAGATGGAATGAGGGTTTCCCACAAAGACAGCTTGAATTTTTTTAAATAGAATCAACGTATTGGCAGAATTTACTGGAAGAAGAGAGTTAATTAGAATTGAGTACATGATCACACTGACATATACTTTCATAATAGATGTCAAGTTTGCAGATAGAATCTGTACCCTAGATTTCTCTAAGATGCTCCCACAATTGACACGCCTCTGGCTCAGGATGGAAACCTCCTCTTTACATAAAAGTATTCTTTTCTAGTCAGAGGTTTTCCTTTCAGAGAATTAAATTTTAGGAAACAGGGGGTGGGGTGGGCTGTCAAGAACAATAGGCGGAAGAGTAAGTCTTTTGGAAGTGAAGTGTCAGCTTGAAACATGGCCTACCCCTTATTATATCTAATAGGCTGGACAAGTAACTTGAAATTCTGCAATCCTCAGAAATAAAACTTTCCACATAACAGAGTAGTGCAAAGGTTAAGCCATATATATAAATTTCATAACCTGATACCTGACACCCTTAAAGGAAATCAAAAGTGTTGGTTCTCTTTTATCGCTATTTATGTAGCATTTTGAAATATGCTATCATTTTAATATTTGTATTTTTTAAAAAAAATCTTTGTTCACTATCTTCTCCTTATTAGCCAGAAGTATCCATTGCCTCAGAGAAGTTTAACGTCTTTATATTTGGGATACAAGCATAAACAAAAAACTTATGTCCATTTCTGGACTTGCAAAATAGTCGCTTAAGTCCATCTCTGGACTTTCCATTATAACTTTTGACCTTTTTTTTTTTTTTTTTTTTTTTTTTTTTTTAGTGTAGGCTCCATGCCTAATGTGGGGCTTGAATTCATGATCCTGAGATTAAGAATCACATGCTCTACCCACTGAGCCAGCCAGGCACCGCTGGGCCTTTTCGGGGGCGGGTGTTATAAATCCCAAAAGCCTCTCTTTAAATATCAACGAACAAAAGCTTGGAGACTAGAGCACAGTGTTTTTAATATAAACCACAGATCAGGAAAGACACAGGACACAACCCAAGCGCATACCCTGCAGTGAGGAGATTTTAAGAGCTGAAACATACTCATTTTGTATTCTAAGTACTTTAGATATGTTAAGTCTCTCATCCTCACAAAAACCTTTTGTATGGATAAGATAACTGATGCTCAGAGAGGTTAAATAACTTATCCAAGTTTACAGAGCTTGTAACTGATGGCTCTGGAATTTGACCCTACCGTGACCTGGCTCCATCTGTGCTCTTATCTGTTGCACCATGGTGCTGTGCTATCCTATGAGCCTATACAGAAAACCACAAGGTGATGTCCCCTGGTGTCAGGGAGGGGGCCTGCGGCTGGATCCCATCAGCTTGTATGCCCTTCCAGGGACCCCAGTCTCACTGGCAGGGCTCAGTCCACAGTTTTTGGAGTCTGCCCTCCAAAAACAGTGGCTTTCCTAGAGGAAGGAAGAAAAGAAGGAAGGAAGGAAGGGAAGGAAGGAAGGGAAGGAAAAGAAAAGGAAACAAAAGAGAGAGAGAAACAGAGAAAGAAAGAAAAGAGGGAGAAGGAGGGAGGGAGGAAGGGAGGGAGGGAGGGAGGGAGGAAGGAAAGAAGGATGGATTGCAGTAGCATGCGGGACACTTCTGCTTCCTACATCTTAAATGTCTCTGCATGTCAGTGGGGCATCAGGTGTCCTGGAATACAGCAGAAACGGAGGAGGTGTGCTGAAATGTTCATGCTCAGGGAACGCTGGTCCGTAGAGAGCTGGGGTCTGGGCAAGGAGAATGAAGAGTTGCTGTCCTGGGTCCCTATCAGGTTGGCATACTGCATACAATGTTCACCATTTCAAGGGGCATAAGGATAACCAGATAAGGTTTACAGGGAACCCTGAAGCTTGTAGGATTTGGGGTGTCCTTGAGAGAAAACAATACAAGATGATAAATATAATGCTAGGAATGAAAGTGATTTTTTTTTTAATATTTGGGAAAAGAAAACAAGTGTATGAAAGTTAACAAATACGAGTACCATAAAATCTAGATAATAACAACTTTTAAAAATTACTTGTTAATATCTCAGTAAGACATTCCACATAAATTATTTGGTGCATACTCTGGTCATATCTTCATATGATAATTATTTTACAATATTTTCTATAGAGGGATGAAAAGGTAGATATCCTTCATTAAGGATAGTTGATTGACTTTTATTTTATTTTTTTATTTATTTGACAGAGAGAGAGAGCACAAGAAAGGGGAGCCGCAGGCAGAGGGAGAAGTAGGCTCCCTGCTGGGCAAGGAGCAGACCCGGGACTCAACCCCAGGATCCCAGGATGATGAACTGAGCAGAAGGCAGAACCCAACCGACTGAGCCACCCAGGTGCCCCAATTGACATTTTTTTATAACTGATAGTTGGAAAGCATGAATCATGTGGCCACACACAGAGTTGTACCTCCTGTTTATGTCTGTACCTTACAAACACAGGAATTCTAAGTTCTATTCTGCATTATTTCCATTATAAAACAGTATTTATAAATCATAATTATCATTGTATTTGCTGCATTACTGAATGCATTTCTGACCTAGAAAATTTCTATGTTGAGTTATCAACAAGAATTAAATCCTCTGTTTACCATTCTACCCCTCTTGTAACTGGAAGACTCTTCCATAGGCTTCTTCCCAAGGCATTTTCTCTTCCACGCCCCATTTACTTCTAGTGCCAGGCATCACAGGCACTATATACTGATACCACTCCAGCTCTGTGAGATTTTGACTTGGTGCAGCAGATGTTAGGGATATTTCTGGAGACCATTCCTACCCCAGGTTGACCAGCATACAATTTAACTATTCATAGAAGTCACTATAAACCACATGAATACATCACACTAAATACAAACTGAATGTATCCTCATCTCGACTTTCCCTTAGTTAGAGCCCCGAAATTCCTGCCACCACTCCAAAGCCCCTTTATATGAGGGAGAGTTTGGTGGAGTGGAAATCAAGTGGCAAGCAACAGTGGTCTTCCTTGCTATTAAAATATTTTAATTCTGCAAGTGTTACAATGCATCCCCTTCTGAGGGCTCAGAAGAAGTTCTGTGAATGAGAAGCCCTGAAATTTAAGCTTCATGTACTGTATTGTATATCCAACACCTCAGGCGACACCAAGGGAGACAGGATGGCAGAACAGGAACCCATGGTTTTCCCTGGGGATCTGGATCCCATCCTGAAGGCAGGGAGGGGAGCAGCAACACGGACTTACCCTGGCAAAAAGGAAAATTTGAACTGAGAGTGACTAAGAAAACAAGACAGGGCAACTTAAAGTCTGCCCAGTTCCCGACAAGATTGGGGAGCTCATGGGCAAGTTGAGTTCAGTCACAGAAAATAACATTACATTTCTGTGTTTCTAAGTGGTGACTTTAAATATAAATCCCAGGACATATGAGAAGAAAATGACCGAAACAGAAAAGCCAAAGAATTTAACCCTCTGTCCTAAAAGGATTTTGAGTTAATATGAAATGCTAAAATAAGGAACAGATAACAGCTTGGATGACTTTAAATAACTTCATGTGGTAACCTCTAAATCCCCAAGGTTTTGAATGATTTTGACAGAGACATGGATCCAGAATGGGTTTATCTGGTCTTGGTTTGAATGCGATATGACTTGTGACTGCTCCTGGTTGAGAACACCACCTGGTGACTGGCAAGGACCCTTACTTCTAAGTTTACCCTTCTCTTATTACCTCACTCTCATCAGAGTGACAGACACAGTTGGAACAAATTACCCCACAAAAAAGTCATGTAAAGGAATAAATTCAATCAGTCCCTGTTACAGGCTGACTTGCATTCTTCCAAAACTCATGTGTTGAAGTCCTAACCACTGGTACCTGGGAAGGTCACTGTAACTGGAGATAGGGCTTTTAAAGAGGTAATCAAGTTAAAATGAGGATGTAGGAGTGGGCCCTAATCCAATATGGCTGCTGTTCTTATAAAAAGAGGAGACTGATAAGAAAAAAAAGACAGAGGGAAGACCACATAAGGACACAGTGAGAAGTCAACTGTCTGTGAGCCAAAGAGAGAGACCTCAGAAAAAACTTACCCTACCCACACCTTGGTCTTGGCCTCAGTTTCCTGACTGCAAAATATAGAGGTATTACAGAACCTACCTGACAAAACTTTGGAAGGATTAAATGAGGAGATATATATAAAACGTTTACAACTGGGTACCACATAATATGCTTGCTCTAAATGTTAGCCGTTATTATTACCTGCCCCTTGGAATGTTTCTTCTTCCTTACCCACCCTCCTTATTTACATGTGGGATATCCCTCACCAGCAAACTCCTCCTTCCAGGTGCAGCATGTAAGATCAGGTTAATTCTCTCAAGCTCTACCCCCATCGGGTTCTGGCTTCAGCAAGGCCAGGCCCAGTTTCCATCTTTTCAACACCTGTGTTGACCAGTCACCCAAACATCGTGTGTATTTAGGTAGCATGCTTCTCCAGATTCCTCATTAACAAGGCTAGTCCCAGACAACAGAAGTGATATGAACTCTCAGATTTAGAACCTTGACCTAAGGATTTGATTGGCAAAGTGCAAACTCAACCGCGTCACATTGCTTGATTATAGCATGGTCTAGGACATCCCAACAAGCTTTAGGGAACATTGGATTAATCTATCACTTTAGGAATCCTTTGTGGGGGGGTTGATGTGCAGGAGAAATTCCTCTGTCCTTCAGCCTTTAAAGAAAATCTGAATAACAATATAAATTATTTTAAGTGCATTTGCCAAGATGATTCTATGGCAGAAGATCCTTACACTCTGCCCAGTAACACTGGGTAAAAAACACCCCCCCCTGGATAGCTTATATGTTTATGAAAATCCTCTGCCCCAGAAAACACGTATACAAACGTATGCTCAAAATTTTGCAGAGAATGTTAGAAATTTCATGGCAGCCCCTGAAACTGGCCATGGACCCCAGGTTGATTTCTCATTGTTAGTTTACAATCATTTTCTTTTTATTATCATTCTCTAATATTTCCTTCATTTTTCTCCCACCCCACTTCACTTATACTTACCCCAACTTTGTAACCAAACCACATACAAACACATATATGTGTAGTCCACATCCTTACCTCTAAACAAGTATCCTAGAAATTCTTAGTGAGCTGCTAATTGTAGGCTCAGCACAGAGCTACTGGACAGATAAAACAGTGAATAAGAAATACCCTATCCCATTAAAAAACTTACAGACCTCTATAAGAAAGAGGGGGTTGAGAAGAGAGTCATACAGGCTCAGGAGCCTATCCATCCTGGCTAATAAAATGAAACTTGATTTAATGGAGAGCAGCAGTGAAAAAAATCTTAGAAGGATGCAAATTCCGTGTTGGCAGCATTGCTAGTCTGACCTCGCTTTGCTTTTGGTTTATGTTAAATTAAAATTAACTTCAAACAGCATCGATACATTTAAAACTATTGGGGTTTTCCTCAGAGCTGAATCAATAAGAAGGTCTAATGGCTTCAGAACAAATTGATCAAAATTTCATTTAAAGTCTGGCATTTAATGCAGAGCATTATAGGTAGCTTACTTGCCCTCAAGGAAGACTTAAATGTAGAAATGCTGCAACGTTAAACTGTTCTTCTGCGAGAAAACTGTGAGAAAGGTTGAGAAAGGTTGAGATTTATTAAAATGATGATGATGATAGTGATATCTGCCATTCATTGAACATCAGTGAGATGCTGGACACTGGTGGGTTCTTCACATGCCTTCTCTCTCATCCCTGCAACAACTCGGGGTTGGGGGGACTATTACTTTATTTTATGTTTGAGAAAGGCGATTAAGGGACGCCTGGGTGGCTCAGTTGGTTGGACGACTGCCTTCGGCTCAGGTCATGATCCCGGAGTCCTGGGATCGAGTCCCACATCGGGCTCCCAGCTCCATGGGGAGTCCGCTTCTCCCTCTGACCTTCTCCTCGCTCATGCTCTCTCTCACTGCCTCTCTCTCAAATAAATAAATAAAATATTAAAAAAAAAAAAAAAAAAAAGAAATTTGCATAAAGGGGTGCCTGGGTGGCTCATTGGGTTAAAACCTTTGCCTTCGGCTCGGGACATGATCCCGGGGTCCTGGGATCGAGTCCTGCATCAGACTCTCTGCTCAGCAGGGAGCCTGCTTCCTCCTCTCTCTCTGCCTACTTGTGATCTCTGTCTGTCAAATAAATAAATAAAATCTTTAAAAAAAAAGATATTTGCATAAAACATACAGATAATATATGGAAGGGTGCACATAAACATGCAATATTTGCATGAAAGTTAAGTCACTTTGATTTATGCACATATTTTATAATATGCATCATATAAAGACCACCTACTTCTGTTTTTTTCTTTTTTCTGCAACTTCTATTTTAATCTTTAGATTTTAAATCTCTATGTGTTATTTCTCCAAAATTCTAAGAAAAAATGGTAGACATCTGTTGTTTTTTGCCTGCCCAGCATTCACACCCCCTGTGAGCTTCAGCACCTCCATCTACTCTTGACCCATGTGATTAAGTTGGCCTGACCCCATGCTTCACCAATCAAACACTGCACTATCCTGATGACAGCATACCTGGTTCCAATCTTGGATTGGTCATATGACCAAACAGAGTGTATGAAGATTATCTCCCAAACTTTTGTTGGAACTCTTGAGAAAGAGAACTTTCCTTTCCACTAGGTTGCTAGAACAACAAGGCAAAAGCTTAGAGACAGAGGAACAACCTGCCTGAATTTGTAACTAGCAGAGGAATGACCTATCACATGATAAAAAAGGCAAATTCCTGGATCCATCTGTATCTGAAGCCATTTGGGTTTTTCCATTTAACGATCTAATGAATATCTTTCTCCCCACCTTCTCTCTCTCTCTCTTAATTCAATCGAATGACTTCTAATACAAAGCATAATCTGAGTCTATAACTTTTTATTCGATGTTAGTCAAGGTTCTGGAAACACCAAGACAAGAAGAATGACTGAGCAGATCCTGTGGTAGGCAGAATAACGACCTTCCCAATGTAGATGTGCACATTCCACTCCCTAGAACCTGAGAATATGTTATTTTACATGAAAGAAAGATCTTTGCAGATGTGATTAAGGATAAAGACCTTCGGATTTGATGGCCCAGTCTAATCACATTAAGTCCTTAAAAGCAGAAGAGGGAGGCAAAGAGTCAAGAAATGGAGTGGAAGAAGAATGAGGAAAAATTGTAAGTGTGAGGAGAAGTCACCTCTGCTATTAACTTGGAAGATGGAGGAAATAGGCTATGAGCCAAAGAATGTGGTATCCTCTAGAAGCTAGAAATGATCCCTAGCAGGCAGCAAGAGAAGGAGAAACTCAGTTCTACAACTATAAGGAATTGCATTAGGCCAACAGTCTGAATAGAAAATGTGTTCTCCCCTAGAGCGTCCAAAAATAAACATAGCCTGCTGGTGCCTTGATTCTTGTCTGGTAAGATCCGTGCCAGATTCCTGACCTATGAGCTACAAGGTAATAAGTTTGTGTTGTCTTGAGTCCCGACATTTGTGGTAATTTGTTACAGCAGCAGTAGGAAACTAATAAAGATTCTGATCACTCTATTGGCCTTGGAGAGTCTGGAAAGTCAGACCATACCACCAAAAGTTCCTTAGCAGGATCCGCTGGGCATTAGGGGAGGAATCTGTGGGCCTAATCTTCAGGCTAATTATGTTAGCACACCCATACAAAGAGGGAGGATAGGAGGAGAGAAATATAGCATAAGAGAAGGCAGAGATACTAAGCTAATAAAATATGTGCCTCATTTTGTGTCCCTGAGCAATCACGGGACAAGGAGTACATTTGCTGTGGTACGCTTGGGCTCTGGTCATCATGTTCAAATTTCCTAATTCAGCAGTAGTAAGGTTGAGTCTTGGGGACCTAGAAAGCAGTAATCCATGATGGAGAAACTTCTCTCCATCACTGTTAGTACCCATGGCAGAAGTTCTGACAACAAGGGAAAGTAGTGACCGGAATGAAAATCAATGAGAATGTTGAATGAGAACCACAGGATCAGTAACACCGATGGGCCTAGAATGATCTGGGTTTCTGTAGCAGGGAAGTTATAGCAGCCACTGGGGAGGAAGAACATGAAGTCCCCAGATCCCTTAGTGAGGGTGGAAAGAAAGGAGAGGATCAGGGTCCCACTGAGAATTCTGGGGCAGGGCAGAGAAATCAAGGCGTAATAATTGGAATTATTATACAAGTCCTCAGTGCTCCCCACAAAACCCCTCAGCCCAGCTGCATATCAGTTTCCATGCACACTAGTTTATATTTACAGAACCTTCTCAGAATATTTTAAATGAGCTCATGCCCCCCCGCCTTTTTTTCAATGATATCCTTGCCTTCGGATGTCTTGGAGGCCCTCTCAAGGTCCGACAATCAAGGCTCTATTAGTAATGGCTTTACGCTGCAAGGGCGAGACAGACAGGTTTCCAGCTCAAGACCCATTTATGCTGATTTGACACAACGAGCAGAAGGCCTAGCTGCTTCAGGCAGGATGTTTGTCCACTCTCAGTTTACCTGGCTTCAGATGTCTTCTGAAGAGCATTCATCAGGGAACGATTTAGTCATAAATCTCTGAAGAAAGTACTGGAGAAAAAGACACCAAGTTTATGTGGAAAGTGGAAATCTTAACCAATATTTTGTTCATTCAAGGAAAATAACTTTTGTTGTGAAAGCATCCAAGCCACCTTTCTCTCTTAGGTAAATCACAATTTACCTAAGGATTATCATCTTAAAATGAAAGGTTATGTTATATGAAAACATGATGCTATATTTGAAAAATCCTAAGAATTTTGAATTTTTCATTTTAACTTTTAAAAAATGTGGAAACCCTATATGTTTATAAAAGATAAAATTAAAAAAAAATTAAAAAAATAAAAATAAAATAAATAAAATAAAAAATAAAATTCAAAAAAAATATGGAAACCCTACTTACAGACACTTCTAGCTATTTGGACTTTGATGTTACTGGGCAAAGAACAAAACAACAGAGAAATTTTAAAAAGTAATAACAAAAGAGTTCCTTAGACCAGTGCTTGCTATATGCTGAGGAATCATAGGAATTCATAACAAATAAATACCATATTTTAAAAACTCATACCCTAGAGATTTTATCCATGCATTCTTTTGTTTATTTACTCCCATATGGATACAATGTCTTTATCCACTAATGACTCAATTGAGCTGATCCCAGATAATCTATAAAATGGGGACTAATGACTTCTTGATACACAGTTTGGAAGAAAGCATTCAAGTTTCTATTTCTTACAGTAGTCTAAGCTTGGGAAATTTTAAAGAAGACAACTGGAAAGTGTTGTTGTTGTTTTGTTTTTTTTTTTCTATAAAGCTATATTTAGTTTTATTTGTTTATCTTCCTTCCTGCCTAATTGAAATATGAACATAAAATAATCTGGTTTCTGGTTACCAATCTCCATCTACTCAACAGAAAACAATGGCATGTCCTTTCTAACCTATAGGATTTTCTGAGTTGGGAAGGGCAGTTAATTGTATTCATACAAATTACCTCATGGTAAAGAGCAATGCATTGTCTTTCGTTAATCATTAAGGTGATTTTTTCTCTGTAATTCTCAGAAATAGCAATCTGTAATGTTAATAATATACAGTAACACAATGTGGGTTTTTCGGGGTGCCTGGGTGGCTCAGTGGGTTAAAGCCTCTGCCTTCAGCTCAGGTCATGATCCCAGGGTCCTGGGATAGAACGGGGAGCCTGCTTCCTCCTCTCTCTCTGCTTTCCTCTCTGCCTACTTATGATCTCTGTCTGTCAAATAAATAAATAAAATCTTTAAAAAAAACAACAACAACAACAATGTGGGTTTTTCTGCCCTTTGTTGTTCTTAGCAAATAGGGGCAAATTTGAAGTAATGTTAAGTGAGTGTTGCTCAGTAAACTCATGCACTCAATACAGGTGAAAAAGAAAATAATTTTGTGGCTAAATCCTGTTTTTCTATAAATCACTTTGATTCCTGGCTTGTAAGAAATCTATATTATCAGGAGACTGGATTTTTAAAATACTTTTAGGAATTATGTTCTTCTTACAGTCAGTCTTCAAACAAACAAACAAACAAAAACTAATGGAACAAAACCCAGGAATTTAGATTCCATAAACTCCTCATTTTAGCTTTGCTTGAGTAATGGTAGACAAAATGTCTATGATAACTCAGAGAATTTAAGAGGTAGGAAGAATCTTGACATCATTTACTCTATGCTCTTCCCCACACCCCTCAGCCCTGCTCTGTGGGCAAGAAAGATGCCTGCTTTGCTTCCCACTGAACCCCATTTCAGAAAAGAAGGTTGGGGCCCAGAGAGTGGTGACCATTCTCACCCCACTAACCCGTAAAAGAGCAGGACTCCTAACTTCCTGTCCAGTTTTCATTTCCTGAACCCAGAGTCCCTGGAGGATGAGAAGGGTTAGAACAATAATTCAAATAATGATGTTGATATAATGTTAGGGCTAGAAGGAATGCAGTCATCTAGTTCAACTCCCATATTTTCTAGATGAAAAATATGAGGCCCAGATAGATTTTGAATTGTCTGAAGTCATATTCATTGTCAGAGGAAAAGCAGAACCCAGTGGTGTTGCTCCCTCACCCCCACCATCATCAGAAGCCAACAAGCTCTCTGTCGTAGGACCTGGGAAAGCAAGGCCAGCTACTGGGGACTCAAGGGCTCTTTCATCTCTTTGTCTTTCATAGATGAGTCCTGTGTAAGCAACTTTCTCCAAATGAAGTGAGTGAAACTATTTCAAGATGAAGATCCTCAAGACATTTCTAAATTCCTTGAGTTAATCATGACCATATAATTAATTGGCCTTTCAAAGAAAACACACTAACCTACCTCTCACTTCTCCTTTCCTGTTGTACATCAAATAACAGAGCCATATTCTGCCTTAATTTGACATTGAATGTCATAATTACATCCTAGATACTCCAAGTGAAAATAGAGATTATCAGGGGCTCTTGGCACATAGCTCTAACATGTCACTCTTTAGCTAAAAAAGAAAGCATGTCCTAGGGGAGGAGCAAGTAGTGCTTAATGGATCAAGAGAAAGCAACTGTTTCTTTTAGTTGTACTTTTTACTTGCCCTATCTGCAATGGGCTGAATGTTTATTTCCCCTAAAATTCGGATGCTGAAATCTTAATCCCCAATGTAATGGTATCAAGAGATGGTGCCCTTGAAAGGCAGTTTGGTCATGAGGGCCTTTTGCAAATGGGTTAATGCCTTTATACAAGGGACCCCCCAAAGCCTTCTTGTCTTCTCCACTGTGGAAGGATACAGCAGGAAGATAGCTGTCTGGGAACCAGGAAACAGGCCCTCACGAGGCATTGAATCTGCCAGCACCTTGATCTTGGATTTCCCAGCCTCCAGAACTGTGAGAAACGAATGTTTGTTGTTTAAAGCATCTCCTCTCTGGTATTTATTGCAGCAGCCCAAACTAAGACCCGTGAACTCTACATTTTCAACAGGAAGAACCATGAAATCCATACTAGTAGACTCGCAGACATGGCAGGGCATTTGGAGACGTTGGTGAGAAAAGCATTGAGTGGGTGTGATGCTGATGACTTTCTAAGTGTGCGCTGGAAAACACATCTTGTCACAGCCAAGCCCTTGAAACTCCCTCTCACATTCACTTGATACTCCAGGATAAGGATGTGTTTGCCACAGTGTCTCCAAAAAACTTAACTCTTTCTCGATTCGTTGATAAACTGTGATCTCTCCGAAGTAGACTAAAAACACACACCGCCGTTACATGAGCTCCACTCTTGCGCTGGGTACTGCGCTGTGTGCTTTCAATACATGACACCCAGTCTCAGGACAAACACACCCAATGGCTCTCATGATGCTCCCTTTCCAGATGATAAGTCTGAGAAGGCCAGAATCTACCAACAGGTCAGTGAACAGGTAAGTCAAAACAGGTAACTTAACAGGTAAGTTAAGGACCAAGATTGCTTTCACCTGCCTCTCAATAGAGCAGGTGTTCTTTACAGATTCCTCTTCTCTGATCCTACTCCTGATTTTACAATCCCCATCCTCTCATGGTATTCCATCTAAACTGGAGGTTTGGAAATGAGGCCCAACCTCAGAGAGATGGCCACTGCTCGGGCAGGGGAGATGTTTTGCTAACTTCCCATGGTTTAGAGCCTCTATAACAAGGAAGAGTTGGAGAAGGCCCACATGAGACTCATTTTTTCAGTTGTGCTTTTTTACTTAGTCCATAGTCAATATTTCCAATAAGAAAAATAGTGAAATCCACATTACTCGACTCTCAAACTCAGCAGGGCATTTGGGGACCCTGGTGAGAGGAGCATTTGAGTGGGCTTAAGGAGATGTTTGAGCAAAGGAGAATTTAGAGATTGAATCTTGACACTTCTTAATCAGAATAATATTCAAATCCAAAAGATGGAACAAAAATAAGTACTAACTATGGGATAGAGTGGGAGAAGGAAACAATAAGATTAAAAAGGTTTTAGAAATACTAAGTAAGATAGAAGGAATGTAGGAGGTGATGAGGGTGATAGTGTGGTTGGCAGGGGTGGAGTTTTGCCGTGATTTTAAGTGTATACCTAAAAAGATTTAAACATGAGCTGTCAGAGGAATAGTTTCTAGGTTAGAACAAGGTATAGACAGAGACTCAGAGGATCAGAGATTTGTTACTGTACCCTAACTTTTGTAAAATCTTACATAATTATGTTGACTCTTCCAGCAGTAAAAACTGACCTACTCTTCATATTAACCTGGAAGTTAAATCTGGTCCAGGGTTGCTCAACAACCTTATAACATTGAGATATTACCCAAAAGGAATTAGGCTTTATGTTTTCGGTGAAACTATTGATTGAATTGGTGTATCTATAACATTTGTGTAAAAATAGTATTCAGAATCCAGTATCTTTTTCCTACAATAGTGACAAATTAAACTCTCATCTTTATGCTCATAGGAATGGCACATTCTTTTCTCAAAGGCTATCATGGGCCATCATGGACAAAAAGGTGACGAGTATATACATTGTAATCTGTAAGTAAAAAATGTATTATTTCTGTTTCCCAGGACTCAGCTATGAAGCAACATATAAAAGAAAATATCGTTACTATTCACCCTATCTTTTACAGATGTCGTTACTATTGTAATTATATTTTAAAACTATACATTTTTGGCAACAACTGCTCTGGCCATTAGCTATAGAACAATACATAGGTATATAGGTAGATGATCAATATCTAGATAGATAGATAGATGCAGGCAAGCATATACATACGTCTCTAAGTATCTCTGTGTGATACATGTATACTCTGTTACCTTGATCAAATTTGGTTAACTGAAATATTTCTAAACTTCAGAATTTTTAAATACCCATTACCAGGCTCATCTATGACTATTTGTGACCTTTGGGGTGGGGTGGTATTAAAATATCTTATAAGTTACAAAATTGATCTGTGTTGCTACAATCAGAAAAAAAAAAAAAAAAATCTCTCACAAAAATAAATGCCTTTGCCCTGTGTCATCCTGACATACCATTCCTACCTCGAGGTAACTTCTGTTGTCTTCTCAATTCTGTGTGCAGTGGTCAGCTCAGGCTGTGGGGGAGCTTGTTTTTCTTGATGCACCTGATAGTTTTTAATGCTACTTTTTAGCCAGTGGCTACAATGTGTCCCACATGTCTCAAGTCTTACAGGAATGCATAAAGTTCTAAAATTAAACATCAAAGATGTGTCTTTCCACTTCAGGGAGCCCTGTGAAAGCTTAGATTTCTCTGTCATCAGATGAGTAGAATATCAAGAAATATCTGAGTAGAATATCATCGGTTTTATGTCTTCGTCCAAAGACAACGTAGAGTATGAGAAGACTAGCCCTTCCAGCCAGAATCTGGGGAGGCTCCAAAAGAAGAGAAACATTTTAAAGCCTTTGATCTCATCGATCCTAAACTGTGTGATTAGTAATGCACTCAGTGAGTCTAGAAGACAGGTCTTTCTTAGCATTACCAAGCAAGATTGCGCTGTACTCATTTGTGTGTGTGTGTGTGTGTATGTGTGTGTGTATATATATATACATATATATATACATATATATATACATATATACACATATATATATACATATATATATACATATATATATATTAGATAAAAGATGAAACATAAAGTACCACTCCATGCTACATAGATTTTCCTTCTCTTATTATTGATTTTTTTTGTTGCTAGGCAATACACTTTAAAATCACTAAAAACACAATAGAAAATCAGCAGGTATTTTATTCTTACCCCTTTGCATAATTTTCTCTGTTGTCCACAATGCCATTTTGGGGGCTCTTTGCCCATTGGGCAGCCTCTCCTTTAATGAGCTTTGAGGCATCTACTTGTCCAAAAGCTGCAGGAAGCTGCAGAAGGTATCTTCTGAGGAACTTCAGTCCCCACGTGGAATGCCTACAAGAAAGCCTAGAGAAGATCACAAACAGAAAGAGATTCGGGTCAGATATTTGTAGAACACGCATCACACAAGCAGCAGTTACTGAGCACACTGAGGAAGCAATATAACCGTGATTCCTGCCCTCCAGAGGTCACATCCATTATTCTTAGCTTATGAAGAGTTCAACTTATGAAGGGTGGCGGTTGGTGTAAATGGGGATTAAGGAGGAGTTGGGGAAGAATCAGCGAGAAGAGGCCATATTTAAGAAAGTAATGTGGATAGAAGTCTTTCCCATCCCACGAGATAACTTGTTGGGCGTTATCACGTAAGTAAACAGTTACCAAACATGTTTTAAAGGGCAAACTAGTAATATTTTCAGCTTTGTAGTCCATAAAGTCTCTGTCACAACGTCACAACTACTCCACTCGGCAACGTTCCAATTAAACCAGATACAAGCGGTTGCTGGATTTGGCCCAAGGGTCATAATGGTTTGTTGACCCCGATATAAATGATCACCGTTTCAAACCTGGATATTGTTTAGAGGGTGATATAACCAATAGAGAAAGAAATAGAAGTATGGGTTTCATGAAAAAAAAAATGAGTTGGGCATTAATAAATATTTGATTTAAAATGACAACTATTTCCTGAACATTTACAGTGTGATATTAGGCATAAGGGATAAGGAAATGGATAAAATACGAGCTCTGCTCTCAAGAAACTCACGGTCTGTCATACAACAGATAAGATCATGACAAGGAGTCACAGCTCTAGAGAAGTACGGGGTCCTGAAACAAGCAGGCCATGTATGAAGCCTCAATAAAGTGCCTCATTCAAATCACATTAGTTCACAAAATACACTCCTGGTTCAGTAGCTGGGCTGAGAAGGACAAACTGAAAACATTGCAAGTGCACGTTGACAAAGGATGTAAGTTCTTTGGTTTTAAATACTGAAGAAGTGTGGTAGCTGAAAAGTGTGCCCCCCTTCTGAAGATGTCCACATCCTAATCCCTAGAACCTGTGAATATGTTACCTTGTATGGCACAGGGACTTTCTGATGTGATGAAAGGAATACTCTTGCGGTGGTGAGATTATCCTGATGGGCCCAATAAAATCACAAGTGTTCTTCTACAAGGGACGTGAGGAAGTCATACAGAGGAGAAGATACCGTGGTGATAGAAACAGGAGTTGGAGTGATTCAGCTGTTGGGCCAGGAATGCCAGCAACCTCTAGAAGCTGGAAAAGACAAGGAACAGATTCTCCCCGAGGGCTCCCAGAAGGAACTGGCCCTGCCAATACCTTGATTTTAGCCCCCTAAGTCTCATTTTAGACCTCTAATCCCCAGAACTGTAAGATTAAACGTGTATGGTTTTAAGCTAAATTTTTGGTAATTTCTTAAAATAGCAACTGTAGAAACTAAAACAAATAACACCAAGCTAAGTTATATGGTAATCAAATTTCATTTTTTCCTCAAGCTCCGTGAGAGCAGAAGTTTTATTTATTTATTTATTTATTTTAAGATTTTATGTATTTATTTGAGAGAGAGTGAGAGCATGAGCACAAGCAGAGCTGAGAGGGAGAGGGAGAGGGAGAAGGAGAAGCAAGGGAGAAACAGACTCCCACTGAGCAGGGACCCTAATGCAGGGCTCGATCCAAAGACCCTGAGATCATGACCTGAGCTGAAAGCAGACACTTAACTGACTGAGGCACCCAGGTGCTCTGAGAGCAAAAGTTTTATGTTCTTAGCACCTAGAAGAAAGAGTGCCAGAAGCAGAGAATATGCTCAATTAAGAAACAGTGAAACAATGAGTGTCTTAGTATCCTGTGGTATTTCAGAATGATAAGACAGTTTAAAAACTAGAGGAATGTTCCTGCACAGAGACAAAAAAAATATTTAAAATGCTGTTGGAAACTATAAAAATAACTATGTCTTAGCCACATGTTTGTACCTGAAAGATGCAGAATAATTATTATATAAATTTTAAGGTAAATTAATTAGTGAGCCAAATTCTCCAATACACAGTCCTTTTCTCACATACACTTCTGTTTATAAATGAGGTGGTCTAAACTTCAGTTCTGTTTAATAAATAACTAGGATTTTCTTTATCTGATCTTTTTCTGATCACTCCCACTGTTCCTCTTAGAAGTGGGCAGGGAAAGAATTAGGGAATCATTTAGGGGTTGTTGTGGGAAGAAAGCTGAACCTGATGATTCCTGTAAACCTTGAAGTTCATGTCCACATCCCTCAGCAACGCTCTGACAAAGAAGGATGATAACTATCTCCCCTCTCTTAAAAACAAAAGCCTTTGGGAGGTTCTGTGTGGCTCAGTCAATTAAGCATCTGCCTTCAGCTCAGGTCCTGATCTCAGGGTCCTGGGTTGGAGCCCAATATTGGGCTCCCTGCTCAGCAGGAAGTCTGCTTCTCCTTCTCGCTTTGCGCTTCCCCCTCCTTGTGTGCGCGGGCAGCTTTCTCTTCCATAGAGAAATAAAATATTAAAAAAAAAACAACACATCAGGCTGATCTTCTATGGCCACTTTGCTTCTTTAAAGTTTTCCTAATTGAAGGGGTGGTAGATATAAGATAAAGAATGAAGAAAAGAAAATGAACTCAAATATCAATTTCAATAGATACCTTTTTCTCGAACCCCATGAGCCACAAAGCTTTATGAGTGAGAATCAATGGCTGCTGTAACAAACTCCCAAATTTTGGTGGCTTAGCATAGTTACCTGAATTTTGTGCTTACATAAAAACAAAGAAAAAAATCCAAAGTAAATGTTCCTAATCAGTGGGAAGTCTTCCATGCGGTTAGTCAGAGGCCCAGGACTTCCCAGGGCCTTGTAGTCCCTCCATGAAATCAATAGAAGAGGGAGAGAAGCATGCAGAACATTTATGTGAGTAAGTGAGCAAGGGATGGATGGCGCTTCCACCATATTCTGGGAGTCAGAACTCTTTCGTATGGCTACACACCTCCACCTGCAAGGAATTCTGGGGACTACAGTACAGCTCTGTAGCTGGGAGGTAGAAAAAACTGATTTCGTAAAGATAAATGCTCTGTATAAGCCGGCCAGTAGCCCCTCCCACCAACTCGTTTCCTGTTATCCTTTCCCTCCTCTAGTGTGTTCCATCCATTTTGGCCTTCTTGCTGCTCCTTAAGTAGGCCTAGGTCCTGTCTCCGAGCCTTTGTATCTGAAAAGCTATCTAGTTTTTCACTAGATACACATGCAGCTTGCCGCCTAACTTCACTCTGCTCCAAACCACCTCTCAAGAGGGTTCCCCGAACCACCTCTACTCATGTAAAATAGCACCCTGTCACTCTAGTCTCTTACTCTGTTTTTTTTCCCCATTATGACATTCATCACTATCTGACATTATAATGTAAATTTGCTTATTCAATTTTTATCTGTTTCCCCCCCACCCCACCCCAAGATGATAAGCTCCTAAAGTCAGAGACTTTCTTCTGTTTTGTTCACCGCTATATTTGGAGCATCTAGAACATTGCCCAATGCCTAATAAAACACCGAGTACGCATTTTACTGAGTGAACTATGTTTCTTAATAAAGACTTCAAATATGTAAACACCACAGTGGCTCTACCTTTGGGCACAGGCCAGAATACTTGTCTCTTAAATCTGTCTCCTACATCCCACTTCTTCGTCCCACTACCTCCTCTCCATCTTGGATCTAAGACTCATTTCAAGGATCTTCCCTTTTCTCAAAATGCCAGCTGCCCCATGTTCCGTAGTCCCTCCTGCGTAGCTCATGCCTGTGTGGAAATTAGCTGCTTATGCATCTGTCTCTCCCACGGAACTATGAATTCTTCCTGGGCAGGACTGCGTATTATTCAACTGTGTGTCCTCATTGCTCAGTATAGTGACTGGCATATGGCAGAATCTTAACAAATATCTGCTTGTCAGGACTCTTCAATGGTTTTGAATACTTCTTGCTTCAAGGAAACTTATCAAGAGAAAAAAAAAAATACATCCACTCAAACTTTCCCTAAGCAGTTTTAGTAAGAAAGTGGCAAAACATTATTCCTCCCAGCTCCTTCTCACTTGTAAGAATGAAAGAAGAAAGCAAATAAAGAAAGAAGAAGAAAGCAAATAAAATTATTCTGTAAATCATGTGTAATTAGTGCAATAGCTGTTAGAGCTGGATTATTTGTTTTAAATAAGTCATTATGATACCATAATATAGTTGTAATATGTTGCTATATAGGTACTTAGTTGTATTTTGAGAACCCTTGAATAATTGATGTACACATCCATAGTTCATCTATTGTTGGTAATGCTGCTATAAACATCAAGGTGCATGTACCCCACATCTTGTTTATGTCATTTTATAGAATTTAGAACATAATCTTGTTTTAAGTGCTCATAGAGAATTTAGTGTTTGTTAGTTTTTAACTCTGAATCATTTTGTTGTTAAACTCATGATCAGAGAAATCAGGCCTAAAGGTAGTTTTATTGCTATGTGGAAAAAAGATCAATTTCATACTAATATGCTTTTTAAAAAGATTTTATTTATTTATTTGAGAGAGAGAGATAGAGAGCACAAGAAGGCAGAGAGGCAGGTGGAGGGAGAGGGAAAAGCAGGCTCCCCACTGAGCAGAGAGCCTGATACAGGGCTGGATTCTGAAACCCTGAGATCATGACCTGAGCTGAACATAGACACTTAACCTGACTGAGACACCCAGGAGTCCCTCATACTAATATGCTTTCTGACATAACTCTTAGAACTATCTTATGTAGAAAGAGAGAGATTCCTTATAGTAAATGAATCATTAGGGAGATAAATCATCCTGGAAATTACATATAGAAACAATGAACCATTTGGTGATTAGGAAAATCAGATATTTTTCTTAACTAAAGAAGTCTTATTTTGCATTCATCTTTCATATGTATAAAGAGTTTCCAAAAAATCTGGTAACATTATCTCTGATAATTTTATCAGAGATACTTTCAACCTATAAAAACTAAAGCATATTATCTATATATCTAGGCTTTATGGATTCCCTATGTAAATGTATATATCTTCTATGATACATACACACATATATTCACACATATATAATATACACACATACATTCTATATATAAGAATATATATGATATACTATAACTCTGTGTGCATGTGTTTGTGTATATATAGATGTAGATATAGATATAGATCTTCATGTTTACTATGGTCAATAACCATGTCCCCCAGCAAAGGGAATCATGACTTTTAGAAGTTCTGTTTCACCATGTTATTTGCACTTTGTGGACTGATTAAGTATTTGGTCCTATCTTCCCCCATGCCAAAAGAGCAGGATTAAGACATGGCATCTAAACTGGCTGTGAATTGATAAAATGGATTCTATTTAGACCCTCCCCTAAAAATCAGTAGTTGTCTAAGCTACCACAGCATGGTGAATACCAGCCACAGAAAATTAAGTCAACTTGGTATTACAGTGTTGACATAGTTATCAATGAATGAGTAAAAGTCCATAAGAGCCAAATATAGCCTAAATTTCTCTGAGATCTGGAATAGGCATCAACCCAATTGACTGGTCAATTATAAGTACTATAGGGACTTCAGGTTTCAGGAAGTGAAATGAGATACATTATAATCCTACTACCTTTAGGTGAGGAAAGATAGGATATGAAGATCCCTTTTTCCTTTGAGGTTACAGGTTCCGCTACCATTCTAGAAGACCTGTTAGATAAATCAGATTTTCCATTCTGCACAAATCCAGAAGGCATCATTTATATAGAACACAAGTTATATTCCTTGAGTTGTACAATTTTATTACTAGATCAATTTAACCAGTCTGGGAAAAAACTGAATATCCTCATCAATCCACAATGTGATTATGAGTTTATTCATTCATTTACTCATTCATTATGAGTTTATTCGTTCATTCATTCATTCATTCACTTATTATGATAAATGCCAAGTCACTGTTTATTCTTGCAAGGGCTTCATATCCATTACAGAAAGCAAAATCGGGAACTCTATTTTATTTTTAATTTATTTCTGTTTTATTTTTCTTTTGTTATGTAATACTACACATTTCCATCAGGAATCCTTATAGTTCTGCGTTGAAAAATAATATTCCACCCAATATATAGTAGGTTAGAGCTGTCAAAAAGAAAGAGCAAGAGGCCAGCTGGCTGACAGGTTGGCTATTTTAGGCAGGGTCTCTTGGGGCTATAGTACATATGAGGCTAACAAAAGCTTTGCAGTTTGCTAAAATCAATTCTATCTGTTCACCCCAATGGTGATCAAACTATGGGGAAATTAGTTGGACTAAATTCACAAGACATGGATATGCAAACCTAAGTATGCATTTATTTGCATAGGTTGACATATTTGGCAGGATATGTATCATTGATCAAGATAATACATTAAGGAAACTGAGTTAGAGATGAAAAGGTTGCTCATGAGCTCTTCCTCAGAATAACAGAAGTTAAGAATTTTTTAAAAGTATTCCATTGGGCTAAACTAGCTGTTAAAATTATATTCTAGGGACACCTGGGTGGCTCAGTGGTTTGAGTCTCTGCCTTCTGCTCAGGTTGTGATCTCAGGTTCCTGGGACTGAGCCCCACACCCAGCTCTCTACTTGGTGGGGAGCCTGCTTCCTCCTCTCTCTTTCTCTCTGCCTGCCTCTCTGCCTACTTGTGATCTCTCTCTGTCAAATAAATAAATAAAATCTTTTTTAAAAAAGTAAAAATAAATAAAATTATATTCTAAATAGCTTTATTAAGATACAATTCACATAGCATACAATTCACCCTTTAAAATTGTACAGTGTTTTTAGTATTTTCACAGTGTCATGCAACCATATTTAGAACATTTTCATCACCCCCAAAAGAAATCCCCTATCCATGAGCAGTCATGCCCCATTTTCTCCTTTTCTCTGCCCTACAGACAGCCCTAGGCAACCACCAATCTACTTTCCATCTCCACAGATTTGTGTATTCTGGATATTTTCTATCAGTGGGATCCTATAATGTGTGATCTTTTGTGACTGACTTCTTTCACTTTGCACATTTTCAGTTTATCCATATTGTAGCCTCTATCAATACTTTTTATTTCCAAATAAAATTCTATTTTATGGAAATACGTACTACAGTTGATGGGTATTTGGGTTGTTTCTACTTTTTAGCTGCTATGCATGATGCTGTTATGAACATTTGTGTGCAAGTCTTTGTGTGGACATATGTTTTAGGGATATACACCTAAGGTGTAATTGCTGGATCATATGGTAACTCCGTGTTTAACCTTTTGGAGACATGTCAAACTGCTTTCCAAAGGAGCTGCACCATCTTTAATTCCCTTTGGCAGCTATGAACATTCCAATCTCTCTACATATGCTTGCAAGAATTTGTTTTCTTTTGTGTAACGGTAAACATCCTAATGGTATGAGGTAGTATCTCATTGTGGTTTTGATTTGCATTTCCGTTGTGGCTAATGATATTGAACTTTTCATGTGCTTGTTGACCATTTGTATTTCTTTGGAGAAATGTCTATTCAGATCCTTTGCCTGTCTTTTAATTGGAACACATATGACTTTTTTATTGACAAGTGATTTTACATGGTATAAATATGCTATATACTATGTATCCATTCATTGATGAGTATATGAATAATTATTTTGTTTTTATAGAGAATGTTGGTGATCTTAGCGGATGGGAAAGGGGAAAAAATTGGACTAGGGAAACTTACTTGATTTAAGGGCCTGACTCAGAAAAAAGTAATGGTGTTTGAAAGAATCGGCAAATTTCATTTCACAGAGCTAACATCTTTAAGGTGGGAGGAAGGTAGAGCAGACTCAGAAGTGAATGAGGCAGGGCAGTCAGTCTCTAGATGACGGTTTTATTTGAAGCCATATGCTAGTTGCATTCTCTTCCCAGGAGGTCCACCCAATTTAGAGCTGGACTCCACCCAATTACCAGAAAAAGTTGCACCTAAAAAAATTTGCCACCTAAAGGGGCAGCCCACTACCATTGGAGAAAAATTGCTGTCAAGATCTAAGAAGGGCTAGGGTATCAGACAATCATGTTGGAGTAGCAGCAAATGAAGCTGGACCAGCAAAAGAAGTAGGATCATATGAACCAAATAGAACATAATGAAGAAAGGGAGGAAGACTGATCATCATTGCAGATATGGTGGTCCATGGCCCACCCCAGTCATTCCATGTCAAATGCAGAAATTCAGTGAGGTTATTTCCATATGCCATCAGCTGCAGGATGTGAGTCTCCTGCCTATCTTGGTCAGAGCTGGCTTGGGGACTGAAAAGCTTGAGGACATGCAGGGGAAAACCTGAGGTAACACGGAGCAAGAGAAAGGCAAGGACAAAACACTCTCCAGTCAAAAAATATGTTCAACACTAGCTTATATGTCTATCTATCAACTGGGTTGGGTTTTTTTGTTTGTTTGTTTGTTTGTTTGTTTGTTTATTCGAAGAAAGTATTAACTCCTCCTTTGGACCCTTTCTTTCATCAGTAGAACAGATTTGTGAGCCTTTGATCTAATACCCAAATGAAATGGTTAATTTGTGTTTAGAAGTTATATTGTATGGTGGGGGGGGGAAAGTGCCTTTAAATACCAGAATCATCCCCAACCTGCTACAAAGACTCCACTATGAGAGTGCCCCGCCCCCTCCACCCCAGAGGGAACAGCAGGTTTTTGGCTTCCAGGTCAAATGCAAAATGGTGGTACAAGTCATGCCAAATGCATACTGAATGCATTATTATCTCTGTATTTTTCTCATTCCCTCTTCCCAACACTGTGCATCTCTACTGATGTAAGTTAAATGTGTGTATGAACTTTCAGCACTCTACTGCTTTCTTTGCGTTAGTTATATTCTAATCCCTTTCCCTGATGTTACACCGTGATAAATTGAGAGAACTGACTCTGGAGATCAATTGCTATTTTGGTCAATGAAATTTTTTTAATAGAGACTTAGGACAGACGATAATCTCATTGACAAATATTTTATTCAGAACTTAACCAATACTGTTTTTTTGTATCTGCTGTGTGTTAGGAACTGTGCCAGGTGCCAAACAGAAACCAAGAAATGATTCCTATCCACGAAGAAAGTACAAGACTCATGGGTAGGAATCATTTCTTGGTAGTAGTAAAGAGGCAGACAAGTAAATATGTAGTAAAGAGGCAGACAAGTAAATAAGCAATGAAATCCCCAGTGGTGAACAGGTAGGTGCTTTATGAACCAAAGTGGAAGTACTTAACTCAATCCCAGGGACTCAAATAGCCTTTCCAGAGGAAATGGATTTACCTGTGACTTGAATGTTAAATAGGTATGAGCCAAATGAAGGAGTGAAGGCGTGGTTATAGGGTGGTAAATCATGCCAGAGGCAACAACTTGCAAGAAAGTACTTGATACATTTAACCACTCAATACATCTAAAATACATTTCAGGGACTTTATGAAACACTCGATAGAATATATCAAGCAGTCCATCAGAAAGTCTCTTTCCTGGAAAGTTTGAATCCAATGTGTGCAGAGAAAAAGAAGGGTTCAGGTAATAGTGGTATAAGCAGAGAGGCAGAAAAAAAGTATTTAGAAGACTCTTCAGAGGCTTCAGAAAGAGAAGCAACAGCAGATGGCTGCTTCTAAAGGGATAGTGTGCCCAAGTAACCAGAGAATTTCTCACTGGACCAAAAACATCACTGTCGATCATCAGTCTGCTGCTGTATCCTGAGCAATATATAAAGTTTTTCCATGCAGCTATTATAAGAGCCTATAAAAACTCTTCAGTTGTGGGAGACAAACCAATTTGAAAACGATTAACCAATGTAAAATTCAATGGCAGAACTTGAATTCAAGAATGACTGAATGTAATCCTTTAGAACTGTTTCACTTGTTCTGCATCTTCCAGCTCTGTTTTTCTTTCCTTCATCTTCATGTCTCCCTCATACAATCTGTCTGCAAATGGTCCCTATTAAAAGCTGCAGTTTCACACTTTACTAGCCGGGGGACCCCAACTTTCCCAAGGGTTCCAGCAATAGTTTGGGTCTTGCACCCATCCATGAACCAATCACTATGGCCAGGGGCAGGTGGTTCTCCTATTGCCCCATCTTTAATTACATTATTTACTCCCAGGATCAGTCAGCTCCACCTAATCACATGGACTGAGTAATGCGTCTCTTCAATGGAAAACAGATGCAGTCATCAGCAAGAAGTGAATGGACACCGAGAGGACAGAAACAGCAGGTGTCTTCCTAGACAGTTCCCTGTGCACCCTTACTGCTCTTTAAACCAGTTCTCAGCAGCTGAGGAGAACTGAGCATGATTTCTATTCCTTGCAGCCTAAAAGTACCTAGCAGAAATAATCATTTGAAAAACGGTCCTGTATGAAATGGACTTTCACTTTTATGTCATGCAACTTTTTTTTAAGATTTTTTATTTATGTGACAGACAGAGATCACAAGTAGGCAGAGAGAGAGAGAGAGGAGGAAGCAAGCTTCCCCCTGAGCAGAGAGCCCGATGCGGGGCTCCATCCCAGGACCCCGGGATCATGACCTGAGCTGAAGGCAGGGGCTTTAACCCACTGAGCCACCCAGGTGCCCTGTCATGCAGTTTTTAAGAAGAAGGTGAGAGTTATCTGCAAGTGTGTATGGCTAAAGTGGCCAAAGGTAAAAACCAAAGGCTTCTAACATTGTACACCCATGACAAGAGCAGAGACACAGCCTGGCTTCCAGCGCCTAAAGCTGTTTAGGACTCCTCCTTTTTCTTAGAGTTAGCTAGAAATCTTTTGTTAGGAAATTATTACTCTGTCTTCTCTCACTTTAATTAGAGTAATTTATTTTAAAATGCCTAGCACAACAGCTGGAGCAGAGTTAGTTCTTTAAAAAATCGTTTGCCTTGAATTCCACAAATGTTAACAATCAACAGGCAATGTGCTAAGTTTGATAATAGAAAATAGTACAATACAGGGGTGACTGGCTGGCTCAGTTGGAAGAACGTGTAACTCCTGATCTCAGGGTTGTGAGTTCAAGCCCCACACTGGGGGTAGAGGTAATAAGTAAGTAAATAAATAAATAAATATAGTATAATACAAAGACTTGATCCTCATGGAACTCTGAGTTTATTAAGGAGACAAAAGACAAAAACACAAATTATAGTACAGTGTTTTATTAACTACAACAAAGATTGATACTTGATACAGGCATATCACAGAGGAGGAAATAATTAAATATGAGAATGGGTGGTTTCGGCAAGTGTTCCTGAAGGAGGTAAAAGCTAAACCGAATTTTGACGGGTGAATAGGAATTTGATAAGTGGCTATGATGAAAGGGCATTTCAGAGGGAGAGTGGGGGTAGACCACAAAAAAAGCAAAGTCATTGTGTTGTAAAACAATATACTAGTATATTCTAAAAACTATTACCAGGAATAGAAATGTGAGTTTAGGAAGCAGCAAAAGATGATCCCAGTAGGACAAGCAGGGATTTGAGTTTCTCTTATCCAGCCAATTGAACAAGACTAGTTTAAGAATATTCAAGATAGAGACAATCTAAACATTTGGCAATAATTTAGTATTAGAAGAGGGGGGACAGGAAGAGGTGGTTGGGAAGGAAGGGAGGAAGGAAGAGAGGAAAGAAAGAGGGGAGGGAGGAAAATAAGTAGGAACCTGACTTGCTATGGTCTTCCAGAAATCCAAATGCAGTCAGGTAACATCAAAATGGACCTGAACATAAATCTTCAGTGTTTCTATACCAATTCTCTCTGGAGGACACTGCTAAGTGATGATCCCAGAACCAGCCTGATTAGAACACCAGGATGTCTAGACTAAACAAACAAACAAACAAACAAAAAATCAAGGAAGCCCATTCCTCATTCCTAAGTGCTCATTTTCAGAGCCCCCTGGGTGATTTGGTGACCGATTTCTGTCCAAATACTTGTGAATAGGAGAGTGGGTTCTGGAAAATAAATTTTCTTGCATGAAAAAAAATAGACATTCTTTTTTCCACAGGAATTCTTTTCTTCTGTTGTAGAGGAGGGAAAAAAGAAATCTTTTCCCTCTACCCTCCTAGGTTCTCTAGCTGAGGCCCTACAAATTAGACAAAGGCAAATTAACAAGGGAAAAGGAAACAGAATTTATTTGCACGTGCACCATGCATAGATGCAGTAGAAACTCAGTGGGGGGTAACTCAAACCAGTGGGCTTATTTTTACAAAGAAGAAGTTTATAGAGAAGTGACAAGACAGAGGAAAAGGGGGTATAGACTTTTAGGGACAGCAAACTGTGGGAAGGTAAACATATGAGAGGAACCTAATGATTTTAATAAGATATTTTTGTAGACCCATCTTGTGGTAGGCTCTCCATTTTCTTCACATCAGAAAACTTCCCAAGGAAAGGGGGTTTATGGCAATCCTCATTTCTCAGAAGTCTGCTCTTTGTCAGATCAGGAAAGCTCCAAGAAGGCTTTTTTCTGCATCTGTTGATTTCCATCGGCCTCCAGCTCAAAACAATCCTTACTGCCAAAGGGGCATATTCTGCAGCCTACATCGTTTTGAATGTAGTTTGTGATGACAGCACTTTTGTAGCAATGGCAGCCTTCTTGTAGCCATGCAGTGGTAAGTATGTTTAGAGCCTAGTACTGGGCAGAATGCAGGGATACAAAAGAAATAGAAGTTATGGTCCCTGAGACCAAAAAGTCTATAATCCAGGGTGTCAAGACATGTACACATGAATTAACAGAGAACAATTAGAAAAGGACTTACAGTATTACTCAGTGCCAACCAACATAGCACTGATGGCAGCCCTCCCAAATCTACTGCTGGTAACTCCGTCCCGCCAGGGCTTCTTGCCAATCCAGCTAAACTGATAAGTTTTTAGGAAAGATGTGACATTTAGAGAAGATTCTAGTCTCAAATTCTTTTCTTTTGAAAATACATTGCTGCCCCTGGTTAAACATTACTAACAGCTTTCACTCAGAAAGGAAATATACTCTCAGATAATCACTAGACTAGACATTGGGCTTCAGTCTTGGGAAAGGCACTTTTAGCTGTTGGACATCATGAAGGTCATTCAAACCTGGGATTTGGGCTCCTGATTTGTAAATTGGAGATAATGATCCATTCAACAAATATTTCCTGAGCACTTAGTAAGTGTTGGAAACTACTTTAGGCGATAATGATATAGAAGTAAACTAGAGGCGAGGTCCCTGCCCTCATAGATAGTAGATATCAGTAAACAAATACAGACTCTTTGAAGATGCAGTAGTAAGCCCAGTGGAAAAACACAAAGCCCGCTCCGTGTGTGAATGGGTGGTTGGGGGGTGGGTGTGTGTGTGAGAGGGTGGGTGGGTAAGAAGACTAAAAGAATGGCAGGTAAGTGGGGAGGGGAGCTGCAATTTTACATAGAATGGCCAAAAACATCTCTTTGATAAGAGGTTGCATTTCCTTCCCTGCGCGTTTTGTGCGGGTGCTTGGGGGGGGGGGGGAGGTGCGCTCGCGTGCGTATGCACATGCGCAAGCCTACTTTTCTGGGGGTTTAAGGAAGAAGTCAAATAACTGAAAATATGTAAAAAGTGCTTAGTAAATTACTGGGCACTGTGTGAGCATAAGATGTTATTATCATTGTTATTATTTCAGGGGAAGTCTAAACTCCTTGGTTTGACATTTAAGACCTTGAGCAGCACAACCCTCTAACCTACCTTTCCGGTTTTGTATCCATTCTCCTGTATAAACCTAACTTCCAAATTTATCCAATTCACTTGGTAATTAATCATGTACCATCTCATGTTGCTTTTCCTTTTATTCCTTCTGTTCAAACCCTTTATTATTTCACTTTTCATAAATTCTGTGTCCCAATAAAATGACAAACATTTCTACATCAGAGTGTTTCTATAAATGCCTTGAGCATAAAAGTTGTTCAATAATTTTTATTGATTTTGTTTGACATACTGGTTTAATGTCTCTCATCACTGAAAACTATCACTCAGTTTGGAATTTGATGTCATACTTAATTTTGCATCAGTTTTGACTTGCCTTATTTTCCTGAAACAGTGTACACTTTGAGAAGCAGAATTTTTGAAAAATTCTGTGTTGTTAAAGAGAGCCTTTAATAGTGGTTAGGACTTCCCCTAAGGATTACCTCATTGTCATTCAGAGCAATAAGTATGCCCTAATCCCATATGTCCTTTTCATGACAATATTCTTATAGATCTTCATGGCCTTTTCGTGTTCTTGGGGTGTTTCTTGCCACCACACATTTATTATGGTCCCTTGAAGAACTTTCAAGTGAATTTTTCCATTGAAAGAATGTCCGAGAAGTCTGAGAAATCGAGAAGAGAAGGATGTGTCAGGTATAGTAGAAACTATAGGGTAAATACTAAGTGAGGTTTCTGTAGGTATCATAATGATCCTTCAAAAAATATCTACATCCTAATCCCTGGGGTCATGAATACATTACCATACATGACAAAAGGACCTTCACAGATGTGATTAAATTAAGGATCTAGAGATGGTGAGATTATTCTGAATTATCTGGGTTGACCTAAAGTAATCACAGTGGTCTTTATTAAAGGGGTGAGGGAGGATCAGAATAAAAGGAACTAAGACAATAGAAATAGAGATCTAAGTGGTGTGGTCATAAGCCAAGGAATGCAGGCTGCCTCTAGAATCTGGGGAAAGATAAGGAAAGAAAAGATTATCCACTCAGCACCTCCCAAGGAATGCATAGCCCTGCTGATCATTTGATTTTAGCCCTATAAGACCAATTTTTCAGGCTTTAGACTTCCAGAACTGTAAGATAATACATTTGTGTTGTATTAAGCCCCCACATTTATGGTAATTTGTTACAATGGCAGTAGGAACTTAGACAATAGTCTAGTAAAAACAACTCCTGAACTAGAAATCTGTCACAGTCTAGCTCCTTCTGCCTGCTTATTAATTGTGATTCTCAGGAAAATCACTCTACCTCAGTTTTCTTTCCTGTAGCATGAAATTATTCCTTACAGTGTTGTTATGAAGACAGAGAAAATCATTTATGTGAGCGCTTTGTAAAGTGTTTAGTGTGACACAAATGTTAGGTATAAAAATTTGACGAAGCTTGTCTTAATGAGGGTGAGAACTAGGAGAAAGACATATCTTCTTGGTGCACCAATGCCTTAAATGAAAAAACATAAACTATAACCACCATAAAAACACAACCGCCCTTGTTGTTTAGGAAGGGGTCTACTGCAGGGACTGCGAGTCAGCCATCTCCCCATCAAGCAACCTTGTCCCAACCTTCTTTCCATCAATCAAACTGAACATGATGAACTGATTACTGCATGGTTTGACCAAGAACCAAGACACAGTCCTAGAATCCTTCTTAACCCACCTTAGAAAGTTGCTCTCAGTCAACTAGAGCTGGCATGAAATAATTCATTTCAAAACCCTGGCCTAGTAGTTTAGAAAGTGGTCTCTTGGCCAGCAGCACAGACATCACGGTGATCCTCTTAGAAATGCTGATCCCCAGGCCCACACAAGACCTACTGAATCAGAATCCATGTTCCAACAAGATCTTGGGTGCTTCCTATGCACTGGTTGAGAGGATATATATTTTGGAGCGGTTTGATTCCCAGTCGTGCAGGTTACTATGGTGTGACCTCAGGCAAAGTGTCTAAATCGTGGAAGCTTGCTTTTTTTGCAGTGCAGAATAACACCCCCTTCACTGAGTTGTGGGAATTAGGCACATATAAGGCATTTTGCACAGTGCCAGCCCACAATATTCAGTTAATAGTAGTTCTTTTCATTGTATCATTTGCACATCTACAGCTGCTAACCATACTACACATCCCATTTAGTATTACTGAAGCCACTCGGCAGGAATGATTTTCAAAGCCATCCACGCCCATGGATGGGGGTGGGGGAGTGGGGAGGAAGGACAAGAAAACTGTCTGCAATGCTATCTCCAAATACGCAGGACACTGTACATTTTGCAACATAGACTAAATGTCGGGGGTTTCCTTGCTTTCAGATCTTCACTGCACGTGGCTTTATTAGAAACTGTCTGCTAGAGTCTAGACACAGCGATGGAGTCTGGTGCTGGTGACCTGTGGGAAGGAGCAAGGACCAGCATTCCTGCTGAGTCGCTCTTGGCCCCAGTCCTCTACCTTTATCTCTTCTTTAACTTTCCGGCTGCCTCTTATCACCTTGCAGTAGAACCGTAACCCTTCAGCCTCTAGCCAGCTACGCCCCTTGGCGCGCAGCAAGTCGCCGCTGCAAACCCTTCCCCGGGGACCTGGAAGGCTGGGCGGGGGTGCGGCGGGGGCGGAGCTCGGCGTCCTGCTACCGCCGCCGTCGCCGCCGCCCGCGGAGCTGCAGCCCCTTCCTCCGAGGCTCTGGCCCCGCGGCGCTGCCCTACGTGGACAGGTGCGCGCCTCCCGGGCCTGACGGATGAGCAGTCGGGCACGTGAACTCCCACCTCCAATTTGACTCCGTGCCGGGCAGCGGCGGCGGCGGCGGCGGCGGCTGCAGCTGCAGCCCCGCGGTGGGGGTGGCCCCCGCGGTCTCCGCCCGGCTCCCGCGCGCCGCCTCTGCTCTTTGCATAGTAATATCAGTTCCTGCAAGCACCCAGCTCGCTCCCGGAACGGGTCTAAAAAGGACCGCCGCTCCAGAGCCCGCCGAAGCCCTCTGTGTGGCGCCGAGAGCCACTGCTTGGGACATGCGACGGGAAAACCCCGCCACAGCGCAGGCAGTCGCCCCGCCGCGCGGGGGAGAACCGGGCGAGAGCAGGTAGGCGACCGGCGGCCGCGGGAGGAGACGCCCCCCTCCCCCCGCCGCGCCCCCTTTGCCCGGCGTCCAACCGGTGGGACCGGAGCTTTGCGGTGTGCTCGGTAGTGACGGGGGATGGGTTCGGTCCCACATTTTGCCCGGTAATCGTTTTGCCTGTTGCTCTTTTCCCCCATCGCATTCTGCGCTCCAGGAGGGGCCGTCTTTCTCGCAGGTGATGAATTTCTCTGCAAGGTCATTGCTCCCTTAGGTTCTGGCTTTGAAGGTAAACGGGAGAAGATACCTGCTGTTCTTGTTCTTGGGCGGGGGTTTTATAATCAATCGGGTGTGCACACTGTGAATGTACAAATAGATGTGTGTGTGTCTGTGTGTCTGTCTCTGTGTCTGTCTGGTAATACTATACTTGCATTTTTCTCATTTTTCCATGCTTATTCTCCTTAGGGTCAAAACACTAGAGAGAGAGAGAGAGAGAGAGAGAGAGAGAGAGTGTGTGTGTGTGTGTGTGTGTGTTAATACACGCACACATTTACATATGTAGTTTTTTCCTGAAATAGGTGGAGACAGGGTGGGGGGGGACAGGCAGAGGTTGATAAAGGGAAATCATTGTAGAGACCAGTTCAGTATCTAGAGGTGAACTTTGGAACCACATTAAATCAGGGTAGAGACTGGAGGCTATAAATGGTTCTTGGGAGAGGGCTTTTAGAAAAGATCTGAACAGTGCCAGCCAATACACACAACAGATTTTCATCCTATCCAGGCAGATCTAAAAGATACTCAAAATTTCAGACGCTGCAGTGGACAATGAAAGGGGGGGTCCAGGGAAAGGGGGATACTTGGGCACTGGGAGGTGAATTTTAGGTGGTGGGAAGACGCAGATCACTGTTGAATTTAAAAGGCCTCCTGAAGAAGCGTTGGGAGAAATCTCTGCTTGAAGTGTAGACAGTTCAAGGTTAAGATGATGTGAATGTCCAGAAACCGGCAGAGGCAGTGGGGAAAAGGCAGAGGTTTAGAGGAGGAAGGGAGAAAGAAGCCCAGAGTCACCAAGAAGCAACTCCCTTTTATTAAGGTATCTTCTTCCAGTTAAAGCAAACCCTGGATATGGCTCATCTGAGTATTTTTCACAGCACATTTGTTAAAGAACCATCGGTCCATATTTTTATTTTATTTTTGCGAGGAATCTGGGTCATGGTGGGACTGAAAGAAACTGAGTGTTTACAACACCAGCAAGATTTGGAGAGTTGATTAAGGCTTAGCTTCGTGAAATATTTACACATCTCTTGCGTGGGCTTTTGTTTGCTTTTGTTGGTGCTGCTGCATATTTTACTTTGATAATGCTTTGAGCGTACTTCACTCGAATGTGCTTATTTTCCAGTTATAAACTATTTTTCCTTTTCCATTGTGTTCACCATTGGCCTGCCCTGAGTCTGGGAATAAAGACACATGAGTCACAGCATAAAGAAGAAAATCTGCTCTGTCCCTATCTGCGACGGGAGTTTGTATTAGAGAATGTTCTTTAAATAGAATCACAAAGAGCACTTTTCAAGTTTCTATGTGTTGTTGGGGTGGAGGGGGAGAGGAGGAAATGGGTTGTTGATTCATAAACAGGAAAAAAAAGTAGTACTTGCCATTGCAAGTCTAGATGGTATATCACTGGGATTTATTTTGGAAACAGAGCAGAGGAACTCATGGTGACCCATGCAGTGTGTGTTGTGTCGTGCTGAAGCTTCCCCTAATCCCTAACTGGACTTTTATGAAAATGATGAGGACAAAATCAAAAGTGCAGTGCTTTGCGTGGGAAGTGGAGGCCTGAAGCATTACCTGAATCAGGTCTGTCTCAAATGGAGGTCAGGATAGGGTCCAAAGAGCTGTTTTGAAATTTAGGTGGTTTTTTTTTTTTTTTTTTTTTTAAGATTTTATTTATTTATTTGACAGAGATCACAAGTAGGCAGAGAAGCAGGCAGAGAGAGAGGGAGAACCAGGCTCCCTGCTGAGCAGAGAGCCCAGTGCAGGGGCTCAATCCCAGGACTCTGGGATCGTGACCTGAGCCAAAGGCAGAGGCTTAACCCACTGAAGCTCCAAGGCGCCCCAAAATTTAGGTGTTTTTTAATTGTCTCAATACACTTGCCTTAATTATTTGACCCTGTGACATTTTCCTGTTCGTGCTCAAATATACTTAAAAGAATATATTAGACACAGCTCTTTTTCACTGTATGAATTTCCAGTCAGAAAATCTACAGCTGATGGGGAAGCACGAAAATATCAGCCATGGAATCCCAAATCCTAAAAGATTGGCCTCCAAGATTCAGGACACACAATTCCAGCCCCAGCTCACACTTGGGTTCCTTCAGTGGTAACAGTTTCTGCCCTCAATGCACTTACTTATTCACTGATTCATTCATGCATTCGACATTTGTTTATCCAGAACTTACCATGGTCTTAGACTATGGAACAGAAGAGAAGAGTGAGGGAGACACAGCCCCTGCTGGTACAATGTGGGAGGCCAGGAGTACCAGCTAGTTAAGTGCTCTGACAAGGCCTGCAAAGTAAGCTGTGGAAGCCTGGTCGTGGAGATAGAGAAGACAAGGACAGTGCCTGGAAACCTGAAGGACGAGAGGAACTAGTCTAAGAAAGAGAAGAGAGAGGAACAATCCTGGTACAGAGACAAAGGATGAAGAGGCCCAGGAATAATAAGTAGCTGTAGGTAGGTGAAAAACTGCAAGTAGACAAAGATGGAAAGATGAGGCTGAAAGGAAGCTGATCGACCTTCAGACTGAAATCCGCAGAGCCCCTGACTCATCTAGTCAGTAAAAACCGTTTGACCTGGTTAAGTGAGGTACACACAATTATATGGAGGCACTGTGTTCCCATCCCTCAACTTTATATCCTTCAAATATCTAGAAACCCCATTTACTAGTTTCTAATGACCCGATCAAAAGGGAGACGTGGGGGCACCTGGGTGGCTCAGTGGGTTAAGCCTCTGCCTTCGGGTTAAGGTCATGATCTCAGGGTTCTCTGCTCAGCGGAGAGCCTGCTTCCTCCTCTCTCTCTCACTGCCTGCCCCTCTGCCTGCCTCTCTGTCTACTTGTGATCTCTATCTGTCAAATAAATAAAATCTTTAAAAAAGATAAAAATAAAAAATAATAAAATAAAAGACGTGCCCTTGAGGAAGTCGTAATTCTCTGTGCCTCAATTTCTTCATCCACAAAATGTCTACTACCTTCTTCATGTATTGTAAGAATGAGAGAATGGAGATTGGAGTTTATAGAAATGCAGAGAATCTTATTTTTATGATAACATTCCTCAGGGCAAAAAGATGGAAAATACTGTATATGCCAAGGATTTAATTGTCCCAGATGACTCCAAAAGGCACAAGTATAATGGTCTGAAAAACTGAAAGAAGAAAAAAAGTAGCTCAGAAACACACTCTAAAGAGAGCCAGGTCTCATACAATTTTTAAAATTCTGTTTTAAGGGAGGGAACTATATATGGCGGTCCCACAGTAATCAGTAAGTGCCCTTCTGGAACGGGTCACAACCCATTGTGAAGTCAGTTTACTGTGTCTGATGGCATTTTTATTTTAAAAAATAAAAGTAAAGCAGAATAGAAGGATAAGTAAGTATAGCTCATGGAACTTTTTGATTAAATTATATTTATTTATAGGTATATAGACACATCGGACTATGATTTAGAATGTATATCTGATTATGCGTCATGTTCCCAAAAGTCCAAAAGCTACTTCTTTAAGTGACGAAAAGAGATGCTTCCCATTCGCAAGACCCCAAGAGTCAACTGGGACATCTGGTACACAAGCATATACACAATATTCCGAAGAGCCAAACTGCCTTGAGAAAGGAAAGACATGACTTACCAGTAATTCATGACAGTGAAGTTAGGAGAGGAGACCTTGTGGACTGCATTAATCGAGAAAGGCTTCAAGGAGGGGATGGAACGGGAGCCAGTTTATGAAAGATCAGTGGATCTGGGTGGGCCGTGAGGAAGGGGTGGTGTTCTAGAAGGAGGGAGTAAAAAATGAGGTGAGGTAATATGAACTTTATTTAAGAATCACTTAGAAAAGAAAAAAATAGGAATCAAGTTGCGGAGAGGGAATTGCAGCAGAAATTCTGTTTGGACTAAAATCTGACTCGAGTTGCAATTTATTTTATATCTAAGATTTCTTTTCCTAGTACTACTGCTTTAAGAAAATCTAGACAGAATGTCCATCATGTCAAAAATCTGTCATTTCCTGCCTTTAAGAAGAAATATTTTTTGCAATAATTTACTAGCTAGACCTTGTTTCGATTGAATTTAATAAACAATTGAAATCATGTGACACACCACACTGTAGCCTGAGCATTTCATTTCTCAGAACACAAGTACCATCATTGGCACAGAGGGACAAGAGTGATCAAGTGACTGCCCCAAACTGGGCAAACCTTTCTATTCTCTTCTGTAAGTCTCCTTTCCTGCATGCCTCTTGGGTATAAAGCCCCGTGCTAGGAACCAACAGCTTCATGGAAAATGAAACAGACGACTTGGTACTCAGAACCCAAAAAGGAAGGGCAGATCCTGGCAGATTTTATTTTCCAGTTGCACTCTGACTTGTTCATCATTATAGTTAAATATTTAAATAGGGTTGTATGCATTTTGAGAAGTTGACATTGACATCAGTGTGTTTTGCTGCAACCTGATAGCTATTTCGAGTCAATAAAATCGGGTGAGGAAGTCTTTATTCGTGTTTTTTAACGTGTTTGGTGGGCTTCTTTCAACTCTTGCTGGCTTTCCTAGGGAATCAAACAGTGTTATGGTATTGATACCCTTTAGAATAAGGTTATGCCCTTAACCGGAAGAAGAGGGCCAGTTAAAATAGACTCAGGTGCCTACATTAGTTGGCTTTGGAGTAAGATTCACTTTTTATAAAGATGTCCCGGAATCCTCGTTCATCTTCCTTCTCCACATCAGAATGTGTAAATCAGGGATAACCTAAGTTTTTTGCAGAAGAGTCAAGTCCAGAATAATAAAAACATTTAGAGGCTTCATTTGAATTGAAAAGACATATATTGAATTTTATGGGGGAAAATGTAAATGCGCGTACCATTTAGATTACTTAGTGTCTTGAATGCCAGTGAGAAAAATTTTCACAGCTTTTTATCTGGGCTTATTGGAGTTGGCAACACAGTAACAGCTTTCTAATTTTTCATGTCTGTAATTAGATTGTCGGCTTTATTTTAAAGCTAGGAGCGTAAGTGGGAGGCTGAATTATTATTATCAGGCAATAGTAACTGACCCTTAGCTGGAAGGTTAAATGCTATGACCTATTGAAGCCAAATCTGAATCTGGAAGTAGGGCTTAGAAATCTGTATTTTACGATGGTCTTAAAGTGATTCCAGTAGCCAGGCCTGAACACCACTGTTTAGTCCTGCCTTTACTTACTGGGAAATAAAAACATTACAGGTGAATCCCAGATGAGTGAATAACTTGTCCTAAACCTTGTTAGAGCTGCGGCTGAAATCTAGACTTCTTTCTATTCTCTACCAATTCTGTGCTAAGAGAAGAAAGAACAGGATCTGAAGAGAGGATTTGAATGGCTCCAGAGTGGTGGGGGGAAGGTAATTCTAATTATTCCTGCATCCCTCCCTCCCATATTGAGAGTCAATGCAGTAAGCCTTTCCAAGTGACCGTGCAGTGATCTCTGTCCCAGGGATCTGGGATGTGGCCGAAAAATTGTGGGCATCAGCTGTGTGATCCGAGGCAAGGCATTCTCTTGGCCTTACACACCAGATTCAATCTAAAAATGTCAATTCCTGGGTCTTAAACACAGTGAATACTCAAGCCAGCCCTGGAAAGATTGCTTTAGTCAGTAGTCACAGCCTGTGACCCTTGGAGACCCAAGCAAACCCTGAAAAAAGTCAAGGCTAGGGAGTAAAAATTCCCAAAGTCACAGGCACCTCCAGGGACCTCAGCGCTTTGCTAATTCAGTAACCGACAGCTGGACAGAGAGCTCCAGAGCTCCTTAAAAAATCATATTCGCATCTACTAATTTTCTAGAGAAAAGGAGTTGCAGAGGCTCCTTTTTAAAACCTGAATTGTAAATGGTCCAGCAAAGTGGGAGATCTAATCAAGATGTTTTATGGGAGATACACTCTTGATTGTTTTCTCAGGATATTAATTTCTAAATAACATAAAATTAAAACAACCATATTAGGTCTATAGGAGACTCTTCTCTTTCTTTATAATGCACAACTTTGGGTAAATTAAGAGCTTGAGGGAGTTAAGCATTTGTTTTCCCTGTATTTTCTCAGTAATCAGAGCATCTTTTTTGTTTCAATTCTTGTTGACAGTTTGTCTGAAATGTAATAGTCTGTGTCTATGCATCTGCTTAATAAGTACAATATGGCAGATATCATCAGGATTCAGAATCTTGCATCAGCTCCAGATTTTTGTTCTGAATTATGGCCATGTGGGATAGTGCTGGTGAATATAATAGAGAAATCTTTAATTGTTTTCCTTCTTTTTTACTCTGATGTGGATTTGCTTTCTCCTGCTATACTTTTTTAGAACTGTTGTTCAGAAATGCAAGAGATAACTTGATTCCTTGTGGATTCCACTTTGTTAACTTTGGTCCTTGCTTTTGCCCTTACATCATTTTGCAGTGCTCAGTCCTTCAACCTAAATTAGCTTCTCAGTCCCCTAAAACATGACTTAAAGATCAGTTATTTCAGCAACCCCTCTGTGATTCTTATGCCCTAACCGTTTTCTTATATAGCATGAGCTTTTAATTTGTACTTCGTTTTATGGTTTCCTAAGCATGTCTTTATTTGAATCCTATATATGATTTCTCCTTGAAAAATGCAGGTAAAAATTAAGTGACTAGAATTTTAATGATAATGAGAATTTTAATCAGTGCTAAGATTCATAAATGGGTATGCATTTCCCCTTGCATCCTTGAATGAGTCAAAATTGCTTATGACAAATGGGTGTGAAGGTTTGATATTGTTTCCATGTTGAACATGTTCTGAAAGCAGTCAGAGAACAGAAATCTGTCAATGTCAGGGTCAGGGGCTGAATTCTCATTAAGTGAATGAAAATGCCTATGCAGTCTCCTTTCACATGGGGATGATTTCATGTCTATACATACAGGTTCTCAGAGCAGAAGGATCCCTGGCTGCAAACATCTGAGAGACCTGATGCACTTCACTTAACCTGTCCAGTCCTCAGGCTTGAAGAAGTATGTGCGAGATCATAAGTTAAAAACTGGCAGTTTGCGGGACCAGCAGAAAGATCGTGTTTTATGTGGCTTGTGGTATTTCTTTTTAATAAGCCAGTATTTAAAAATCAAGAGATACAGAATACAAAACAAAACACTGATGCTTATTCTCTGGGTAGGAGCTAACTAATGGTATGTGCTATCTCTTTATTTCACACCAGTCCCCACCACTCCCTACTGTATCTTGGACACTGAGGCTTTCTATAAGTTACTTGTACTCGACAACTTCATTTAATAGGAATTGAATTTGCGAAGTCTGGACTAGGTGTTTCCTAAGGATTATGGAGCCCTCCAGTGCTGTACTCATGAAACTGGTCAGACTCTACAAAGTAGGGAGATCATTGCATCCATGTAGTTAACTTCCATAAACTATGAGGGTCTAAAAAGTTTCCATCATCAAAATACGTAGATTCTATGAAAGATTAATGAATACAAACTGAGTTGTCCTCATCTGTTAGTAAGAGAATAGTGAATTTTGTTTGTTTGTTTGTTTTACTGTCCCACATTTAGCAACAAGCAAACAAAACGAACTGTGTCTGAACAATTTATTTATTCTTCAACTAAACCTTTACCTTAGCCAATAACTACAACTTGACATCAGATTGTTTTATGTATTTTTATTTTTTATTTATTTTTTAAAGATTTTATTTATTTGACACAGAGAGAGAGAGAGAGAGATCAGGCAGGGGGAGGGGTGGAGAGAGAGGGAGAAGCAGGCTCCTTCTCCATCCTCTGGGCTCCATCCCAGGACCCTGGAATCATGACCTGAGCCCAAGCAGACGCTTGACCAACTGAGCCACCCAGGCGCCGCTAAAGATTTTATTTAATTATTTGTTAGAGAGAGAGAGAGAGAGAGTGAGAGTGCAAGCACAAGCAGGGGGAGTGGCAGGCAGAGGGAGAAGCAGGCTCCATCCCAGGACCCTGGAATCATGACCTGAGCCCAAGGCAGAATCTTAACCCACTGAACCACCCACGCGCCCCAGTGTATTTTGAAATGCGTCATATCTTTATGTTACTACAACTCTTCAGATATATACCAAACTTGCAGAGACTCCTGGAAGCCCAGAGCACATCTCAGTCTTTGAAGTAACCCGTGCATTCCATTCAGTCGGCAGTTGAGAACAGACTGTCAGAAGTAGTGTCAACTCCTATCTCAGTTTGTGGCTCTGTCTGTACAGTTGAGAAGGGCTCACCTAGCGATGACAGTGGGCTGGGCTGTCAGCCCATCGCCCAGATCACTGCGCAGTCTGGCCACGGGCTCGCGTGGCCTTGCTCCGCTGCTACAGCTCACCACGAGCTGACTGTGGCAGAGTTGATCTCTTCGTGTTGTAAATAAAGACAAATGCCCTTTGGAGACAATCGGATGACAAACTCTGGCAGAGCTCTGAAGTAGAGAAAGCTCTTAATTAATAGCTCTCTCAAATCTCATTCTTTCTCAACGGCTGCTGCCGCTTCCCTTCCTCGTGCACACTTCACTGCGTGCCGCCCCCACATCGTGCCTCCTACCTGGCTTCTAAAAACATCCTCACATCGAATTATTAATCCCAGAGTGCCCTGCTTCAGCAGCCTCACTCCAAGAAGACAGCGCTGAGAATAGTGGCAGGGGAAGCCACCAGACGACACAGCGACCTTGCCTCTACTGTTGCTTTGGACAGAGTGCGTTTCCTTGTAGGATGAGGTCCACGTCTGTAAGTATTAGGCCTCCTATCACCCGAAATGTCTTGATAATACATAAAAGTCCACAGGTGCTAGAATTCTTTAGGGATAAAATTCATTTTCCTTAGTGACTTTAAATAACATAGATTTAGTTACACTGAAACTTTCAGGCTTGTAGGAAGAACTCTTGTCCTAGTCCCCTGGTGGTTATTTGGATGTTTAAAATTGTAATGATGGGTTTTTAAAGATCATCCCTCTGGGGTTTGTGGCTTTTGAGTAGTGAGTCTAACTCTCGGGGAGGGATGATAAAAGTTCCTAATGTGAGCTTGATGGATTGGGGATGTATCCATTTCTTCTGCTTTGCAAATGCAATAAAAGCATTCCTCAAACTGGAAGTAGGATTTTATTTAGGAGAAGAGGTATAGAATGTGAAAGAGAGCTGGCGGAAGCTCTGATTTAAGGAAGACGGAGGCTTGCATCACTTAATACATTTGCGTTGAGTACTTGATATATATGCTGGGCCCCGCGCTACGGGCTGGGGATTCAAAAGTGAATAAAACATAGCCTGAACTCTGAAATAATTCTCAGACTCCTGGCCTACATCAACATATTAATAAGTACGGCTCAGCAAAGTTAGAGTAGGCTCTTTTCCTGGGAATTCCTTGGGAATTCCCTGAGCAGCCTCACAAGCAGGCTTCTTTCTCTGTCCCGAACAGACACCCCTGAACCTCTCTCTTCCTTCCTTTAAGCTCAAACAATTCACTTACTTTTCCTTCCTCGTCGCAGCTTCGCCAGCTGCTCACTACACCTGGGCTCCTTTCTTCGCAGCCAGGCCAACATGAAAACGAGAGGAAGCCTTTGCCACGCTCTCCTCCCTTAATGTTGTCAAAAATTAAAACGCAGGCATACGTACTTTCAACTTCATTCTGCTAAAAATCAACTAAGAAACAGAGGGTAGCAAATAGGACCAAGAGGGGGCAGGAGTAAGTTTCTGCTGACAGCTAGTTTCTATGTTACAGGTCATTTCCAGCCCATGAGTACACCAGAACGTCAATACAACTTCATTCCCTCCCTTTTTCTTCTATGCAAGAAAACATCTACAAATGCAAGTGAGATAAATGAGAGTAATATTATTATAGAAATTACTTTATCATTGAGATTAGCGTAGCTGACGGTAGAGAAAACTGCTCTGAATTAGTCTTTTAATAAATCACTTGCTGTCAGTGGCACTTTACCATTGCTCATAAATGGTTTGTAATACGCTAGTGTATTTTAAGACAAGTTAAAGGCCACTGTTTTGCATTAGTGCTTAGACTCTCAAGGATCACTTCCACCCTTGGAAAATGATCTTGAATCAGATCATTATTGGGTAATGTGCTCATTTTGGGGTACTGAAAACACCTAAGTGTTTTCATAGTTGCTCCGTGAAAAACTCCATGTCCTCGTGCTATCCTTTTCTTCTAAGGTGTGCTTATCCCTCTTCCGTGGTCTTCCTCTTCAGCACCTTACGACCTTGGAAGGTCAAGTGGCCTAATTCCTGTCTCTGGAATGCCTGCTGGTTGCTTCCACCTTTATATGTCCATCCCTACTGAGAAGGGACCTTTCCTGTGGCAGGGGAAGTAAGAGAAGAGGGCAGCACCTAGATTTCAGAACTAATGATGATAAGCAGTAAAGAATGAAAAGCCAGCCAAACACATGGGGAAGAGGAAGGAAAGTGGGGTAAAGGGAGAGCAGGAGCCCAAGGGAACCACTCAGGGCATTTTTGCCATCTTGGTTCTAGGGCAGAAGAAAACCCTAGGACATTTCTCTTCATCCATCTACTTTCCCCTATAAGGAAACAGGAGATGGAGAGACGACAGATCTGTTTGTTAATGAGTTACAATTCTTTCAAAACTGCATTCTTCAGGCTTTTTTGTTGGTGACATCCTGCTAAACCCATTTCTCATCTAGACCAATCTATGAAATCTGAACTATTACTTCCCCCATTGTAGAGATGAGGAAACAGATTAAAAACTTCCCCAAGGTTCCTCAGATAGTAACCAGCTAAGCTGTGTCCACATTCAGTCATTCGACTTCAAAGGTCACAGGCTTCATGACTGGGCCACACTGCAGTGTATTAACGTTATTAATTATTGTTACCACTGGGTCAAAAGAAGAGGAATAGTTTGGATTTTTATAGATGGATTTCTTTCATCTCGGATTTTAGGTTGCTGAAAAAATTAAAAACTTCTAAATCAGAAATAAGTCATTCTTTAAGCAAACGCAGTGAGTTCAAGGACAAACATTTTAGGTTGAAACTTTACAAATCATTGTATAGGCGGTTGAGTTGAAAAACAAAAATCTTTTATCAAAATATCCAGGTAACACATACATTCAGCAAACAGCGTTTCTTTGTTTCTCAAGAGAAGAACCAAATACATATCAGGTAGTCACGTGCTCACACATGTGCGCATACAGACCTAGAACAAGAACAAGGGAGCATGTGCCTGTGTTTAGCCCCACCGACGGACTTTGGACTCAGAACTATTTATAGAACTAGTGTTTCTGTGATTGATGTTTTAATCATAGATACTCATTTACTTATGAAAGTTGAGCAATTCCTCATTATAGCTTGCAGCTAAGTGTTCTAGTTGCAAATTAAAGGCTGAAAAAAAAGGCAGTCTGTGTACAGAAGGCTTATTTGAGACAAGTTCCTTCTGAAAACTATTTCTAATAATTAAAGACATTTGGCAGGGGGATGAAGATGTCATCTCTGTCCATTTTGAAGATGAAAATCCACTAATTGTTTTTAAAGCCATGACTTCTGCCTTAATTTATTTTTAATTCCTTAGAAAGCAATTGATTTTTTTTCTAGTTAAGAAAAATAGGCAGAAGTCCCCTACGGGCTTTGGTCTTATTACTGGACTCTTGTCATCAATCTGGAATGTCTTTACCACTTTGTATGGTTGCAAAATCCGAATGCCTTGTTCTGGGCGATGGCGTGGTAAAGCGCACCAGTTTTCAAAATGCAGGAGATTTTGATCAGTGACCTGTAAGATGATCTTAGATAGCATACAGATTTACTTTTTATTTTAATAGTAAAACATATGAATTTAATAGTAAAACAATGAATTTGTTTTAGTATAAATATATTAAGAATACATATAACAGTGTATTTTTAAATGCTGTGTTTTGAAAATATACCATAAACCAAGTATACTATATACTATATGAAAAATAAATTACTAGCACATCATACATGTGGTTTTACCATTTCTTAAGACTAGGCTGATGTTTTCAATTAGTTCAGCAGTTAAAGTCAATTGAATAAAAAAAGGTTAGGCAAAAAATAGTGTAGATAAGAAGCACCATAAGGCAAAAATCATGAAAGTGGCACACAAATGTCACTATCTGGGAAAGAGGTACTTGAGGTCATGTCATTGCCCAAGGCACCTCAGTTTTCTCTAGAAGTGAAAAGCTCGGTCCAGAAATTCCTAAGAACAATTCTAGTTTTAATGTCCAAGTTTTTAGAAATGGTCTTCCATTTTTTTTTCTTCTATCGTCGGCCTGTTTTCTGCATTTGGGGTCTCTTCAGCCTTTTCTGGAACTTGGAGATGCCCTTCTGAGCCCCTGTCTCCATCACCACCAAGAACTTATGCATTCATTTATTCACTTATGTATTCATGGAACAAACAGCCTGTGGAGAGTTTCTGTGGTAGGTGTTGTCGACATGCAAGAAAGCTAGAGGTCTGTCCTCTCTGACTTCTGTGTTAAATGAGTTTACATGTCTGTGATTCCCATTGAAGTTAAAGTCTTTGGAACCCTGGACTTCTGCCATAATCTTTTCTTTGTACTTTCTAAATGACTAAGAGCTCTCCATTGGAAAGTCCCTTCATTGGTAAAACCCATGGTCAAGGTTCATATTAGAAATTTAAAACATGTGCGACGCAACTCCTGAATGCGATTACACGTGAGAATGGACAAAAGTGGCATGTACATTTCATAAATAGAAAGGTCTAACTCTTGGGCTCTTTTGAATACAAAGGGAAAAATTAGTACTATCATGATTTTTGAGTACAGAATAATGCGTCTTTGGTCAGTTAGAAATCTTTACAAGTTTGACTGAAATGAAAAATTTTAGCATTTATGTTTTCTTGAAATCAGTTACATTGAGGGAAGAGTTGCATTTCAATGACGTTTATTGTTTTTCTATATCATTTACCCCTTAACAAGTGGCTAAGGTATGAGTGCTGTTATGACTATTTTTTCCTGGGAATTTGTCCTTGAGAAACATTGCGGAAATGTTGCAAAGCACCTGGATGTGGTGAGTGTAAATTGTCTCCGCTGTCTATGTAATGTCAATAGAGCCGTTTTATGCTTGCCAGCAATTCATAAGATTTTTCTATACTGGTGAAAAGGATATAGCTGTGGTTTCCTGCCGAAGTTTCTATATAATAGTGAGAAAAGCATCAGAGGATGCAGTTGCTTGTGGTTGTTTGCTCATGCACTGCTGCTCCTTTCTTTTCTGTAAAAAACAGGAAGCTGAAATTTGCTCTTAGATCAGTCGATGTTTAATAAGGTCTTATCTATGGGCTAATGCGTAAGGATGTGAAGATGAAAAGATGCTTCTCTGCCTTTAAAGGCCATAAAATCTTACTATTAAGAAATATTAAAATAAAAAAGTTAAAGCACTCATGACCGTATTGAGACTCAATGCACATACGTTGCAATGAAAATTGAGAACTTGGAACTGTTTTTCAAATTTTTAATGTTCCTGTTTTATCATGAGTAGATGTAAGTTTCCAAATGTCACATTAAAATGTATTTTGAAGAAACAGCTAGTTAGCCAGGTGGTTTTTTAACTCTGGTAACTGCAAAAAACTTCAGATTCGTATTTTAGTTTTTCTCTATTCTGTGCTCATGGATCAGATTTCCAGTTCCCCAGCCCAGGAGTTTTGAGTGGAAGTGAGCAAAGAGCATATTCCGAGTCTCTTTCTCAAAAACAAGGTAAAATCAGATAACATGCTTAGGCTGAATAAATCAGTACTATTGCATTTGATACTGTCATAATTTTTCTTAAAAAGAAAGCCATGCACAAAAAGAATATCTGTAACCAAGTATCTATTCTGAAAATAGGGGCAATATAATGGAAGCCATATCAGTTAGGAAAGCAGAACCACTATGGTGGGTATGGAATAATGGATTTATTAGAAGTTTTACACTTTACACAATCATGGGAGCTTACAAAAACAAGTTTGTGGGAAGCATCTGGTATTGGGCCTGAGGTCATCATAGGTTCGCAGAGCTGGCAGTGGTAAAGAAAGCCTGGGTATGAGGCAGAGCCCAGCAAGGACAAACAAGAACCTGCAAAACTGGAACACATAGGACAAAACGGAATCCGTGTTGGACTCCCATTTCCTCCAAACTCAGTGACCTGGGAGAAGCGGAGAAGGAGCTGGCCCTCGTTCGCTAAAGAGCTGTTGGTGGCCCTGAGGGGCAGAGGCTGAGGGAGAGGTTGTTGTGAGGGGCTAGGACCTGCAGCATGGCTACTGCCGGGCGTCACCACGGTGAGTTGCAAGATCAATGCACAGCCACCGTTTCCCTACACCACCCTTCCAAGCATAGTCGTGTTGCTGCCCTACTTCTGCCTCCAGATCCCACGTAGTTTTCCCTTACAGCCAACTACACTGAAGAACTGTTTAGGGAAGAGAATTCTGGGAATGGATTTCCATCTGAGCTAAGTGGACACTTAGTACAAAACCACCCCAGAAACTAGCCAATAGAAACAGAAATGTCTAAGGTTAGAAAGTCCCTTGTTTCTGAGTTTTGCAAGAGTCCTTTCTTCCACGGGACTCAGAGTCCGGTCTGCTTGTAGATGATACTTAAGACATTTTCTTCTATAGACTTATACAAAATTTCTTCTACCTGCAACTGTAAGTTCTTGGTTTACTTCCATTCAAAAACTAAAATTTCAGAAAGAGTTATCTATAAAAAAAAAAAAAAGGTTCTAAGATTCATGTCATTTAAGGCATTGAGCTCATCTCCTCAAATTAAATATCATCTTGCATTGGAAAAGTTGGTGAAATGGACTCTGCCCATGGCTGGGTGATGCAAGGATGCACATGCTTTCTGCCACAGTAGATTCCAAACTCCATTTTTAGATTTCTGTAGGTACTACAGGAGGTTAATGTAATATAATGTTACAGAAAAATGAACTGCCTTCCCAGTGTTTCTTTTATTTATTTGGTTTGTTCTGAAACTCTTAGGCGTGAGGATGTATGCAGTGGGGCCATATGACGTGGTGAGCTTACCAGTGGTGGAACTATTCAGGATTCCTGTAATGACTGAGAGGCTGGCCTGTGGCACTTCCAAGACACATCCATTTTTGAGATTCTTTGAGTCTTTGTCAGGGATTCTCAACCTTCTTTTCCCCCACAACTCACTAGATGAATGATGTCTACAGATAGGCTCCCCTGTAATTCCAGCTTTTTCTGTCTCACCTAAAAAGTACACTGAAGTGCAAGCAAATGGCAAAAAAACAAAAATAAAGAATCAACCCAATTTTAAAAAAAAAATGGGTAGAGGATCTGAATAGACATTTTTTCAAAGAAGACATACAGATGACTAATAGGTGCTCAACATCACTAATCATCAGGGAAATACAAATTCAAAACCACAATGAGATCACTTCACATCTGTTAGAATGGCTGTTTTTTAAAAAGACAAGAAATAACAAACATTGGAGAGGATGTAGAGAAAAGGACACCCTTGTGCAGCTTTGGTTGGAATGTAATTGGGTGCAGGCACTGTGGGGTTCCTCAAAAAATTAAGTTAAAAATGAAAGTCCCATATGATCCAGCAGTTCTACTTCCGGGTATTTATCTGAGGGAAATGAAACACTAACTTGAAAAGATATGCGCTACGATAGTCACTACAGCATTATTTGCAGTAGTCAAGCAACTTAAGTGTCATTGATGAATGAACAGGTAAAGAAAATGTGATTATACACACACACACACACACACAAACACGCACGCACGCACAGGAATATTATTCAGCCATTAAAAAGAAATCTTGTCATTTGCAAGAACATGGATGGACCTCAAGGGCATTATGTTAAGTGAAATAAGTCTGAAAAAGACAAAGTGAGATCATATGATTTCACTTATAAGTGGAATCTAATAAAACAAAAGAACACAAACAAAAATGAGCTCATAGATACAAAGAACAGACTGTGGTTGCCCGAGGTGGGGGTGGGAGTGAAATGGGTGAAAGAGGTCAAAAGGCACAAACTTCCAGTTATAAAATAAATTGGTCCTAGGGATATACTGTACAGTGTGGGGAGTCTAGTGAATAATATTGTGTTGCATGTTTGAAAATTGCCGAGAGAGTAGACCTTAAAATTTCTCATTGCAAGAAAAAGATTTTTAGCAGTATGGTGATGCCTGTTAACTAGACACTGTTGTGATCATTCTGCAATACATACAAATACCAAATCCTTATGTTGTACTTCTGAAATGATTATAACGATATATGTCAGTTATAGCTCATTTAAAAAAAAATGCCAGTAAGTGGGACACCTGGGTGACTCAGTGGGTTAAAGCCTCTGCCTTTGGCTTGGGTCATGATCCCAGGGTCTTGGGATCAAGCCCCACATCCGGGCCTCTGCTCCGCGGGGAGCCTGCTTCCTCCTCTCTCTCTGCCTACTTGTGATCTCTGTCTGTCAAATAAATAAATAAAATCTTTTAAAAAAGAATGCCAGTAAGTGATATAATTTATAAAATAAATAGTTCATAATCTCTTACTTGAGAACTAGTAAGAAAAATCTTGTTTTTCATGTTGCCACAAATCCATTACTATAATATTTCACCACCATTCTTACCATATTTTCCAATTTGCCCCTTGATAAAGCAAGAAAACAGACATCTACAATTTAGACAAGTATTCACAAAAACAAATGAAAATGGAAATATCCAATATCCATGAAAAGGGAGGAAGGTGCATAGTTTTGTTAAAATTTCTATGGCATAAGACAAGTGATAAACGTGGGAAAATGAGATTAGGTTTGGCCACACCAGTTGTGTCAGTTTGTGTTGATCTAATCTGATCACAGAGAAGCATTTATTTCGGTAGCGTGTGTTGTTTACTACTGCAAGTCTCAGCACTTGGGGTGGTGTGGCCACACATCCTACCTACAAAGGTGGCTAAGACTTGTTCTTTACCCACGAAGGACTCCGTCCTCTCATGGGAAGGATAACACAAAGTTCAAGGGGAGGGGGAGGAGGAAGTATTGTGTGGCCTTAATGTGGAAGCGGAAATATTGCAGTTCTAAAGAGATGAAATGGTAAAACCATAGGAGTGGAGGGACAGATGATTGGTTAAGAGCAGAGGAGGGTTGACACCAAAGGAATAATAGGGTGTTTCTCTAGCAGGTGATGGGACTGTCAGTCTCTCGGTGGCGGTGGCGGTCCTACAACCATGCATTTGTAAAACTCCTAGAACTGTACACCAAAAGGAGTACATATAACTGTAAGTGATTATTTTTAATTCTTACCAAACAAATTCAGCCTAAATCATGGTCCAGAGTTTAGCATCTTCCTGGTTCTGGAGTCAGAAAAACAGACCATATGGGGAAGATGCTAATCCTATTTCCTGCTTATTGACACAGAAAAATGTGCAGACTGAACAGATCTGTGCTCTGATGTCCAGAAATCTTGGGTTAGTTTCGGTCTCAAAACTCTCTTTAAATGGAGGAAGGCAAGTATCATGGGACCCTGGATATCAGCTGACAAATTCTATTGCCTAAAATAATGTTATGTTAACCATCTGGTAGGTGTTTGCGAGAGGAGTGTGAGCTTGCTGTGTCCTCTACTGACTGTGTGTGAATGCATGTGCTGCTCTCCCCAGTCTCGTGTTCACGGACTCTGAGAGCAACTGTTAATTCCAATATCATTTATTGAGGTCTTATTATATGCGGAGTACTGTGCTACGTGCTGCGAAGGCTAAATATCGAGCTACTTGGAGTCTTCAACAAAAATGGAGCTTACAACCTAGGTGAGAGATAAGACTCAATAACTTCCTTCAGTCAGATTATGATAAATCCTGCAATAGGTTTTCTCGCTGTATTATGGCTATTGGGAGGAGAAACCATCCCTTCCTGCCACAGGTTATCAGGAAGGGCTTATTTTGCAAAGAGTGTGGCATTTGTCCTGAACTCTAAGCACCCAGTAGATTCTAAGGTCCCAGAGAAATGGATCCTTTCTGTCTAATTTACTATTCCCCCCTCCCCCATGTCTGGCATAGCCCCTGATACATTGTTCATACATCAATATTTTGGAATTAATGAAAGAAAAAAAAGACAGCATTTTCAAAGGCAGAGAACCCATTCCAAGAAGCCATATCCTGCGCAGAGGAATGCAGGGAAATGCTTCCAGCATGTTTGAGACCCCGAGAGTAGATCAGTTAGGCTGGAGTATAGGGGGTTGCGGGAAGCAGTGTTCCAAAACTGTGTTGAAATCAGACTGGAGGGCTTCTCCGGTATCAGGCTAAGTGGAACATTTTTCAGTAGAAGAAGGCACTGAAGGATTTTGAGCTGGCACGAGGTGATCAGATCTGTGTTTTTCAATGAAGTCATTTGTCAGTGATTATAAGACAGTGACTGTTAGTGATCGTACAAGCTGTGTTGGAGCTCAGGAGAGAGACTGTGCCGGGGGCACGTGGACCAGCTCGAGCAGGACTTGGAGAGGGAGTCGTTGCAATATTCCACCTGGAAAACAGGAGTCAGAAGCCCGGGATCAAGTCCTACTCCATTTCTAAACTGTGGGACAAATCACATAAGTTTCTGTGTATTTTTAAAAGCTATATAATGTGAGAGGTATGTTCTTTGAGTCCCAGTGATTGGAAAGAAAGTTGCAGATATTTCTAGCAGAGATGTGACAGGAATTGGGACTGCATAGACATCAGGGTTGAGGGAGTCGGAGCTGTCATCATGGCTCCACGTGTTTTGCCAGATCTGACTGGGAGAACGTTGGTGCAATTGACAGAAATAGAGATGTCAGGAGGAAAAGTTCATTTTGGCGGAATGATTTCGAATCCTGGGTGGGACGTGGTTTGGGAAACTGGCATGACATACCCATCAGATATCTGGCCTGCAGGTATTAAAATGGAGGAGGACAGGGGTGGAGGTGATGCCTGGGTGGCTTAGTTGTTAAGTGTTTGCCTTCTGCTCAGGTCATGATCCCAGGGGCCTGGGATCAAGCCCCAACTTGGGCTCCCTGCTCCATGGGAGCCTGCTTCTCCCTCTCCCTCTGCCATGCCCCCTGCTTGTGTTCTCCCTCTCTCTCTCTCTCTGTCAAATAAATAAATAAAATCTTTAAAAATAAATAAGCTGGAGAAGGATGGGAACATGGGGAGAGGGTGATGCCAGGAATTACAGCTATTAGATAAGCACCATTAGCTATCCCAGCTGTGAAAGAGGTTTCCAAGGACAAGAAGGAAGAGGAGAGAAGAGGAAAATTCTGCTAACGCCCGGATTTAGGGGTCAGAAAAGGACTAAGTTTGATCTAAGGCTACAACAGGACTGCCCAAGAGTAGAAAGGAAAGTCTCAAAGGTCAGTGTCAGGGAGAGGGGATCAGTGGTAAAAACAGAGCCAGCGTTCAAGAGGGATGAGGAAGAAAATCCAGTTTCCTCATTTTAAAATTGAGAAAATAATACCTTCCTTGCTGGTGTGTTGTGGAGAGTAAATAAGAGACAGTATTTAGTCTAATACCTTATGAACAGTAGGCTTAAAAATTGGAGCTCTTATTTGTACTGTTATTGGAAATTAATTCTCATTTTCAATATCCTTTAGGAATTTTAAAAAATGTAACCCAAACCTTGTGGGTTTGGGGGGGGGGGCTGTTGCCTTTCTAAAAGATAAATCATAGGCTAAATTTGCTGCATAATAATGTCTCCTGACCTTTAAAGGGTAAGATGTAGCTCCATCCTAGTTTTAGAAGAGCTCCATACTGTTCTGACAAGAGCATAGTGTTTCTCGGCAACTCTCATTAGGGTGCCGTGCACGGAAAAACAAAATTCTCCTATCCAGGCCAGTGTTGAATAATATAGCAAGTTACATGGGGTAAGAAGAACTTGCTTGTCTGCTTCCTTCTGCCCTAATGAGGAATCCATCATTTGTGTGGAATTAATGCTGAATTTCAGACCTGAAGGTGGCACTGAAAACCTTGTTGACCCAGAAAATTGAGTTGGTTTGATACACACAATTTATCTTGGGAATAAGTGACCAAGACAGCATACAACCACTACCAAATCTATTTGTGCTGTATTGATTATTTTTTAATTTTTTTTTTTAATCTAAGAGGCTGAGCGTCTATGCTTTGATTCATAGAAGAACCACTTTGCTTTTTAAAGAGGGAAAAAAAAAACCCTCTTTTCCAGGATCACACCTCGTGTCTCACCTCGAATCAGCCACCTTGAAAATGTATGCAGTTAGGGACACGCGGTGAGAAAGCAGAAAAGGCTCAGGGACCACTGCAGTTGCCCTGGGGAAGCATATACAAGGCAAGGAGCAGGATTCCATAAACTCTAAGGACCCAGGAGTCTCTGAAATTCAATGGCATGTCATTCCACATGTTCCAGTCATTAGTCAAAAGTGTGTGAACTCCCAAGGAAATTGACAAAACATCCCACCGCTGCCCGACCCCCCCTCCAGTCACCTGACGTGTTTGCTGGTCCAACACTGAAACCAGAGCAAACTTTCTTCTATATTTTCAGTAATTACTAAAAGTCAAAATTATCAGGAATCAGCCTATCAAATCTTTCTTACTTTAGGCTTTATTATGATTTTCCTAATATTTAAAAACACTTCTAAACACACACATTTATTTTCCCCCTTTCATTACATATTCCAGTTAATGGAATCATTCATTTTTTTCACTTATTTCAAGGTATAGAACTTTGAAATAATTTCTGAAATAAAATTCAATTTCTTAACCTGGTATTAAAGTCTGTTCCTTGGGGCATCTGGGTGGCTCAGTGGATTAAAGCCTCTGCCTTCGGCTTGGGTTGTGATCCCAGGGTTCTGGGATCAAGCCCCGCATCGGGCTCTCTCTCTCTGCCTGCCTCTCTGCCTACTTGTGATCTCTGTCAAATAAATAAATAAGATCATTAAAAAAAAAAATAAAGTCTGTTCCTCATAGACTTGGGCCTAGAGCCATGTTTCCCAATGAGTATCTCAACCTGAACCCCATTTACACCCCTACCCAGCTCTTCTCCTTCATACATTCTTAAGCTCCAGGCAGAGTTGACCATGGTGGACCACAGAAGTCTATGATTTCCTCTCTCTGAATCTTTTGCTTGGGCTACCACTGCCCCCCTGCCCCAAATGCTTGGTTTTTAAAACCTAATCTTTACCCTGGGCTAGGAATCAGTACACTGTCCAGTTTGGCCAGTTTGGATGTAGTAACCACAGTAATGTAACTTCTAATGACTTACAAACCCCAAATTTCAAAGGCTTAGGGAAATAAAAGTATATGTATATATTTTTAAAAGTCTTTTACCATCACATTTTTAAGAACTTAAAAATCCTTTTAAGTTCTTCTGCACTCCCACAGCCCTTTCCTCTCCATGTCTAGGACAAATCATTTTTAGGGAGATATCGTCCCTAAAATGTTCAATTTTGAAGCATATCAGCCAGCTTTTATATATTTTTATATATGTTTGCATAGCCCCCACAAAACTTAGCACAACACCCAGTACATGGGAATCCTCAATAAATGTTTATTGAATTCAGTTTAGTTTTCCACTGGGTTCAGCACTCCCTAAGAATTTGAGGCTGGATTAGGAGATTTTAAAAATAACTTGCTTTGTAGTATCTGTAGGTACTACTTTGCAAATCTTTGTAAAGTTAACAGTTGGATTTTTTAAAGTGTCTTTATTGTATCTAAGGTATTTATTATGCATAATATAATGAGAGAAAGAGCAGTTTTCCTGTCAGTACTTGGTGTGACTTTTCTTCTTTGAGATTTTTTTTTTTTTCAATTCATTCTGAAAGTTAAGAAGCTTCTGGAACCAGTGACACAAGAGAAAGACAGGAAATTAATGTATAAGAAGAGAGATGTACGTAGGAAATGGAAACAAATTGAAATTGGAGTCACATTCTAAAAACACAAAGAAAAAAGACAAAAGAACTGTAATATTTCTAAAGTAAGCTTTCTGAATGTGAGGTGGGTTCTCAGACAAAAACAAAGTATATCTGATGTGATAAAAACAGTATAGGAAAGCATCACTGAAGGTGAATTTGGCTGAAAGGGAAATATCAAAGCCATTCTGAAGCTGACAGAGAATAAGAAATCAAAAAGCAGTACGTGATTTGGGGATTATTATACAGGGGTTATAATAAGCATGACCCGGGGCGCCTGGGTGGGTCAGTCAGTTGAGCATTTGACTCTTGCTTTTGGCTCAGGTCCTGATCTCAGGGTCATGGGATCGAGCCCCAAGTCAGGCCCCAGGCTCATCAAGGAATCTGCCTCAGGATTCTCTCTCTCTCTCTCCCTCTGCCCTTCCCTCTGCTCATGCATGCATGCTCTCTTTCTTTCTCTCTCTATAATAAATAAATCTTTAATAACAACAACAATAATAATAATGCACGTCACCCACCTGATCCTATCATCTGTACGACTTTAACAAGAAGGTTAGCAAAAACCAGAGTTTCATTGAAGCAAGTTGGGCTTCGGAATGAACATTTTTATATTTTGCAAATTAGTGTTCCACCTAACTTTTACTTCCTCTTACTGCTCTTGTGAACACATTCAGCATCGTGTTCTCTTGATTTTTATGTGTGTGTGCCTAAGGAGAACATATTCCTTCAGTCTGAGAAAAAAAATGAGTGTGGTTGAGCCACCTCTAGAAAAAGGAAAATGTCTAAAAGTTAAGGGGAAAAAATACGTTCTGCACAAGAAAAAGGGAGAGAGGGAGAATATGAGCAACCGATGAAGTCAAGCTAGAAAATTATTAATTTAAGTGAAAACCTAGTGTATTACATCTTTTTCCACTGAAGATGAATCAAGCTGTTGGGACAGTGGAGTTGCAGATTTAGGCAGAGAGTGAACATTCTAACAAGCAGCTCGTCTGTGATGATTCCCTCCCGAACACCCAGTCCTCCGTTGTTCTTCTTGGATACGCTGATGTACTTTATCTGCCTCTTTTCCGTGTCAATTTCAGTTTGCACACAGGAGAATCTTGAGTAATTTGTTTTAGGAATATCTATGGAGAAAGGAGTCAGTAAGATCTGAGAAAAATAAAAAATAGTGAATTGTACGACAGAGTAGAGAATAAAGAGTTTTGCAAATGCAGGCTAAGGTTTCCAAAACATTATTTTCAAAATTATAATTGCAAGTTATGGACCATGGTGATGGGGTGGGTGGGGTGAGAAGGCAGGGATATGGCAGGGACAGGTGACTTGCAAGGTAGACTTGGTAGTAAGTTCGTATTAATAAGAAACCCCAAGTAATTCTGCTACCTCTCTCACCAGTACTGCTGCTGCCTGCTAGCTAACACTAGCACCACGTTTTCTTCTGAGAGCCTGAGAACATACAAGAACCCTATGAAGTAGGTGCTGTTTTCGTGTCTGTGTTGCAAGTGTTAGAATCCTTAGGCACTGAGGAGTTAAGACATTTCCCCAAGATCACACAGCTGGCAAGTGGCAAGCTAGGTGTGACTCCAAACCATCTGATCCTACTCTTAACCGCCATGTCTGTGTAGCCTCTCGCACAGAGAAATGTTTCCAGAAGGTCCAAGACAGAGGAATTCTGAACTGCTGATCATTCTCTAATGTATTGTTTTTTATCTTCTCCCTCTGCTCATGCTGCTTCCTTTGCCTTGGGAGGCCTCCTTTCATCAACCCTCTCCTTCACTTGGATGACTCTACATCCTTCAGATTTCAGCTCAAGGGATCGTTTTGCTCAGCAAAGCTTTCCAGAACTCCCCTCAAGATAGCTGGTTCCCTTACGTCACAGACTTACGTGGCGTACTCTGAATACATCTGTTGCAGCACTGACCATATCATCATCTGTTACCTTCCTGCCTCATCTTGAAGCCTTGGATGTTCCCTCTGTCTCCTCTTTCACATCTAGTCAATCACAGTGCACAGGTGATTTGACCTCTTTCATATTTCTGGATCCATCCCTTCCTCTCTTTTCCTGTGATCACTGCCCTAGTTCTTACAGTTCCTCCTGCAGTAGCCTTCCCACAGGTCCCCCTTCCTCTGGTCCTTACCAGCTGCCCATCCAGCCCTCAGTGACTGCCTGTGACCTGGGGTAAAGACATATCCTCCTAGCACAGTCTCCCTTGGCCGCTGCCCTTTGCCCCATCTCTTGACAGATGGCGGCTTTATGCCATCAGCCTCGCATCTGGAGCTCTAGCAACGCTCACTTATTGTTGCAACCCCACCCCACCCACAGCCCCTCCTCCCAACAGGCTGTCTGTCCCTTCTGTACATCTGCTCATGTGTTGTTGTTCATGTGCGCCTGAAGTGCCTTGTCCTTCCCACTGGCAAGCTCCTGCTGGGCTCGCAAGATGGTTTTGCTGTCGTTTACACTCAGAGGCCCTGGGTGGCTCCTTCTTCGGACGCGCTAACACTGTGCTCTCAAAACACCTTGTCCCTTCCTCTTTCAAGGGGCCCTCTAGCTGGTTTCCAATCAATCCTTTAGGTTTCTGCCTCAGCCTCTAGATGAGAGCTTCCTGAGGGGGAAGACTGGTATATTCACCACTATATCTTCGATGCCTGGGACATAGCAACTACTCCATAATGTTTGATGAGTAAATTAATGGGTTGGTATACATGTTCAAGTGTCACCTATATAAAATACACCTAAATAACATTATTTCCACCTTTCAGGCCTGATGCCTTACTATTGCTCCTTCCTCCCCACTCTTCATTAAACTTGCAGCAATTCCCAAAGCTCATCTTGTGTGTCCCTTGATCTGTGGGATTATTTACACTGTTTCTGATGCTTTTTCCTTCTCAGTATCGTTGCAAGTCTCCGCAGGTTGCCCAGGAAGCCTTTCCTGACTGCACAAGATGGACGGAGTCATTCCCTTCCTTTGTTACTGTTGAAATTTCTGGCACTGAAATTGCCTTTGACCCCGGCAGATGCCAGCCCCTGAAGGCAGGGATTGTGTCTTGCTCAGCTCTGTGGCCGTCTGGTACCGACCACAGGCCCAGCACTCATCTGTGTTAAACTAGCTGACATGGCCAAAATATGTAGCCTGTTTCATGGTAGTTCAGGCCCTTTGTTTAGCTGCATAACAGTTGAGTGAATAAGAAAAGTAACGATTGTGAAGGTCCTCCTTTAATCTCTTTTCCTAGCCTTCAATTAAGCAAGATCTTCTACAGTAAAAATGCTAAAGCCCTTGACAACCTTTGTTAATTTTAATCACAGGTGGTCTTCTGAGGCCAGAATAGATGTGGCTGACGTTCTTACCACTTTTAGAAAAAAAAATGGCCTGCATTACTGTCTGAGGGAACTATAATTGTATGTATGGCAAATAATTAGATTAATGAATTCTTGAAAGTAAATGAGATCAGCTTTTATATCTTTATTAGGCAAACTTCCACATATTTGTGAGGTCTGTCACATAAATGCTGAGACTGACTTATAATTCCCATAATAACAAAGTGGTGAGAGCCCACAAAGCCACTTCAGGCCATGAAGAGGTCATTTTTAGTGAATAAAATGCTGACACTTCTGACAAGTAAGACTCAGGCTGACATCCTACATACTGTGGATGGATCCTTCACTAATGAGCTCCTGTAAACCTGTGGGTTTACCCAATAAGGAATTTACACCACTGAAGCAAGCGGGAGACCACAACTGCGGGATGGTCAGACATGATGTCAAGCTTCCAGACTTCCATTTATTTTATTGTTTATGAAGGATAGTTGTGTTACTTAGATATTCATATGACATTTATTCTTATTATAAGCTGCTGGTCAACTTCTAGTAAAAAATGCAGAGCAAATAATTCATAATTTGAGATAACAAGAACACAATTCTCATCGGTACTAGTGAATAAAATTACCTTCAGTAATACAAACAGCTCTTCTTTCATGTTAAAGTAATTTCATTATCAGTTCATTGCACCTTGTTGGCCTTATGTGAAATCTTATTTTTCTCATTTACTTATATCCTCTCTATTTGGTGATTTGTAATGTTCCATTTGAAGGAAATGAAATCACACTTATTTCGAGGCATGTTAACATTCACTAAATGTTAACTGCACACCTTTTTTTCTTTCCAGTACCCTGCAGGATTCTGGGGCTGCCAGGTAGGCAACCTCTCCATGCTCCTGGAGCTTATCACCTAACCAAGAAAACACAAGGAACAAAAACCTAACAATGACAGCATAGCAGTGCGTTATAGCAGAGAGAGATATGCACAGGTGCAATGAGAAAACAAAAGAAAGACATCCAAGGCTTGAGAGGGAGAAAGCACAAGGAAAGCTTGCCAGAGAGATGCTAAGCTGAATTGAGGTTAGCAATGGAGAAAGGGTAGGGAGGGTGTATTAGTCTCCTAGAGTCACCGTAATAAAATAACCACAAACTATGTGGCTTAAAACAATAGGAATTTATCCTCACACTGGTCTGTAAGCTAGAAGTCTGAGATTAAGATGTCAGCAGGCTTGATTTTTCCCAGTGACTCTGAGGGAGAAACTGTTCCACGTCTCTCTCCTTGGCTTCTGACTGTTTTCAGTGATCCTCAGTGTTCCTTGATTTGTAGACACACTTCTGCAACCTCTGCTTGTGTCTTCATGGGACCTCCCCAGCTGTGTGTCTCTGTGTCCAAATTTCCTTCTTAGGACACCAGTCACCCACCTTAACCCAGGATGACCTCCTCTTCACTGGTTTATATCTACAAAGACGCTGTTTATAGGTCAGGTCACATTCACAGGTTGCAGGTGGACCTAAATTTTAGGAGACAGTGTTCAACCCAGTGAATAGAGGGCATTCAAGATACAGGAAGCAGTAGGGATGAAGATGGAGAAGCTCTGACATGTTTGGGCAACCATAGACCCTTCTTAATGGTTGGATTGAAATGCTCAGGATCCGACCAAGTTATGAATCTTCAGAGGTAACAGGAGTCTCATCACAAAGAACCTGTGTGCTAAGCACAGGAAATTGAACTTCCTTATGGGACTTGTGGATATCATTGAAGGATTTTAATTCTGGAAGCTACATGATCATATTTGCATTTTAGAAAAATCTCTTCTGGCAGCAGTGTGGAAAACTGAAGAAGGTACAGATTGGAGGCAGAGAGATGATATAGGAAGTCCTTAAAACAATTCTGGCAAGAAATGCTAAGTGTCTACATTATACCAGCAGTAGGGAAACTAGATAAGAGGTGGTAGATAGAGGAGATACTTAAAAAGAAGGATCTGTAAGGATCGTGGTTAGTGAGATGTGAGAAAGGAGAAGAGAGAGGCAAGCAAGAGTCGTTTTGAAGTTTCTGGCTCAAGTGAAAAGATGGAGGTGACGTTGGCTGAGATAATTAAAAGAAGGAATATGCTTAGAGGTAAGAGTGGATGAGTTTTTGGACATACCTAATTTGAGGTCTCAGTAACCCTTCTAAATGGAGAACTGCTCTTCTGGAAATGTTGTGAGGTCTCCAGTTCTGGCTGGAGGTGAATTTGAGATTGATGAATATACAAGTAATTGCGTCCCCCAGGTTGAATGCGTGAAATGAGAAGAGCAGAAGGTCTAGGAAATGCCAATATTTAGGAAATGAGCTGAGGAAAAAAGAACCAAAGAGTGGCATTAAGAAGGACTTCTGTAGAGAAAAGAGGAAAACCAAGTGAGCGTTTCATAGATAAGAGAGCTTCCAGAAGGACAGAGTGCTCCGAATGTCAAATGCTGTGTGCAGAGAAGTCAAGATAAGGAGAGAAGGTGTTTATTTGTTTTGGCAAAATCCAGTCTTTGGTGACTTTAGCAAGGGCAGTGTTGATAGAATGCAGGAACCACCAAGGAAGAATCAAGATGATAGAGTGGGGAGTAACTGAGCAGGAAGGGGCCATAGGGACTGTCGACTGTCTTTTAAGCAAGTTGGACTGTGAAGGAGGCAGAGCCATATAGGAATTATGTAGGATTCAATAGCTGCATGGGGTTAGGGATGAGTGTTTCAGTGATGATAGATATTCAGCCATTTCGTGATCCAGCTCAAGGGGGAGAACATGAACTCTAAGTAGGCATGGGTGGTAGCAGGAAGGGAGTACAGGTCTCTCTTCTAAATAAGGTTGTCCACTGAGGACATGTTCTGAAAGGAATTGAGGGATGTCACACAAATGCCACCATGAACTTTTTGTTAAAATGAATAAAAATCTCCTTTCCTTCAAGCTCCACGTAATGGTCTTTTTTTTTTTTTTTTTTTTTGCTGCCCACTTCTCCCAAATCCCCATGCTTTTATAACAACACCCCCATTTCCTCTTGGGGAATTGATTTTTTTCCCCTTCTCCTGCAGCCTTAATAGAAAGAACTATCAGTTAAGATGCCCTGCCCTCTCCTATATAAGGACTAATTGGGTCCCTCTCCCGGGACTTTTGAATCTGGAGCATTTAACTGACCCAGGTGTTTGGGGGGGATAATTAGAATTCACTTATCCCTGATGATAGGGATATACCCTGGTTTCTACTGTCTTCTGAACCTACCTTTGTAGCCTTCCCTTTCATTCTTTGACTTCCCCATAATCTTGGGTAGGCTGTAGTGTCTAAGACTCTGGAGCCACACAGCTTGGGTTTGGGTTTCTAGGAATTAATGAGCCCAGTGCGTAGAACAGTGGCTAATCAGAGTAAATGCGATAGGTGTTTATTATCATTATTCCAACAAAGTTCTCTTCTCTGTAAGTTAGCCAGGATCATTTATTGCTATGTGCTACCAAGGAATCCTAATGGATACCTCCTTTATTTCAAACGAGTAACATTTTGTTATACCAAACTTGAAAATGTGTATATAATTAATAATCCCATAGGGATTGGCCATTTACAGTGGTTTGAAGAGAGAAGGAAAATAGAATATATTATAGCTATGGTGAATGGACGAATGTTCTCATTTAAAAATCAAATAAAGGAGATTAGCAAGAGACATTAAAGGCTCTTGTGATTGTTTGGCAATGGCTGTTGTTAGACGTGAGGTGGCAATGATGGTTTCCTTCTAAGTTCCCTGAAGACCGTGGAAAATGCAGTATGCAGGTTTAGAGGCTCACGTCACTTATGTCTCCTAGAAGTTAATTTTTCTCATAGAGCCTCAATTTTCTCATTCTGAAAATACTCACTGCTGTCTGACACTGAGTTTCAGGGTGGTTTGTGACATAGTAATATTGCAGCAATATGTAACTGATAAGGTGGGTAAGGTGGGTTATAAAGCTGTGGGATTAGGTATGATCCCCAGGGAGGAAAGAGGGTAGTGGAAAAGGCCAAGGAATAAATCTGGCATTCAGAGTTGAGGACAAAAAGTTACTCAAGATGGGTAAGACAGGAAAAACAACAACAACAACTAAATAGACTATGGGTCATGGAGGCCATGAAAAGCATGTATTTCAAAGAAGAAAGAGGCATATGTTGAAGGTGGCTAAGAAGTCAACTAAGATAAAAGTCAGAGTCTTTTGGATCCATCCACCTCAAGGTTACCAATGATCACAGTCTTTACAGTGGGTGGAATCCAGTGATGAAGGTTGGATTTTATGAGTCAAATAGTAAGCAACTGGTGACAAGATGATATATCCTGGGGCCTCAGACACCCAAGGGCAGATGATGGAAAACAGGAATTTGGAATGACCAAGATGTCCATGTTGGGTGGCCTCGGGAGTCAGTGGGCCCAGCAGACCTGACAATCTCCTGCAGACACATAATCTGAAAGTCAGTATTGTTGACTGGCTCTACAAAGTTCCATGATAAAAGGGCAAAGTTAAGCTGTAGATCTGATTAGGGGAGTGATAATAGGTAGGCACCCACATGCAGTGACATCTGGGTCAGCACAAGCAAAGCACAAGTGGTTCTGAATCAGGAAAGAGTTCTGTACTGCTTGCTCTGGAGGTCCTGGACCCTCCCCTGGCCTGTCCAGTTTGTAGACTGCAGACTGACCCATGGTGATGAGTGTTCTGACCCTGCAGGTCTCACCTGCCTCCCCCTAGGATCATCCTGCCCCTCACCCAGACAGAGGGCCCACAAGGACAGAATCTGACACTTCTCGCAGGGGTTTAGCTCACAAATAAAGGGAACACTGGCTACCCTAGTCACCATTTGGGCTGGGATCTAAAGTTCCTGAACCATTCTCAGAACCCAGCTTTGGCCTCAAAGGCCACTGTGATGGAGAAGGGACTCTTCTGAGGCTGCAATACCCCTACTAAGTTGTATGATTCTAGGAGAAGAATTTTGTTTGTTTGTTTGAGATGAAGGCCCCTCCCAACATACATGAGAAGTTTATGTTTCAGAAAGAACTGTTGAACAGAAAAAAAATAAATAAAAATTGTTACAATGGAAAATTTTTATATATAGGTCCATCTAAACAAGCATATTTGACACCTATCCTTGTGAGCTATCATTTCACAAACATATTCTCCCTATCCCCACTATGGGAAATTTTTTTTGAGAGAGAGAGAAAGTGTGCATGCACAAGGTCCAGGGGGCAGGGGTGAGCAGAGGGAGAGGGAGAGAGAGAATTCATGCTCAATCCCATGATCCCAAGACTGTGAGCCAAAGTCAAGAGTTGGATGTTTAACCAACTGAACCACCCAGACACCCCCACTATGGGAATATTAATTATGTGTTCCATCTAGAGCTGCAGGAGTCCATCTTCTGCTGGGTTTTCAGCAAGCAGAGCTCTACCCAGCCAACATTCCCACTCCACAAATAAGGGTAGGAGAAACGATACCTTTGCCTTTGAACTCCCATCACAGGAATAATAGGGAAGAGGCTAGAAAACACTGCTCTATGTCAATATGTCTGACAATAATAAACTGTAACTTTTTTCATCATTTCTTTATAGCTCAGTATACTCAACATTTACCTTTTAATGCATTTATGTTTCTTTGCTTTTATTCTTAAAGGCCTCAGGTGGGGTGAAGGGAGAATATATTTCTCATGTGTAACAGATTACTGTGGTTTCTGTAGAGAACATAAGAGAGCTATCTAGCTTTATAAAAGAAACTGGGTGCCTGGGTGGCTCAATTGGTTGGGCATCTGCCTTCGGCTCAGGCCATGATCCCAGAGTCCTGGGATGGAGTACAGAGTTGGGCTTCCTGCTCTGCAGAGAGTCTGCTTCCCTCTCTGCCCCTCCTCCCAGTCATTCTCTCAATCTCTCCCTTTCTCTCTCTCTCTCAAATAAATAAATAAATAAAACCTTTAAAAAAATTAACTGTCATTTACATTAGCACCCCAAATAAGTGAAATGCTTAGCTATAAAACTAACAAAATATGTACAATATCCATATGTAGAAAACTAACAACTTGGTGATCAAAATCAAAGAACTGATTAACTAGAGAGGTATTCCATATTCATGGATAGACTCAACATTGTCAAGATGTCAGTTCTCAATTTCATCTATAGATTCAATGAAATCCCAGTCAAAATCCTAGTAAGTTATTTTGATATCAACAAACTCATTCTAAAGTTTATATGGAGAGGCAAAATTCCTGGAATAGCCAACACAGTGTTGAGGGAGAACAAAGTTGGAGGACTAACTCTGTCCAAATTCAAGACTTAGTATAAAGCTACAGTCAACAAGACAGTCTGATAATGGTGAGAGAGTAGATAAATAGATCAAGGAAAATTGGTGTTGTCAGAGTCTAGCAATAGGCCCACAAATATAGTCAGTTATATTGCAAAGACAATATAATGGATCAAAGATAGTCTTTTCAACAAATGGTGCTGGTACAACTGGACATCCATGTGCAAAAATAAAAAAGAAAAGGAAAATGAATCTATACGCAAACCTTACACCCTTTACAAAAATTAACTCAAAATAGGTCATAGACCTAAATGTTAAATGTAAAGTACAAAATCCCTAGAAGAAAACCTAGATGACCTTGGGTATAACAATGACATTTTAGATACAACACCAAAGGCATCATCCATGAAAGAACTGATAAGCTGAATCTCATTATAATTAAAAGCTTCTGCTATGCAAAAGATAATGTCAAAGGAATTAGAAGACAAGATACAGACTGATATTTGATCAACAAGAGACATTATTGCAAATATTTGCAAGGATACATTTGATATAATACTGTTATTCAAAATATGCAAAGAACTCTTAAAAACTCAACAATAAGACATCAACCAGAAAAATGGGCCAAAGGGCTTAACAGACACTTCACCAAAGAAGACATGCAGATAGCAAACCAGCTTAAGAGAAGATGCTTCACATTGTATATCATCAGGAAAATGCAAATTTATACATACACTAATTAGAATGGCTAAAATCCAAAACAATGACAACACTAAATACTGACAAGAATATGGAGAGCAGTGGGAACTTATTCATTGCTGCTGGGAATGCAAAATGGCACAGCTGCTTTGAAAGACAATTTCGCAGGTTTTTACCATACAATCCAGCAGTAGCACTGTTTGGTATTTATCCAAAGGAGTTGAAAATTTATATCCACATAGAAACCTGCACATGATGGTTGTTTATAGAAGTTTTACTCATAATTACCAAAACTTGGAAAAAGCCAAGTTGGCTTTTGGTGGGTAAATGGATAAATAAACTATGGTACATCCAGACAGTAGAGTATTAATTGGTTATAAGAAGAAATGAAATCCCGTGAAAAGTCAGAGGAATTTTAAATCCATGTTATTGAGTGAAAGAAGCCTTTAGGATTCTGACTATCTGAAATTTTGCAAAAAGCAAAATAATGGAAGACAGTGAAAAGATCAGTTGTTTTCCAGGAGTTGGTGGGGCAGGGGAGAGGTGAAGAAAGGAAGAAACAGGTGCAGCCCAGGTTTCCAGGGCTGTGAAAATACCCTGTATGATATCATGATGATGGATATATGTCATTGTACATTTGACCAAACCCACAGAATGTACAAGGCCAAGAATGAACCCTAATGTAAACAGTTGTCATTGGGTAATTATGATGTGTCAATGTAGGTTTATCAGTTGTATATGGGAAATCTCTGTACCTTCCCCTCATATTGCTGATGGTTAATTAATCATATTTCTCAACTCGGTTTATGAGCTCTGCCCTTTCTAAAGGTCCCTTTCTTTTAGTTAATTAAATGATAATTCATTTCTCCTTATCCTTCTACCTCACTTCTATCCCTCTCCTCATGGGCCATTATGACCTATCCTTCCATTTTTATATAGTCCTATAAAAAAGATATCATAGCAAATGTATCTATTTCTGCTGTAAACATTTTTAAAAAGATACTAACTGCTGATGGCATCTTTTTCATCTAGTCTCTTAGCATACATAAATAATAAGGAAAAGGAAGTCAAATTCTAGGTAGCAATAGAAGTGGCTAGTGCAACAGCAATTAATGAAGGGGATCTATAATTAAGAAAAATTGCATTAAAATATACACTGGAATACCATTAGCAAAAGCTATAATACTTGAATTAAAATAAGTATTCCTAAAAGGACCTAAAGATCAGGATATAGAAAATACGCAGAATAAGTAAAAATTGTATAAAATATAATTATACATGATCATACCTGGTGCCTAATAGGTGACCAGTAAATATTTGTGAAAGAATGATTGTTGTATTCAAAATTCATTGTTTAATAGCAGAAAATACTCTGTGTTATACTCTGTGCAGCCCAGGGACAAGGTAGTTCTAGGTATCAAGGCAGGTCACACTGTTTATCCCTGTTCTACTGATTTAAGCAAGACTTTACTAGAATTCGATTCTCCTGAGGCAGGTAAGACTCACAGAACTTTCCCTTGCAATTGTCTGCCTGGCCTACGTTAATTATAGACGTTATTCATCATGGAGCTGAGGGCTCTGCATAAAACTGGTCCACGGTTAAGACCAGTCAGACAGATTGGGGTTTTGTTTCTCCTGTTTCTTTGTGAAATGTGTCTGCAAATATTAACCAGTCTGATTAGGATCCCGATTGCATTACAGTGACGGTGTCACAGTTTGTCATTCCTGGTGACGTGACCACGAAGGCAAACAAAGGTCTATTTCATTACGGAAGGTATAAATAACAACCAAGGAAGGGGTTGCACAATCTTTTTTTCTGCAGTTCTTTGTGGAGCTGGTAGGAAGGGAGTGAGGAGGAAGGAGGGCTGCATTCCACTCCTCCTCCAAAAGTGGATGCAATTATTATCATGTTGGCTGGGGGAGAAAACTGCCAGAGCAAATCTTACCCAACTGTCAGGGAATCTGTTCTGAGGAAGGAAGAGGAAAGTTATCCTTTAGCCTTTTATCTCTGTTTTGACTCCTTTTTCTACTGATTCCAAGATATTTAAATACAACCAAAGGTCAAAGAATATGCTAATTCCATCTAGCTGTTGAGTGGTTCCTGGCTCTAGGCAGGATGTTCTTATTTTGTTATTGATTATAATATCTTGACGAGTAAAATGTAGACATCATTGGTAAAAATTTAAAATTAGATATCCAACTTCTGTTGTATTATTCAAATTAGAGGGCCATCCCGTTTTGTATCCAAGCTCTCTCCTTAGACAGCAGTTCTGTTTTACCCTTCGATTAGTTGCCTTCCACCCGCACACTCATAGCCTCATGTGTGGGTATCTGCACGCACACGTGCACACGCGTGCACACAGCTTGCCTTGTTTCTTACTGGGAAATAAAGAAGTCACCAGGACATGGTGCCTGCCGAAGAGGCCACAGTTCCCGTGACCACATATGTAGTTCCCATCCAAGGTCCAGGACCTTCTGGAGATTTAAATCTCGATTTGTAGCAACTATTGGACCAATACTATAATTGGGATTATCCATTAACTTGAATTTAGGACTTGGGAAAAAATTTACTGAATTTGCAGATATAATAAACTGAGTAAAATTGCCATGTAGTGGATTTTCCAGATCTTTTTTAAATTAAGAAAAATAGGGACACCTGGGTGGCTCAGTCAGTTAAACAGATGTTGTCCTCAGGTCATGATCCCAGGGTCCTGGGATCGAGCCCCATGTTGGACTTCCCGTTCAGTGAGGAGCCTGGTTCTCTCTCCCCCTCTACTGGAACCCCCACCCCGCTTGTGCTCTCTCTCTCTCTCTCTCTCTCAAATAAATAAATAAAATCTTTTTAAAAATTTTAAGAAAAATAAATCACCTACCAAAAAAATGTGATTCCCTCCCTCTTTCTTGTTTTCATCATTTCTAAAGCTCTATTTGTTAGCTTCTGTGCTAGGCACCAGAGGCTCAAGCTAAACATGGTTATCTCTTATGGAGCTCTGAGTTAATCTCCCTGTTTTTCTATCTGTGGCTTTCTATGGAATCAGTTTGGTAGATTTTAATCAGCATTTTTAAATGGAATGGAATCGAATAGAAAATATCAAAAGATAAGTATTGTTTCTAAGTAACATTTTATTTTAGTGGTCTAAGCATTTGGATATGAATGTATGTACTGCATTGTGATATAATTTTTTATATTTTGGATTGTGCCCCAAAAGCTTGAAATCCACTGGTACAACTGATATATTTATAGAAAAAAAAATTGTAATATCCTAAATATCCCATTGAAGCAAAATTCCCATTAACCACAATTATTTTAAAATATTTAGAAACATGCCATCAAAACAGGACCAGACAAAATCAGAGCAAATGGAAGTTTGAGTTCAATACACCCAAAATAATAGAGAATGTGAAAAGAATATCCCATTTTTATAAATCTTATTTTTTAAAAAAAGATTTTATTTATTTGAGAGAGACCGTGAGAGGGGGGAGGGTCAGAGGGAGAAGCAGACTCCCCACTGAGCAGGGAGGCCCATGTGGAACTTGATCCTGGGACTCCAGGATCATGACCTGAGCTGAAGGCAGTCACTTAACCAACTGAGGCACTCAGGTGCCCTCATTTTTATAAGTCTTAAAATTGTAAGTGCTATCATTATCATGACCACCATAATTGTATGACTGACCATAAAACTAAAGAAGATTCCTTATGGGGCTAGTAGAGGTGTATGTGGTGTGGTACGACATGACTCATCTCAACACCCAACACCAGTAATTGCCATTTGTGACTCTACTGCCTTCCCTTTCTATCCACTTGCTGAAGTCTTCTATTAAAACAATTTTTACAGTCTTCCACCAGCACCAGGTCCTTGTTTTCTCCATCATCCTCCCTAAGCAGTAAATCCAAGTCCTGGTAATTCTTCCTTCAAAATGTGTGCTGCATCCATGTTTTTTCTCTTTTCTCTTCCATTCTCACTGCTTGTCCACACTATTGTTTTAACCACTAGTTCATCTTCTTCACTCCTCTTGGCCTAATATAGCCCATATTTCCCACATTCTGTCAACTGGTCTTTGTGCTGCCATTCCTATCCTCTGCACTTCCTTCCTTGTCGTAGCATTTCTGAGAGCTGAAAGAATTTGAACTCTGAAATCATTGGTATTGCTTATTAGCTATTGACTTTGGGTAAGTTAATTAAATTTCCCAATCTTCATCAACTATAAAATGTGACTTAAATGAGTCCTACCTCATAAGATTATTGTGGGTTTTAAATGATATAATTCTTACAAAGTCTTTAGGTCATAGGAAAAGCTGGAGCATAGCAAGTGCTCAATAAAATACGGTTCCACATCAATAACACGTCACTAACCTATATGATGGAGTGTACACTCTTCAAGACAACAGTTCACCTTTCCTTAGGCTGGCATAATGTATTCATAATATTAGTCAAATCCTCTTGATTCACAGCTTGACCACTGTACCTATCCCTGAGGATTGGAGCCTCTGTAATTATTGCCTTCTCCCTCAGCTGCCATTTCTGCAATGCACACACATTTCTAAGCTGTACCTAGTTCCACCATCTGCATTGTACTCCCATGTTTTGTTTTATTCACTGGGCCCTTAGCAATGTACATGATTAGTTATTATTTCTCCTGTGTGTATCATCATGCATGAGATTTGTAGGAGGGATGCCATGGTAAGCAAACATCTAAAAATGCCAAATATGGTGAAATACATACAGGAAAAACAAAGTGTTTGCAAGAATAAGAGTAGATAAACCATTTGTATTCCTAGAGTCAGTGAAATACTACATTTGTCTGGCAACTTGGGTAAGTTATTTCATTCTTGTTAACTCATCTTTGTTTCCTTAGCAAAAAAGCAAATCACAGGGAGACTTAGCTAGTTACCAGATTTTATGTAGCTCTCAGGAGTCATCAGTATTAATCCACCTCCTTCATCCCTGGGAAGCCAACTATGCTCTCCCCACTGGATAAGGAGAAGCCATTCTATCCATATTTCTCCCACTCCTTTGTCCTTTCCATGGTGAATATATTTACCACCTCCCCTTCTTCACTTCTTTTAACTTTTTAATGTCACTATCTGTTCTATTTTGGTAATTTTAAAATGGTAATTAATCAACAAGTCTTGTGAAATACTTTCTCTCCAAATGAGAAATAAGGATATTCAGGATGACTAAGAGAATGAGCAAATGCTCAAGATTTCCATGCTATTGATTAAATTTATCTGATAGTTCTAAAACAGTATTTTAAGCAAAAGGGACATTTATTCCCATTGTTCCTCAAATATTTGTTTAAAACTTCATGCAGTGGAACCCTGCTGCTACAGAAAAATACTCCTTTCTTTCCAGAAACATTTTTTGAACACCAATTATGTATCAGACCACATAGCAAGAGATGAGATTCTTTTGTAGCACCTAATAATTTGCTTGGAAATAAATGGGAATCCCTATCGCACAGTGTGTTGTTTTATTCCCTAATACTTGAGTAGGCTTGAAGAACTGCATTTTGCCCGGGGTAGGAGAATATGGTTCTAAATAATGGGTATCTTAACCTTAATCCAACCAAAATGTCATTCAGGCATAATCACCTCTTGTACCCCGTCTGCTCTAATTAACAATTTCTGTAATAAATTTCACACCTGGGGAATTAAGTGTTAGAAATCATTCATTATAAGAAAAGTGACTACAAACTACAGTAGCCTTTCAGAGGAGGAAGAGGAGAACACCAAGAAGTTGAGGTTGTATTGAGGTAGGGTGGACATTTTAAGAGACCCAGTTCCAGAAAGGTGCCCTGAAAAAGTATTGAGGTGATTTTCTCTTTAGTAATTGCTTCACACATTCAGCATGCTAGCCTGCTGAAAAAAAATTCATTATTGCTCAGTTGAATCATTAACCAGATTTGTAGAGGAAATCCAGTAGGACCGTTGCAATAGGGAGCATGAGAGCAGGAAGCACCCACAGTGGTCATCTTTGAAAAACACAGTTTGTGCCAGAGTATTAAATAGTGTTAGAGAAATTAGAAGTTTTTTCCTCAGGGAACCAGTGACTAACTTAGAAATGTTCAGAGATCCCTCTGGGGTGGGAATAAATCCCACCATCCCACCTTTCATGAACCTTGATACCCATGTATAGCAAGCATACCTCAAAAATCATATGTGCTGCTCCTCTTTCTCCTTCCAACTGATATTCTTATCAGTTGGAAGTTATAATGTTGCCTTGTAATCATTTAAGAGCTTTTATAAAATTTCACTTTTTAAAACTATTTCCTAGCCCATTGCTTAAGCAAGGTATGAAATATTCAACAACAGGCTATCTGGGGAATAAACATCCAGATTTGCAGTTTGCCAATTTCTGTGGTGTGAATATTCTCTCTATGGCCAATTTCAGGCTACCTGTATGATGTTCGTGACCCAGAGTAGGAAAGAGATGAACACAACCAGTTGTGTGGGCAGCTCCAACACACTTGGACTATAAGCCTCCAATTTCCATTGTTCATTGTTCACACACCTTAGTAATGGCTCCTTTTTTTTTTTTTTTAAAGATTTTATTTATTTATTTGACACAGAGAGAGAGAGATCACAAGTAGGCAGAGAAGCAGGCAGAGAGAGAGGGGGAAGCAGGTTCCCTACTGAGCAGAGAACCCGATGTGGGGCTCGATCCCAGGACCCTGAGATCATGACCTGAGCCAAGGCAGAGGCTTAACCCACTGAGCCACCTGGGTACCCTGGCTCCTGACTTTTTATATAAAAGGGAATTGCAGGACCCACATAATTGGAAACGGAATCTGTGTATTAAATTCACTATTTTTATTGGATTATATGTTTATTGGGAGTGAGTTGGAGAAAGAGAGACGGCAGTGGTGAGAGTGGAGGAAAGCTCCCCTTGTATGCCATTCACCTACCTTCCACACAGCCACCCTTTTGGAAGCTAGTCCAGTTTTATTCCCTATTTTGAGCTTCCCCCAACATTCTCGTAATCACTGATTTGAAATCTTGGAATCATCCTTGATGTCCTTCATGCCACCTGCCATTGGTCCTTGACAATGTCCTTCATGCCACCTGCCATTAGACGCTCCAGTGCCATCTCATGCATCGTTTTCATAACCCTTTTTTCTTTACATTTATTCTAACAACGACGGATTCCTCCCTACCTCTTACATAGCGATAGCCTCGTAACTGATCTCCTTCCCTTTGGACTCTTCCTTGCTGGTCAGTACACATCAAAACCTGCTTCCTTTATAAACTTCCTAATTGCTTCACTGGCCTGTTGCAAATCATGTAGTTACTTCTACCGCCTACCAGAACGCCCAGATTTGTTAACAATGCCATTAAGACATTCCGGTCTCAGCCGATCTAACATCCACAGCTTTTAGTTCCTAGCAGCCCCTTGTATAAAACTCTGTACCAGTTGTTTCACAAAGAGCATCCCAACTGGTAAGTCAGGCACATCCAGGTGTGTAGTAGCTGTTAAATATTTTCAGTGATTCCCCTGCCTATGAGAACACCATGTTTACATTTCCAGGACAACCCCTACTCTCCCTGAATGGATGGTATATTCTCCCCATATCTGCGCCTTTCTCTTTGTGAGTTTCTCTGAATTCCTTCCCCCTGTACAGCTCAAAGATTCCCAGTCATTCAAGGTCAAAGCATGGAGCCCTTACAGACATTAATAAACAGGGAAGATAATACTTCTTAAAGCCAGAAGTCAGAAAGAAATAACCGTGGCATCTAAATGGCTTAAACCAGATGCCAGAGACTGACTGGGGCCGATTGGAAAGAATGTCAAGGACCAATGAGAAGCAGTGATAAGCAACTCCCAGAAAAGGCACATTAATGTTCTGGAATCAGAGCCATCATGTGCCTCGAGGTCGGGGTGATTGTTGACCTTCTAAAGCTGGGTAAGTCCTCTAAAGCAGCAACGTGCAGGACTACCTCAGCGGAGCAAGCTTAACCCTAGATTTCTTCCCACACACCTAGTGGAGTCTAATTATGTACTTGGGACTCATGCAGAGCTGGGTTAGGCAAAGAGCAGGTGTAATATCTGAAAACCGAGAGAGAACATTGAGATAAAACAAGATCTAGACGTGCAGCTTCAGGGAGGAACAACCTTCCCACTTTCTGCACTGTGAATATTCTTAGCAAGGGGAAGCTCAGAGATTTAACACAGTTTATAAAATGTGAAACTTTGGAGCGTTGGGATCCAATTTGGTAGGAATCTTGTTTCTCCATTCTTACTTTTCCTTACATTTTTTGCTACATTTTACACCTTTGAAATAAGACTACATTTACAAGGTTTTAAAAATACAAAACAGGGGCACCTGGGTGGCTCAGTGGGTTTAAAGCCTCTGCCTTTGGTTCAGGTCATGATCCCAGGGTCCTGGATCAAGCCCCGCATTGGGCTCTCTGCTCAGCAGGGAACCTGCTTCCCCCTCTCTCTGCCTGCCTCTCTGCCTACTTGTGATCTCTGTCTGTCAAATAAATAAATAGAATCTTAAAAAAAAAAAATACAAAACAATAAAGTTTCAAAAATCACCCATAATCCCACCATAAATCAACCCCATATATTTTGGTATATTTCCTTCTAATATTTTTTCTACATATATATTTTCTGCATATTAATAGATGTATATTTCTTGTAGTCTGTAGCATCATAATTTGTTGAAACAATTGATCAATGATTAGAGAAAAATGAGGGATTATAAAAACAATACATATATTAAGATTTTTCTTCCAACTTAAAACAGTTGAATTTGCACCATTCACTAGTCTTTGGACACAAGGCATATATTTTCTTTGAGAATGGAACCACTGGTTGACATATCCTCTTTCTTACAAAAATTCATCATGGACCCTCAGTATTTTTCTACTTCAGTTTTTATAGTGAAGCAAATATCCCTAATTAAGAATAAGAATGTTAAGTATTTATAATTGCTTTCCTCTTTCACAGTTGTCTCACTCACTCCTAATTCAACAGCTACATTTTTTAGCGACCCACCTATGTCAGGTTTTTATCAAAGCATTCAACTTAGTTTCAAAGAAACAAAACACTTCTGCACTCTAGTTTCACCTTTTTTAAATGTAATATAGTCGAATGATGTGGTGACAAGAACAAGGACGACTGGTATGAACAAGTTCAAGGAAAGCCACTGACTCTCAGTTTTCACACAGCGTAACAGAAGCAGAACCAGGCAGGCTCACCAGCTGCTGAGGTTCCATGAGTCGTGAGCTCCATCAGTAAATCTTAGACTGGGAGTAAAAGCTCGACTAGGTGGAGGTGGTTTGGAGAGCTCCTGCTTACAACCCTGCAGTGAAACCTCTTGGTCATAAGCCCTTACCAGTTATTTTGCTTGCTTTCTTAGGCTCAATTCCTGGTAGAATTGGTCCAAAGAGTAGATATTTTCAGTATTCTTCATCAGTGTGTGCCCCTAGAACATGACTGAGAATGCCATTCTTACCCCACCCTTGCAAACATCAAACATTATTTTTAATCTTTGCCAATTAAATAAGCATATACGATGTTTTGCCTGAATTTACCTGAAGATGTTATGATATAATATGGTGGTTCTTAACGCCGTAGACTTGCCAGCTTCACCTAGGAAACTTTTTAAAAATTTTCATGTCTTATAATTTTGGCTACAAAGTATTTAAGGTGGTTACAGTATAAGTAATGAAAAGCAGCATATTATTTTCTTGCTATGTGATTTATTCTAAAATATTGGCAAATTATGTTAGATTTATACCAACTAAAAAAAAGGTGGGACAGGGGAGAGGAGGAGGGAAAGGGGAAGGAAGGAAGGTTGGTCCAGTGATAGTATAGTAAATAAGCATCAGCTGAAATGTTTTTGGAAATCAAACAACATTTTTAATGTTTAAACTTGTACGAAATCATAGTAACCTGGGATTTTAGTATAAGCATATGTTCCTAGCCACTATTACCTTAGTGAATTCATCACAGAGTTTAAAGATGTTTTAAATGTTCCAAAAATTATCTGAAGAGGAAATAAAAGTATTCTCTAGGTTGGAAAGACATATCTGAAACAATTGTGTTTAACATTTGATATTTTTCTATAAATTTATTTATATATTACATATTCTCCTCAGTATTTTAAGCAAAAAGAGACATTGTAATCAGTTACTCACAAGCCCCCAAATAAGATGTATCCCACTTAGGGTTGGAATAAGAAGATGTCCATCTCTGTACACAGTAGGTATCTTTGGAGGAGTAGACTTTGTTGTCTAAATTAGCCAACAGGAAAAAAGAACAAAAGATGTATACATATCTTGTGTGTCCCTTTTTGTAAGACCACATCTCAAATGAAAATTGAAGCATGTACAAGGATACTTATGGTGGCAATATAACTCAGCATTTTTAACTACACTCTTCTTCCAGAACATCCAGAATATTTGGTTACCTTCGCTGTATATGTATGTCCTCAAGGCAAAATCTATCTTCAAATTCTAGTAGAAAATTCTAAATGAAAATCATAGAAACTATGGCATATGATGAAGGTAGGCTAAAATGCAGAAGGCAACATTGATTCAATCCTCCAACCCGTGTTTGTGAGAGCTTATTATGAGCCATTCATTTCACTAGGCACTTCAGGTATAGAAAATGAGCACAAGTAGATAAAAGTGCTGCCCTCTTAGAGCCTGCATTCCAGCCCACGTGTCCAGAAAATGGTCAATACATATACGATACTCATAATACATGGGTAAATGTTTCAGTACTTTAAAAGGTGATTGGTGCTATGAAAAAAAAAAACAAAACAGTAAGCAAGCATGGTAAAACTTTCAGAGTGACAGAGTAGAAGTCAGAAGACTTGCAATTTAACAGTAGCTTTGTCTAGAAGGACCTCCCTGAGAGGGTGACAGACACATGCACAAAGACCTCAAGAAGCCCTGTGTGATCCCCGCTCCTCCACCTTCCTTCTCTAATCTCCCCTCCTACACAGCTCCAGCTGTCAGACTGAACTCTTCACTCTTCCCCTCAAGCTCCTGCCTTTGCAGGGGCTGTGCCTCCTGCCTGGAGAACCAAGAATGAGGCAAAATGTCCTCAGTTCCCTGAGGTCACTAAAACAATAAACAAGTGGCTACAGGAGATGAGAGATTTGATAGTTGCTTTTGGTTGGTGTTATCAGAGAAGGTCTTAGGGAGGAATTATCTTTCAGAAGTACTTTTCAGATTTACTCACTGTCTTCTCTTTTATCTGCGTATATCATGAGTTCATTTTTACCTCCCATTCCCATAAGCTTGGAGGCAATAGAATTTGGGAATCGGACTCACTTGGTTTTGAATTCCAACTCTTCCACTTATTAAACAAACAACTTGGGTGAGCTAGATTTTTCAGAGCCTCAGTTTTCTCCTCTGGAAAAATGAATATAAACCTTCTTTGAAACTTGTCGGAAGAAAAGTAACATACAAGGTCTGGCAAGTGATAATGAGAGAGGACACCGGTCTTAGGAGGACATGAATCAGAGAATGAAGGACAGTTTTTTAAACTGGGCTGAGGAGAGTGTATCTTATTTTACAGGTAGTGGAGAACCATTAAATTGTTTTGCACGGAGAAGTTTCATACCTGTATGTTTGTTTTAGAAAGATAACATTAGCAGCAGGTGGAGGGCGGGTTTTGGAATGGATGGATCCAGATCAGGTAAGGTGGCCTGACATTGCCTTGCTGCGAGATAGGATCCATTCAGGGAAGCCTGGTGGCGTTTGAAGAGGTGGACTTGGTAACTGGCAATTAAAATATGTATTCTATACTTTATATCTTTCCATTTAGTCAGTTCTCATCATATAGACAAAATAAATCATTTTCATCGCTCTTTTAACCCAATTTCATAGAATTTGGCTTTACGCCATTCTTGGGGGATTTATTGTTTGAGGGATGTATATAATTTGCAAACCAGCTGCTAGAGCTGCCAGCAATAGGAAAGAGGGTGAAAAAGAAATCAGCTGATAAACAGGAGTCAGAGAGTCTGGGAAAAGAAACTCAAGTAACTTTTTTTTTTTTTTTTTTTTGGTTGCCCAATAGACATCACTTTATAAAAAGCCTTTTTCAGCTGTTGACTTTGAAAAATAATTATATTGCCTAGCTTGGAGCTTGTAGATAGCCAGGATAGATAAGGAAATTATGGTTTCCTTTAACTAGTTTCATGGCCAGGCTAACCTGCTTGCATAGCAAAAAGCAGATGGAAAGAGTGTGGAAGGATCAACCAGCATAAATCCATCATCACTGACAGAAAAGCTTCAGCACGTGTGACTGTTCAGTTTTGCCTAGTTGAGAAGCATCAGCTTTTAATTTTTTTAAATTATTTTTGAATAGGCAATACATTTATATAGTTTAGAATTCAAGAAGTGCAACAGGCTATAGAGTTGAAAAGTCTTCCCACATATCCTGTCACCCAGGCACTCAGTTCCCCTCCTCTGATAGCAATTTCTTACTTACCCTTGCAGAGATATTGGGTGTATATACAAGCAAAATATATTCTTTGTCCCCTCTTAATACAAATGCGTATTAAACATACTGCTTTGTATCTTAAGATTTTTTTAAATTATCGCTGGGTGTTTGTTATTTAATTTATTTTGGAGATTGTTCTGTATGAATACATAAAGAGTTTTCCCTTCTTAAATATGAGTGCTTGGTATACCATTATATGAAAGTGCCATAATTTTTAAAACTGACCCTCTCCCTATTAATGAACTTCCAGATTGCTTCTAATCTTTTATTTCATACAGTGAATAACCATGTACCTACATTGATAAGTACATTTATTTATTTTACCCATAAGCTTAGCTCCTAATGTGGAATTGCTGAGTCAGTGTGTATGCGACCTTGTATTTTTGACAGGTATTAGCATTGTTTTCTGTAGAAATTATACTGATTTGCATTCTCACAGGTGGAATACAAAGAACACTGCTTCTGACCGGAGAGCAGGAAACTGTAATTCCTGCCTAGCTGGACTAGGTTCAGAATTTATTTCAACACACAGGCCTTCATTCTCAGGATGTTCTTTATTATTAAAGGTGAATATGCTCACATCTTCAATCACTGGTTCTCACCTGGTGACAGTCGTGCCTCCCAGGAGCCCTTTGACAATGTCCAGAGACATGTGTGGTGGTCGCAGATGGAAGGTAGTGGCTCGGCGGGCATCTTGTGGGGAGAGGCTGGAGATGCGGGGAAACACAGTGCACGGGACAGTCCGCCCCCCCTTCCCTCCCCACAAAGTTACCTGGTCCAGAATGTCAGTGGTGCAGGGGTAAGCAACTCTGACCTAGATGAACATCGGCTTCCTCTCCATCACCTTAAATCCATCTTTTCAACCTTAGCATTCTTCACTAACCTAAGGTCTCTGCCAAATAAAATGATGTGCTTCCATAGTACATTTTTAAGAAATTTTTCATTTCTGTTACAACATTATATTTTATTGAAATTAAGGATTTGCAGGAACTTTGGGCTCCTCAAAATGTGAATATATCTTATTTATGTTTGTAGCCAGAATAAGTGACACAAAGAAGGCTTACTAAAGGAGTGACTGGATTTAGCAGTACTTCCTAATTGTCTCAGTGTGACTTAAGGGATTATGTTCCTTTTAATCAAGGACCATTCTTTTTTTGCTATTACTTGCTTCACCTTTCTCTTACTTTCAAATATCCATTTTTCATTAGACTACACAGGCAATTTTTTCTAGCCTACAAAAACATTGTTCCAGGAAATGTCAAATGAGTAAAAAGTATTGGCCTTTCCCCTGATTTGAACTACTGTGAAGTTTATTACCCCAGCATTAGTCACTTAATTACATACCCTCCTGCTCATTTATAACTTCTGACTGAGTTCGTCTTGTCTCGTCAAATGGATTGAAATCTCCTTCAGGTCAAAAATCAAAACTTGAAGTACCTCATGATGCTGGACACCGTGTTTTACAGACTCAAAAGCAGGAGAGTGACAGGTTGTTGATTCTTTTTTTTTTTTTTTTTTTAATCACAACTCACAGACCAAAGATCCTGACCTCAGCATAGAGACTGTTCATTCTCAAGAGCAGAGCACTGCGGTCCTCCTCAAAAACAACAAAAAGGCAGTTCTGCAGGAGGTCCAGACTCAATGCCCCAAGGAATCTGTACTTTCCAATCTGCCTTCTCTCTGGCTTCCCTGTCCCCTGGAGGAGCAGGAGAGCCCCGACTGACCAGCTCTGTGCACAGCCTTTTCCATTTCTGTTTCCTTCACCGCCAGGACTGCCACCAGGCACGTTCCCCTCGTTCGACATGATTAAAGACCCAAGTGTGGGAGGAGAGACTCCTGGCCCGTTGTCTGACGGGAGCTAAAAGCAGAAATCACTAATAAGCTTTCAGCACGCAGCTGGGTAGCAAGGGTCTCCGCTTAGGTTCCCACTCGGCACACACTGGAGCTGCCTTTGCCAGAGGGAAAGCAGGTGGAGTGGAGGCCTGGTTTTAATGAGATCGCCATGGTGTTGGGGGAAGGGACAGGGAGGGGCGCGGAGGGAGTGCAGCAGCCAAGGAAAAAGGCAAGGTCAGGGAGGAACGAAGCAAGGACAAGAATACTTGTTTGTAAGGCTGAGTGGTGCTAAATATATCCTGAGAAAATTGGGATGCAGGGCAGCTTTGATCATAGTTCACTCAGGATTTTAAAATGCAAATGCAGAGCTGCTTAGTTTATTGCTAATAGCGTGTTGTTGAACCATCAGTTAGCGCCGAGATCCTGTTGCATTCTCTTTGCAATTAAAATAAGCTCGCAATTGAAGTCCTTCAAAGCTGAGTTGCAAAAGAAGAGGAAAACATTCAGAGTTGAGTATCTATCTGGCAAACCAAGGAAATGAGAGGAGTCAGCTTGATTAGAGAAGGGAGACTATAACAAAACAAATACTTTAATCATTTTCCCCTGAAGCGTTCAATTAAAAAAAAAATTTATTTTAGGCATTTTTAAACAGCAGCTTTGATACTTAGCTATGAGTTAGCTCCACAGGTAGGAAAATGGAGCTGTTGAAGGGTTAATTTTTCAGGTTATTGAAACCTGAGTCTTCATTTTGCTAAGGACCCAAACGTTCATGTCTCTTACATGATCTAAAAAGAAAAAAAAAAACACCTCATTATCGTGTTAGTTTTTGAATTAGCTAAAGTTTCCTCTTCAAATGGTAGTCATTAGGGGTTTGGGAGAATATAAAAGGTATACATTTTCACTGGACCATTTAAAACAGACTATAAAATATATTGCACAGTTCCCTCCTTCTTAGGTAAATGATGCCAAAATAATAATTTCTTAAAATATTAATAATTCATGAGTATGTATCTGTTATCTTCCCAAAACTATGCTCACAGTTTAACTTATTTCCTTTAAATGCTGTAACAGTAATGCGAGGCACTTAAACTGAGTTTTGTGAAGTTTTTCCTTAGATAAAAGGCTATTATTAATGGATGGTCTGGGGAAAGTTTCCAGGCATGAACCCCCTAAAATTATCTGCAGGTGTGTGTGTGTGTGTGTGTGTGTGTGTGTGTGTGTGTGTACGCGCATGTCTGTTTCTAGAGAAGGGATCCCTATTTTTCATCAGCTTCTCAGAAAAGTCTGTGGCCCTTAAAATATCCAAATTCCTTCTGTTCGTCTGAATTAGTAAGAGGGTCTCGGAGCGGGAGAGGGAGGTCCTTATCTCATGTAGTCGAAGAATGAATCTCACGGACAAAGGAGAGTGAGTAAAGCGATAGAGTTTTATTAAGCAAGGATACAGAAAAAGCTCTGAGAGAGAGAGTGAAGTTTGTTGGGGTGAGGTTTGGAGCCGGATGACCAAGAAAGAATTCTTGAGATGTTTTTGGTGCAAAAAGTGGTTTTATTGAAAGCACGAGGAGATGAGGAAAAGGGAGGTTTTCAAAAGAACTTTCATATGTTAAAGAGGACCTTCAAGATTCTGGAGGCCCTGCCTTTGTCAAGTTGAGGTTGTTTTTCCCCCTAGCAAGGCGTAGTAACATTGGGACCGTGGGGAGCTTCTGCCTGTCTCAAATATTTACCAGTGGGCTGCAGATTATAAGGACGATTAATTTTATCTGTATTTCCTTCGGAAAAGGTAGGTCATTGATAAGAATGCTTTTTATTGTGAGTCACTAAGACGTCTGTGAACCGAGGGAGACTAGTGTCTGGCCAGACTGTAATCTCTAGAAGTTAACCATTTGTTTTTTCTTCCTCGGGAGTGCCTGAGGAATGTCACACAGATTCCTCGGGGGTGGTCGGGGGGGGGGGATTGCAGGGTATCGGCTTGTGCTTTGCTCTCAGCTTGCCTTCTGCTCCCTCATCAGTCACAGGGCTATGTTTCCCGAGTCTTCTGTTCTCCTTGTTGTCTGAGGACAGTGCTTGCCTCCGTGAAGAGTGTCCCGTTTCCCTCCCTGTGTGGACTCTGGAGTCGGAGGGCCTGGATTTCAATCTGGTCTCTCACACTTACCGTGTATGTGGTCTTGCCCTAGTTTCCACAACTGCAAAGTGGAACTCCTAGTAGGTCCCACCTCAGAGTTATTCTGAGGATCAAGCACGTTCACCTCCAGAACAGCGTTTGGAATACAGAAAGCAAATCAGTATGCGCCTGCTGAGCCCTGTGAGGCTGTTGTGAATTTAGAAGCTGCCTGGTCAGGTTTTGTGTTGGACAAAAGAGGGGGGATAAACTTGGGGTCTAAATGCTTCCTAAAGCCCTCTTTTCCTTCTTGATTTTCATCCGGCCCTGCTTACAATGGAATTCAGTGAGATAATAATAAGCCATGCGTTTGTTTTTCCAGACCGGCGTTGAACCAAAGAACCGAATAGGGAGAGGGATGTAGCTTGTTTTCCTGCGCCTTTATTACAGGAGCCATTAGGGTTGAAAGTCTACCTGGCGCTGTGAGTGGCACCAGCAAAGCAGCCTTCTTGTCTCTCCAGCCATTCTGATTTGCTTTAGACGCAGCTCAAAGGGAAGAGCCAGTATTTCAACGAGTATCTTTGAAGTGCATTTGAGGCAGCTGTTAGTGTGAAGGTATGAATTTTTAAAGAAAGAATGAGCTGCTTTTCCTAGCTTGTGGGTGTTTCTTGGGATTGAATCACCTCTCCTTAAAACTGTGCACTGGCAGGATCTGCTGGGCTCAGAATGCAAATATCTAGGCGAAGCTCCCCAATAAAAGGGAGCAAAAGAAAAAAAAATCAGGTTGAATAGGAGGTCAGATGACATTTTTTTTCTTTATCCTTTTCTTAAGGAGTAATAGTCTCTTACCTCTTGCCTCCCTCTGCTTCAAGGGTCTTTGCGTATCCACCTGAAGGCTAAAAGCTGCTGTGAGATGTCTGGAGACCAAGGTATCACCAAGGTCCCTGTATCACCTGCCTAAAATGTCACTAAAGAGATGGATGACATCCTGAAGCCCTTGTTCTAGCAATGCGGCAGTTGTGAAGTAGGCAAGGGTAATTGCTGCCCACGGGATTATCGCTGTGACCTGCAGCCGATCAGCATCCTGTTGGGCCAAGAGTGCCAAGCTTCTCTCCATTCTGTCTAATGCTCTTTCCACCAGAGCAGTCTGGGAGCAAATCACAAAGGGCTGAGATTCCCTGCTGCCTGTCTTATTAAGCGTGGGTGTCTGTTATGAAAATAGGCAGCGTGGCACGGTAGTGGAACCCACTGTTTTCAGGATGAATGGTGGCCATGGCAGCCTTCAAGAAGGCGGGCTGTTCATAAAGTGACCAGTTATGAACGTCACTGTAATTTGTGTTAAAGCCATCCAGGCCCCTGAGTTGTAAACCCCTTGCAGAAAAGAAGTCTCTCCCCTTTGGAGAGATATATATCTATATCTATATCTGTATCTATATCTATATCTATATATTTTTTCCCCTTCCTTTCCATTTTCTTTCCAGATATGTGTGTGTATTTTTTTCCCTTCCTTTCCATTTTCTTTCCAGAGTTACAGATAATAAGGAAGCAGCACAGAAGGAGCCCAGGCATTTGCATCCATTAAAATTCAGTTCAATAGAAATTATAGGTCTTCAGCCTTGAGTAGGTTACTTAACCTCTGGGACTCAGTTTCCTTCCCTGTAAAAGGTGGATAATGTGTACCTTGCAGACTTGCTGCATTGCTACAACAAGGCCTGGAATCCTTGCTCCTGATTTTAAGGGCAGAAGGACCAAAGGGACATGCTATTAAGAGTCTAGTAACCATCAAACTTAAAGGCAGATTCAGAGGAACCATGTGATTCCTGGCCAATTCAGAAAGAATTCATTTTGTTACAAAGAGTCTCATGGAAAATGCGAATTCACCACAGCAAAAGACAAAGACAACAAGGACTCCCTCTTGGAATGACTTTAGTCAGTCTCCTCTGAGCCCTCTTCTTTTGTCTGTCTTTCTTTGTTTTTGTTTTTATTTATTTATTTATTTATTTATTTATTTATTTATTTTTGAGATTTCATTTGCGAGAGAGCACTAGGGGGAGAGAGCAAGCATGAGTGGGGGGCAGAGGGAGAAGGAGAAGCAGGCTCCCCGCTGAGCAGGAAGCCTGACAACCCGGTGCTGCTACTTAGTTATAAATTCCCACTTATTCTTGCAGTTGTATTTGGAGGTGAACTTGATCTTTCTCTCCTCATGCAATAGTCTTGATACCTGTCCCAATAGTCTTGAATAAAATCTTCCTTACCGTTTTCACAAATATCAGAATAATTTTTTTCTTTAACACAGATCAAAACCTAAATATTGAGGTTTTCAAAAGAAGCTAATGCTCATCAGGTGTTTGATATGTGCCAAGACGCTGTTTGTTCTAAATGCTAAATCTCTTCTGTGAGGTGTCCGGGTGGCTCAGTCCTTTAAGCAGCTGTCTTCAGCTGGGGTCATGATCCCAGGGTCACAGGATCAAGTCCCGCCCGCATCAAGGCCCCCTGCTCAAGTTGGGAGTCTGCATCTCACTCTGCTCTGTCCCTCCCCCCAGCGTATGCTCTTTCTCTCTCTTTCTCAAATAAATAAAATCTTTTAAAAATAAATAAATTCTATCCCTCACAACATCCCAATGAGGCAGTACTATTACTGTCCTCAATTTATAGATTAAAGGGGTTTCCTGAGAGGTTAAGTTACTTGCCCAAATACGGCTGGAGCTAGCTAGTGGAACTGATACTCTAATCCAGCAATTCTGGCCCCATGGTCCATGTTCTTAAACACAAGGCCAACCTGCCCTCAGAGGACTCAAAATTAGGTTGGGAAGTGTACTCTGTCCGTTTTCTTAGAGCAAAGTTCTCAAACTTAGCTGCCCTCACAAGCCTGGGTAAGTAAGACTAACTAGGAAAGCAAGGTGGGTGGGGAATGCATCACCTGGAAGGTCCATGCTCATCAAGATGGCCAGCCCTCATCATCACCACCTAGTGGTTACTGTCTAGTAATTCACACCTTCTGGGTTTTTAAAGATTAACAGAGAGAAATCTGACTTTTTATGAAAGATCTCTTCAGTTTGGAAAAGAAAAAAAAAAGAAAGAAGGAAAAGGAAGGAAAAGGAAGGAGGAGGGGGAAAGAGCTGGGAGGTGGGGAAGAAAGGGAGGGAAGAGAAGGGGAAACCATGCAGGACACACACTTTGCCTCCTGCCTTCATGCATGTGATCATTTGCTCACTGGCTCCCTCTCTCTTTTTCTCTCACACACACACACACCTGCAGCAGGGATTCGTTCAGACTGTGGGCTACCTGTAATTTCATTTTTAGAGGTTTTTAAATCTTACTTAATGGACTCAGCTTGGTTTTAAAAGATACATCCTCCTTACTCTAAAGAACCAAATAATTACTTTTAAAATGTCCTATTTGTCTGACTTATGGGAGACTATAGATTTCTGCTTTTGGTTGGAAAGGGGACATGAAAAGAGGAGAGGTGGGGTTTTTTTCCTGGGTGCATGAGGAAGCTGTGACAATTACTTTGGCAGATTTGTTTGAGAGAAATTTTGATTTCTTATCTACCCGTGAAACAAGAGATGAGTTACAGGCAATCTGGTTTTTCTTTTTGATTCTTGAGTTGATGGATAATTTTACTTCTGTTAACCAATTTTTTAAAAACACCCTTTCAGAGTTAAACCAGTAGAAGCAGTTAGCTATCTGTGGAAAATGGAAGTCAGTGCAGTGAATTCTGAGAGTTTTCTGAAATCCATCATCTTTTTCTCAGTCTTCCAACTTCCGTTGCTGAACCTTGAGCTGTCTATGTCTCACAGTCGTCTTTCGCAAACCAGGTTTCTTGGCTCCTGCTATAGAACACAGGAGATGTTCTGTACTCTTAGCTTCATGAAACCTTCCAGCTTTTGTAGCAGGTGTCCACAGTACTTGCTTTTAATTGTCTAACACTGAATTACAGATAACGTTTCATAAATAAGATACAACCATTTTCTTTCAAAAATAGCACTCTTTTAAATTGTGTTTTGATTAATAGTTCATGTCCTCAGTTAAAATTTCCTATTATTTGGAAGTTTGGTGGGGATTTAATAATGGCCCTTTTGGAAGGCAATGGGATCAATTAACACCTTTTTATGCACAAGACTTTGCATTGTCTCCTGTGGAGTGAACAGAAAAGCGTCAATAAGCATGTCCCCTTCCCTTCTGGAACTTGAAGTCCTTTTGGAGAAATAATGACATTTATACAAGTAACAAAGGTACAAAAACAGTGCGTAAGAAGGACCCAGATAACCATAGCTGTATGATTTTAAAAGAGACTTTATGACTTGAAAGCTTTTAGAGGCCTTCAGAAAGAAAATGATATTTAAGTGGAGTCTTGAAGAATGGGCAGGATTTTGAGGATGAGGAGGACAGAGAGTGGGAGGAAAGGCATACTAAAGGAAGATGAGAAGGAAGGAGAGGAGAAGATGAGTTTGGGGCCCAACAAGTGATTGCAACAGAAAACTCCAATAAAGAAGACAGGGCATATAAACCTGAGGAAAGGATTAGAGTGAGCAGGAAACAGTCAAGACCAAGGATGGGAATACTCAATTCAACAGGTTAATATGCATAATAAAGTTACAAGGAAGAGCTGGTTTGGAGGAGAAAAAAAAAGTTGGATATACAGTTTAAAATTCAGATATACTTTTAAAAGTTTAGCCCTTTCCCACTTTTCAGTACCTCCATCTCTCCTTTTCTGTCTTCATCTCATCACATTCCTTCCATTAAGACCTAATATGTCTCATTCTAAATATTTTTAGAATTTATATATTCATATGCAAACATGTCTGTGTGCACACATACACAAACATACAGTGTGTGGTTTAGGTCATTGTGTGCTTTAGTGCAGTATTTTAGGTCATTGCTTGACAAAAATGAAAACATGTATTCTTTTCCTTACCTTGCCCTTCTGGCTCAGTCATACCTGGGGGAAATCCCTCCCAAGTGAAAACTTAACAGCCTAAACAGCTGTTTCTTTTAATGGTCACATAACACTCTCCAATAGATATGTCATGATCTCTTCCAGTATTCCCCCATTCATGGGGAGCAATTTGTTCCCAGTTTTCTGCCCCTACAAAAAGTACTTCAGTAAGCATACTTGTATCTCTATCTAGACATGCTGCTGTTTTATTTCTGTGGATAGGGGTGGGATCACTGTGTCGAGGACATGTATTTTTCATTTTGAAAACGAAACTTCCGGGGCGCCTGGGTGGCTCAGTGGGTTAAGCCTCTGACTCCGGCTCAGGTCATGATCCCAGGTCCTGGGATCGAGCCCTGCATCAGGCTCCCTGCTCAGCCGGGAGCCTGCTTCCTCCTCTCTCTTTCTGCCTGACTCTGCCTACTTGTGATCTCGGTCTGTCAAATAAGTAAATAAAATCTTTAAAAAAAAGAAAAAGAAAAAGAAAACTAAACTTCCCTAAGGAAGCTGTAACAGTACACAGTTTGCACCCACAAGTAATAAAAATACTGCCTTTCACTAGGTCTCCTCAGGCCATAATGTTATAGCTCTTTTTTTTTTTTTTAAGTTTTTACAAGTGCTGTTGATGTAAAATCTCATTGTTACTTTATTTGCATTCATTTGACTACAAATGAATTTGATCATCTTTCCATGAGCTTGCTGAGTGGGTTTCCTATCTTGCAAGCTGCATTTTTATATTCTGTGTCCATTTTTCCAACGAATGGTTTTGTCTCCCTGTAAATTTTTTTTTAAGAGAGGGCACATACACAAGCCAGCGTGTGAGTGGGTGGAGGAGGAGGGTGAGTCAAGGAAGGGACAGAGGGCAAGCGAGAGAGAATCTTGAGCAGACTCCATGCGCAGTGCAGAACCCCATATGGGGCTCAATCTCATGACCCTGAGATCATGACCTGAGACAAAATCAAGAGTCAGACACTTGACCGACTGAGTCCCCCAGGCACCCCGTCTCCTGTAAATTTTTAAGAGTGTCTGCTATATTATAGATACTTTTGCATGTCCTCTAGGGTTTTAAACATTTGTTTTTCAAATCTATCATATTTGTTTATGGTATCTTTTGCCATATAGAATTCTCGGGTTTTATTCAGTCACTTAGGTTTATGTTTTTTCTTATAGTTTCTGTATTTTCTCCTTTGCTAAAAGAAGCCTACTCTCTCTGCTCCTAGATTATATTTATGTTTCCTAGATTTTCTTACAGGCTTCTTATTTATTTGTTTATTTTACATTTCAACCTTTAATCCATCTAAATGCATTCAGGATTTATTTTTGGAGTTGGTGTAAGATAAACATCTAGTTTTCTTTTCTTCTAGATGCATTAACAGTTTGCCAGCTCCTTATATTAAATAATCCATCACTTCGCTGCTAAATTGAACTGCCTCTCTTGTCACATATTAAATCTTCATTTATATGTGGATCTATCTCTAGATATTCTATTTCATATATCTGTTTAGGCCTATTTCAATACTTACTGATTTGATTACAGTAGCTTTATAGGATTTTCTGGTAGCAGTAAATCAGACTACACAAATGACTTTTGGGTCGTTACCGTATGCTTAGGTTAATACATTAAAAACCTGTTTGCTAGACAGCAGTGGGATGCAAGCAGGTACTAATGCACCAAAATAAGACTTGTATAATTAAGATATTCTTTTCAAAATCTTTCTTCCTAAGATCTTTTCTTATATCAACAGATATAGGAGAAAATTTTAATGTGCTTGTAAGATCTGGCAAAAATGACCGGCTGGTGTATTTTCAGGCTTTACATGCTATACCATATTAATGATACTGTTTCCCTCATTCGCAGATGGACCCCTCAGAGGAATCATCCCTGACTGAGTCTTCACTCTGAGCTGATACTGCTTCCCAGAGGGAGACTGCTCTGGGGAGAGTGCTGAGGTTTTCCTGAAGAAGAATTCCATGGGGACCGTACCTGACCCTTTGAGATCGGCTAAAACTTCCTTGCTTGCAGCTTCTGGAAAAGAAGAGGATCTAGAAGAAGTGCAGCCTGCCTCACCTCGGTCTCGACCAGCCCTCCTCTGTAAGAACACCAATGGCCTTTCTGGCCCTCCTGAAGGGCCTGTCCTCAGCCCCAGGGCAGCTGCTGAGGCCTTGATGCAGGCCTTTGAGCATGAGACCACCCCGCTGGACATGTCTTCCCCCAGTGTCTTCAGTGAGGTGGAAAAAGCGTGTCCTCCATGCAACTCTCCTGGCAATACCCAGCTGCTGGGAAGCAGCGAGCCCACAGCACCAGCTCCGTGTTCTGCAGCAGGAAAGGATGTTCTAGACGAAGCATTTACAATGCCAGCCAATCAACACAGCCACCAGGCCATCCCAGGCGACCAGCCTAGTGCCAGCCCCTTAGCAGGACCTGATGATACGCTGCTGAAAACCCGGAGAACATCAGACGGGGAGCAACCTGGAAAGTCAAGTTGTCCTGTGGGCAGCACCCAGGGCAACAGAAAAGCCCAAGTGCCCTGTGATTTTCCCTCTCAAGAAATAGTCCAGGGACTGGTGCAAACTGCAAATACAGCGGCGTCTGTGTTCAGCTACACCTGCTCTCCTGGAGGCGGACCTGAAGGGGAGAGGCCCGGAGCCATTCTCGACTCCCAGACAAGGTCCTGTGAGTCTCCAGCGAGAGAAGACAGGTGTTCTGGACATACACAGCGCTCTACCACCACCTCGGACAGCCAGGCCATGACTTCTGTGACATCTCAACCATCCCACCTCACTAGCCAAGAGTCCGCATTTCCTCCAGATCTGGGAAAGGTGCCATTGCCTGCACAGCACCAGGTTTCAAGGTTCAAAGAAGCAAGTACAATGACCAATCAACCTGCCGGTGAGGTACAGGAGGTTGCCAGCAGGGCTCGGCAAGATGCTGAGGTGCAGGCAGTGGCAAGTGTCGAGAGCAGGTCCGTCTCCACCAGCCCCAGCATCCTCACCGCGTTCCTAAAGGAAATCCCCATTCCCGAGCGTCGAGAACCACAGGAGCAGCTGCGTGTCATCTGCCACAGCAGCAGCCACGGCAGCCACACGCTAGAGCTGTCTGATGACATCCTAGCCCCCCAGGAGTCGAGCCAGTGCCCTGGCATCATGCCAGAGGTGCACATCCAGGCAACTGCGGCAGTTTCCACAGCTTGCCAAGGGGACTGTAAATTGGGGAGCCTCCCAGGGGAGGTCCTTCAAATCTCCACGATCACTGTGGCATCTGGAAAGGCTCAAGATATGTGCAAGAAAGATGGGGGGTCAGCAGGCATGGCCCCGACAGGGGAGGAGCCCACCTCCAGACAGCTTTCGGACGTGAATTCTAGCTCCCAGAAAGCTAGCCCGACTGACCAAATTTCTGTTCGCGCAGGAAGTCAAACTGAAACAAATCATGAATTGGGGAAATTTGAAAGCAAGCCATCTGAGTTTGCAGTGAAAACCACAGATGGTCCCCAAACAAACCCAGACTGCCAACTCTCTGACTCTTGTGGCCCTGCCAGCAAAGACGACCCGTCCGGGAGCGTGGATCCCGCTGGTAAAGGACAGGCAACAGAGCCTGCATCTCCGCGCAGAGTAAAACAGCAGGAATGTCGGGGCACAGATAACCTCGAAGCCAGGGCAAGGGGAGAGGCCAAGACCCTGCTGCTCAACCCTAAATCTCAAGAAAGTGCAGGCGCTGGATCCGCTGCCAGCCCCACACCGTCCCCGGTCAGGAAGAACCAGGACGGTACCTTGGAAGAAAGCAGACAGACCAAGACGGCCACCAGCCTGAGCCTGCCGGCTGACTCCATGGGGGACTCCAGCCCAGGTTCTGGCAAGAGGACCCCTTCCCGCCTGGTCAAAGCCAGCCCCCGCAGGGCCAGCCGCGTCAGCGAGTTCCTCAAGGAGCAGAAGTTAAACGTGACGGCGGCGGCCGCGCAGGTGGGACTCACCCCGGGAGAGAAGAAGAAGCAACTTAGCACGGACGCCAAGCTGCAGTTGAAACAGTCCAAGCGTGTCAGGGATGTCGTGTGGGATGAGCAGGGCATGACCTGGGAGGTGTACGGTGCCTCCCTGGACCCGGAGTCCCTGGGCATCGCCATCCAGAACCATCTACAAAGACAAATCAGGGAACACGAGAAATTAATCAAAGCTCAAAGCAGCCAGGCCCGGAGATCCATTTCCTCAGACACTTCTTCCAACAAAAAGCTCAAAGGAAGGCAGCACAGCGTCCTGCAGTCCATGTTGCAGAACTTTCGACGCCCCAACTGCTGTGTTCGTCCCGCCCCTTCTTCTGTGTTAGACTGAAAGGGAACGTGTATGGGAACCCTCGTGCACAGTTACGGTATTCCCGAGTGTCTGTGTATGTCAGAGCTTACTTAGTTTTTTGGGTTTTGTTTTGTTTTTTTTTTTCGAGAGACCAGTTAGAGAAAGCAAGTATTAACTATAGTGGCTATGAAGCTTTGTTGGGTCCCTTGATTAGGGCTCCATGAATGAAAATAGTTCAATTCGCAAGAAAGGACAAGAGAAAAGAAGGAAGCGTTACTGAAGGTTCATGACCTTAATTAAGAGGAAATAAAATTTCCTGGTTTTTTTTTTTTTTAATTATGATGTTGCTTCTGGAACTAGCATTATCATCAAACATGTGTCATTTAGAATTACTGCCTCAATTTATCACACTCTGGTATTTCCATTAAAATCCCTGCTTAACATTAAAAATAGCAAAAACACTATAAGCAAAAGCACTGTTAGACTCTCTAGTCATATTGCAATAAGAATGCCACTACCACACAAAATTTAAATAGATGATAAGAACTAAAAGGTAAAAAATGAGAAACAAATTTTGACTCACTCTTAGGCCAGATGACATTAAGTAAAAGCATTTAAATGCATAAAATACCAAACATGAATTAATACTTGTAAACATCTGCAGATAGCTGTTTTTCTAAACCTTGTTATACCGTTAATAAATGTAAGAAAGTTATGTTAGGAAAATGAGCTAAGTTTTGACTATGAATACCGCCCACATAAAACATGAATTTGTATATACAGATTTCCCTGCATGGAAGGCAAGGGGCAGCTCTGATTCTGACTGGATTAAATTCATATCTCTTTAGAGGAAGTACATCGACCAAATTCTTGGAAGGAGTCCTTGAATTATTAATAATACTAAAGTTTGTATTGTACAGGTGTCCTCCAAAAACATCCTACTGAGAGTATTAAGGTTTCAGTAAAGAATTATGAACAGCCAGTTTACCAAACACTCTCTTCTCTTTGTTGAAAAAAAAATAACAAAAGCAATACATTTAATTTCACCTCCTGAAAAGAGGCTGCAGTTTCTGTCTTTCTTTTGACTTGCTTGGTCAGTAACTACTTGTTCAATAGTAGTGTCTAATAGAAAATGTAGTCAACACCAAATAGAACAGAAGCTTCCGCACAGTTTTTGTTAGGTAGACGAATATCATGTAATTGCCAAGTTTCTAATCTGTAGTAAAAAGGTAGCCTGTGTGAACTTACTGATTTTAAGAGAAATACTTTCCTATCTCATGCTTCAAATCCAATAAAAGAGGCCTTCACTAAAACGGGGTTTGAGCGTCAGGTGGTCTGTAGTTTTTGAGAACATAGGCATGTGTTTGAGCTCAGCCCGCATCTGTTTCCAGAAGAGGAGCACGTCCTTCTTGCCCAGGACTGTCTTGCAGGGCACCGGGCTGGACGATCAGCAGTGGCTTGAGAGCTGAGAGAGTGTGGAAGAGGGAAATGAGATTGGGCCCTGGAAAAGTTTCCCCTCCTAGATTCATTACAGGGACATCGCTGGTGTCTACCTTGCATTAGAAAATCAGATTGTTTAGCATGGAAGGGGTGCTCGCTGGTTGCCTTGCCTGAGCTTGTTCCCCTCGATGAGTCCGAAAAGAGTGTCTGGCCATGTATTCCCTCTCTGTGGAAAACTCACAAATGCCATTGGTGCAGGAAGCTCACAATCTCTGTTTTGGCCTCTTTTTTTTTTTTTTTTTTTTTTTATTATTCTCTTTTGCAGATTCTGCACATATAGGGCAAAATCATACCTGAACTGTTAACACCCATATGCTAAACTGGGCACAGCCCAAATTAATATATAGCCATTGGTTTCTTGTGAAGCAATTGGAGTGTATATGAAGACCGCCTAAAAGGCTCCAGTCCCAGTGCTCCCAGGGCCTCAGAAATAAAATTACAGTTTGTTATGCTTGGAACTGATAATGAATTTTTTAATGAGGTGCGTTTTTCCGTTTCTTACCAATTGGCCTCTATTAAGAACACTACCTGAAATAGAAATTGCCATCAAATTAGCAATCACATTACTATTAATGATGAGAGATTTAGTCTAAAACTCTCTTTGGGCCTTGAATATCCATTCACAGTAGTGTTCTGTGGCTTTCGTTGGAGATCCCTCTGCCAGGCTATAGTCTCGCTCTGAGCCCGTCCTCCCTGCCTGTCTCCCTCACGCATTGGCCTACATGCTGTATATGCACGGAGAACACCCTGTGTACACAGTAGCAGCTGTCAACAGTACCCGCTCCAGATGGGTGGGCCCCAGGTAATCCTCTGCCGGGAAGTGGCTAGAACAGGCTGTTCCTGCATTAAAATAGAAGAAAAAGAAGAATTTAAGCATCTGGGAATAATATTTATTTTCATGAGTTTGGTGTCACCACATGAATTATAAAGAGTTCAAGTTAACTTATAAATTTGTAATTCTAAATTTATAAGTCGTGAAGTTTAAAAATTATAAATAGTTCAAATTAAAGATGAAGCAGAGACCTAAGAGAGTCATTGGCATTTGTCGCACATGAAACAAATTAGGAAAATTACACTGAATTACTTAAAACTAAATTCAGCATTGAGGTGGTGCCTCTCAGGGTTAAGACTTCACGTTTGATGGAGTACGTCTAACCGGGTTTTTTTGGTACTGGAACTAGCCTTTCCTTCTTAAGCTTTAATGGTTTAACTCTTCACTTTTACTTTTCCCCCACTCCAGCGATTCACAGAATAGGAGGAAACCTTTCTTGTTTGGTTGTTTATTGACTCTTAAGGAAGGAACAGCTTTTCAAAACAGTAATAAAATGGACCATCAAATGACCAATTAAGGAGCCTATTGAAGACAAGCCCTGCTTTTGCTATAGGATACCCTGAGTACTCAACACAAAAAACCTTGATTTGAAGATTTTCCTTCCCTTCAGTCTGTGACATGGCATTGACATGCAGTAGGCGTTCGTGATGCTTTAGGTTCATCCAACAAATGAACGTGGAAAACAGTTTTTGTGGCAGATTCTTTGAGCTTGTTTGGCTCTATTCTCAGCTTACCTGTATGACACATACCAGGTTGAAAGTTGGTTTTATCCTTAATTTCTTTTAGATCCTGAATGCTTTTTAGTCATTGAAATATATGGAGGAAATACCTTATTGGGTAGATAAATATGCAATATTTCTTAAGCCAGTAGCGTAAGAGAGATGAGTTAGAACACAGTGCCTGGAAGATAATGAGACATTTAAGATGTTCAGATGCTATATGGCTTACCCAGTAAATACTAGAATTTAAATATTGATTTTTTTTTTCTATTTTAATGACCACAAGAAATATGTCATTGCTTCAGCTATCCTATGTTTATCTTCAGTGCTTTCCTAATTATCTCTTTCTGGATTATTGGCTTTGATGCCACAGACCAACTGCTTTACACATAGTAAAATCCTCATTTATGTTTGTGTTTTGGACCAATGGCATAAGTTGAATATTTTGTTAGGTCAAAGAAACCTTTTTGTGTCCAAAATGAAGTATTTATAAAATATATTGGTATGTTTTCCTACCTTGACAAGTTCAGCTGCATTGAATATAACTTGGTTTTTGATGATTTCTAAATCTTTAGAATTGTCTGATAATTGTTATTTTGGATACCAGTATTCTTCACGTTACTGCTTACAGAGCAGAAGTTAAATAAACTGTAGTGAATATGCATGTGTAACATATACCCTAGAGGTTGAATTTTGGAACCAAATCCTTAATAGGAGCTTGCCATTTTAAGGTAGATAACAGAAGAAGAAAATGACTTTGGGTTGCCTCCGAGAGTTTTGAGGTTTTATGGTTCCTAGCTTATTCCAATGTTATTCCTCTCATTTCTAGGAATTCCCATCATTCTGGGAGTACCTGTATATACCACATGAAGATTATAATATAATGTGACTTTAAAATGTGTTTACAGAGAATATATATAAGTGTGCTGTTAAAGTAAATTGTTTGGCCTTTGCTATATCCACTCAGTTACTGTTTGCTGCCAAAATGTGAGAAAATATCTTCTATTCCTCCTACGTATTGTGCAAGTGTTAAAAGAATTTGTCCATTTCTAGTACCACATAATTCACCACTTCCCCTGTCTACTTTTTAAGAATCAGTATAAAGAAAACAATACCTTAGGATAAGGTTTGCGTATACATATATGTGTTTTTACTGAAAATTGGGCCCTTGCAGCCATGTGTAGGCCTCGACCGGTCTGATTTACTCATCGTCTACAATACTGCCATGGAAATGATGCTGTTTTCTCTCTCCTGCTTTGTCCTGAGTGGTATTTGAGAAATGATGCCTGTGAATTTCCCTTTGTGATAATAACAGGGTGAACTGGGCAGTATCTTGGATAAATGAGCTGACCATCTTGTCCCCACCCCTGTTTTGTCTACACAGTGAATCAGAAGTCTTGTCTGTGTCTGCTTCAGTGTTTGCTATTTTATATTGATATCTGAGCAGTTTGTTTTCTGTTAGCAATGTTCTTTGATGCTGTGTGTGGCCCTTTTGGTTGAATCTCTCCAAATGTGGGTCAGCTGCTGCCACCTGGCAAATAACAGGTGATACACTGAATCTCCTGTCCATTCTTGTAACTATATCCTTCATGAAATTCTGCAACTGGCTGAGTAATTACAACCGTCATCTGTGCAGACACATGGGCTTAAGGATGTCTACAAAATTTTAGACATTTTTGCAAAAGGGTAAAAATATAGTCTTGTAAATACTGAAACATTTCCATGAACTTTATCTTACTCTTGGGTGGGGGGGGAATTCTCCTTGGCTACAGAAATAAGATAAACTTGATTTGTGATGACCAAGGACATAAATGAAGATGGATCGAGGTGGAAAAAAATCTCACAAGTAATCAGTGACATCTGCCAGAGGTCATTACAGCTACTCTTAACTGTGAACATTCACCAGCTAAACTACTTACTTGCCACAACCAAATAACCTCTCTCAAAGTAAATCCAGTATATCTGTATATACATGTAGATAGAAACAACAAAAAAAATCCTGAAAAATTACTGTCGACTATCAGTTAAATCAAGGTGATGATAATTGTAAAGAACATTTAAATCACCATGGGCCTTGGTGAAATGACCTTGGAGGCCAGAATGGTGCAACAAGATGTAATTCACAAGTTTGGTGTTTTGTTTTTGTTTTTTTTTTTTTTAAGACCCAGATATCTCAGATATTCATCTTGAGAATAAAGACTGTTGAAAACGAAATTAAAGCCAAGCAATAATGTGCCAAAAAGAGGCAGTTAATACCAGCAAGTGCATCTATATGGGCACTCTATCATAGAATATGGTTTGCTCCATGAAGACTGACTGTAACCCACAGGATAAAATAAGCAAAGGCATAACTTCTGCTTTCTTGCTAGAAATACTTGTTTAGGAGCTCCATTACAGAGGTACGGCACCGGTAAGCATTAGTAGGGATACGGTCGACATCTCTATCTTAGTGTTAGCGAAGACAAAAAGGAGTCAAAAAGTCTTGCCAGCTTAGAATTCAAGACCGCTCCAAACAGAAACTTCATTGAAACGGAGAGGTTAAACACACAGTAATCACTCTTCCTGGATATTTGGGTGTAGAAAACCCACTTAACTCTGCCTAGAGGATTACCAGCTTTAGCTATGGAAAAAATGGGTTCCAAATGTAAAATAACTAAAACATGAGTACTCAACTTCAAAAAGGGGTCTCAAATAATGCCTTACAGAAAATGGTGTTCCAGATGGGCGTTTCTAAGTACTAATCCTTCATCAAGTCCTTTTTCAGTTCAAGCTCAGAATCGATTGGCTGCAAACCTGTAGGAATAAGTCACGTATTTTACACTTCAGAAAAAGATTCTGATGACCAGTCAGCATGGTGATAATTACGATTAGAAATACCCTAGTGATTTAAGTGTGCTAAGGAGAAAAAAATGGGAGAGAAGTGCTAACTTCCTTCTTGATCTCTTATGATGTGGGGATGTCATCCATTTATTTGCAGGGTGAAATTATAGCTTCTTTTTGACGTTGCGGCTAGCATTACTCTTTGTTACTTTAAAAAATTGAAGTGTCTATTCTTTAACAAAGCTTTTAAGCATGTAAATAATTTTTTTTCTGATTCGTTATCATTGCTTTAATATCACGTAAAGACTACATATAGAGCAAACTGTGCTGAATGGGTAGAAGGGGCATACCTATGTTTATCAGGATCTCCTCATGATTTTAGTTGAGATTCCTTAGCATTTATTTTAGGCCACATCTTTGAGAGAGTCGTTTTTCATAATGTTTTTCCGTCACCTCTTGAAACGATGTTGGTAAATCCGAAGACAGCAGTATTATAGTCACGCTCCGCCATCCCTAGAGGAAAGGAGAGACTAATTTTTGTTTTCAGGACATCTGGAGATAGCTTTTCCTGAGGCTGAGAAAGGTCAACAGGGCCTGAAAACTCAAGAAGGAAATATACTAATAATTACTAAATTTCCAAATGTACTTATCTCTGCTGTACTAATGTGTGAACAGTATGTTGTGCATAATACTGTAGCTGGTCGTGGTGCGTCAATACATTTTGTAAGTGTGTACAGTCTGTGAGTGGTTGGTTTTCTCTTTTTATGTGTAGAAAAAAAAATCACATGCTGTGTCCCATTTCAAAACCCAGTTCTGCCATCAAGTAGGCACATGTACAAACATGAATAAAGCCAACAGAAGTGTGCGTATGTATTCAGTAACAGAATTTGTCCTTTCATTTTTGAAGGTCAGAAAGGGCTGTTTGTTTCTTTCTTTTAATCATCTCTGAAAGTCGATAACGTACTTATCTCAAAGGCTGAATACGTTGGCTGTACACTGGCATGTTACTAAATATGCCGGCTTAATTAACCGTGCCATTTGTCACAGGTAAGGTCAGTTCTTTGACCGCTGGGATGATTTACATTCCTCACACATCCTTTCTGTGTTAAGTGTGTGACTAGGATGTACATACTATGGGTGTGATTGTGTACATACCTTGTATGAATTATCTAAATCCTCAAGGAGTCGTAGGAAAGCAGGAAAAAAAAACAGTTGTTCAAAAGCCTCAAAAGGGCTAATCAATGAGTATTTTCATTTTCTACACGTAAAAATGTATACATGGCATAACTGTAAATAGCTTACACACATATATATATATACATATATATACACACACACACACATAAATGCATTTTATTCATATTGTTAATATCTAAAATCACAAAACAACTAATTGGAAACTTCATCTTTCCATGACTGTTCTGTTTTACATACATTAATATTGAATCAAATAACTCCCCATTAAATGGTGTTCTACTCCCAGGTAGCAGATTTGGTGCTTCAGAAAGCTGAGCCTCACTATGAAAATCTAGTCAGTGTCTCACTCAGGCATAGACTGGTACCTGAGCAGCTTCAAAGGTTTGATGCTACTGTTCAAGCACCTAATTTTATATCTGGTAAAGACAAACACTAGGGAAAATTAATGTTTTGTAGGCTCCATTTGTACACTTATTTGCACAGGCTGGTAAAAGCCCTACCTTTTTTTAGAGAACCGTCCCTAGATTTCAAAACAGTGTATAATCACTCAAAGTGAAAAATGATTGTAGGCATTCTGTTGAGATTGGCAAAACAATGTTTAGCAATGCCAAAGAGAAGTCAGAGTGAAATTTTTTTAGAAAACTGCAGACGATGTTGGTAGGATACTAGAATACGAACAATCAGGAGTTCCTTAAATGGACTCAAATAAGTTACTGTTATTGATAACAGGCAATGCTGTGTGAACTAGATAACGAGATGAGAGACATTAGCCAGGAAACATCAACACTGGACATCTGTCAATTTACCACAATTCGGGTTGGCGAACTGATGTGTGAGTTTCTCTCATTTTTTCTAAAAGGAAATACTCTATTAGAGATAAGAAACTCTGATCTGGTTCCTAAAATCAAATTTGACCCTGATTCCCTGACACTAAAAATTTATTGGCTGGGTATTAGGTTGAAGATCGAAATGGATATAGGAGAGTTCCCATTAATAGAGAATTCTGTGTGGCAAAGTGCAAAAATAACCACTTCTCAGTAGAAAGTTAATAATATTTAATGCAAATCTATGTTTTAGAGAATGAATGTGCCATCTTTATATCATAGATAAAAATAAAAGGTTAACCAATAATAACACTACAATTACAACTGTAGCTGATTGTTTTTTAACTGCTAAAAACATACTTGTTTATAAGAGCAGGATACCTAAAATCTTCATGTTTGTCAATATTTCCTATTGCTTAAAAGATAAATTCATGTAATTATTTTGGAATATGTGTATTAATTTATATATAGCTGTCAAGGTGAAAATCATTTATGTGTATAAATGCTCAACTGAGAAAGACCAGAAGTAGAGTGTTAAATCTCTAAAGAAACAGTAATATTCAAAATGAATTCCATTTATGAATGTATCAATATTAGAATCTAAATCTATGTCTTTTCATGATGTCTATATATGAAAGTCATAAAATGGTTTATTCAAGAAAGCCCCCATCCTCCAGGAATTATCCTACAAATAAAATTTCATTTCCTAGGAAAAAGATGGAATCTTAAGATTTATATAAGGATAAATCAAGATTTTGAAATTATATACACTTCTGTTCTCATTTTGGGTTTGATTTTTGAATGAAGGAAGGAAGGAAATTCAATGGATGACTTAGTTTTACCCTAAAAAAAATTTAAGTATGATTTTTTGCATTTTATTTTCCATAATAAACATAATATAGATTAAAATTTACTGACTTTTTTTGTTGTTATTGCTTTTGCCACTGCTGTCAAAAATGTTCTTTTAGCTTTGGATGTTTAGAATCAACTGATTTTCAACAGGATGCACATCTTCTAGAAATCTGCAGTGAAGCTGAAAGTATTTACAATGAAAGGCTTTATCTCCCCTACCCCTTTAATTAAAATGGAATCCCCCTACAATCAACAACACCTGCAGGTCAGCAGAAGCAGTGACTTTTTCCTGCTCTTGATTTAGTGCGTACGTGTGCATAGGTACTTCTGATCTTGCTTGGTGACAGTTGATGAGAGCTCAATATTCGTGGAAATTTACAAGAGGGGGTGGAAGTACAGGGCACATCTGCTCTTGCGGCAGCATGGAGCACCTATATCCAGGCTGACACCGTCTTACAACTAGACGTAGCGGCCTCTTGCCCAGAGCCACCCAGGAACGTGCTATGTAATTCCAGGCTTTCTGCTTACTCCCACCTAAATAAGTTGGGTTGCAGCAGTCTAAGTTCCTAGAGGACAGAAAGCCCAGCCACGTCCTCCAATCTAGCTTAACCATCATTAAACTTTAACACTATACTTAGATCCCGTTGTGCCTCCTTGAATCTATCTTTACCAAGGAACTGTAGGGTGGGAGACATAGAGGATCTATGAACCTCAACTCTCAGAAAACGATTTAATAGATTTTCTCTGAACTTTAAACAATGATTGTTTTCAAAATCTCCAACTACTCTGTGGGTATAAATATATACACGATTTTGGCCTAAAATAGGGCTGCTATGATGTTAACTCCGGTATACATAGACATTCCTTCTTGGCAAAATTAAAGCCCATGCATCTCCAAAGATCAAGGACTACTTGGGGAAAAGTTAGACCACATGGAAGTCCTCAGAGGGGCCGAGAGAATTTGTCTTCTGCCTGTAGCTGTTTCTGTCCCACCGACTAGGTGTTTGTGTCATTAGGTACCATTTCCAGCCAACTGTTCTTACCCACCCACATCTTTAATGCTGAGTAGTGAACCCAAGAGTAGCCTTCTTAGCATAGTCTGGCTTCACTGGACTGATTGTGAACTCAAGATACCTCTTGTTTCCTGTGAAGAATCTGCCTTTGCAAACCACATAGGATCACATACAGTCTACCACGTTCTTAATGAACTCATAAATACCAACATTGTTGAGTTTTCCTCAATGCCATCCTAGACCATCAGTCAGCTAATGCACAGAGTTCTAAAATCTTTAGGTCCTTAGAACTATCTTAATGTTCCACAGACAGTTTTTCCAAATATATCACAGAGGACTAACATAGTTGAAATTCAAATTGTCAGGATGGAAACTAAAAGTTCTCAAAAGATTTCTGGTGGGAGTATTGGCATCTCAGGGATGATTATTTCCCTACATCTTTTTTGGAGTCCCACTTGACACCTCTCAATCAAACTGCACAGAAACCTTGCCTGCCATTAAAAAAAACAAAACAAAACACCTAAGTGGAATGTCATTGTCCAAGATACTATAGGTGTTTAGAAGCAAGATAAAATTTCTTTTTTTTTTTTTTTGAGATTTTATTTATTTATGAGAGAGAGAGAGAGAGCGAGCACAGGCAGACAGAATGGCAGGCAGAGGCAGAGGGAGAAGCAGGCTCCCTGCAGAGCAAGGAGCCCGATGTGGGACTCGATCCCAGGACGCTGGGATCATGACCTGAGCCGAAGGCAGCTGCTTAACCAACTGAGCCACCCAGGCGTCCCAAGATAAAATTTCTTAAAGGGCTAGAAAGTATTTGCCTGTCAGCTATAGCTATGTTCTTTTTTTTTTTTTTCCTCAAGATTTTATTTATCTGATAGAAACACAGCAAAAGAGGGAGAGTGGGAGAAGGAGAAGAAGGCTTCTTGCTGAGCCCAATATGGGGCTCTGTGCGGGGCTCGATCCAGGACCTTAGGATCATGACCTGAGCAGAAGACAGACATTTAACTGACTGAGCCACCCAGGAGCCCCTATCTATGTTTTTTTTTTGCATGAAGTCAATACAAAGAATAATAGCTATGTGCCATTCTGTTGGGCACTTTCACATAGGTCTTCACTCTTGGGAGGCATTGTATATAAATAAATGCACACTGTTTTCCAGTCAATTATTTTTCAGATTAGATACATGAGACATATAAATTGGATGTTCAAAGGGATATAGTGGTAAATACCAAGGCTTAGAACCAGGAAATCTGGTTTCAAATTTCAGCTTTAAGGCTAAATTCCTTGGCCAAGTCATTTAGTCTTTGTGAGGCTCAGTGTGTTCATCTGTAAATTGAGGGTAGCTGTAGATACTTGGCAAAATTGCATGGATCGAATAACATAGGCAAAACAACTGAAAAGAAATAAAATAAAATGAAAATAAGTAAATAAATAAATAAAACCTTTACCAACTAGAAGAAAATGGCAAAAATGCCAGCCTTTTTACATTGAATGATAAAGTTGAAGCAAAGAAGAAAGCCTTTTTACATTAAATGATAAAGTTGAAGCAAAGAAAGAAAACTGGGCGGAGAAGGGGAAGGAACTCCCATTTGTTTTTTGGGGGTTTTTTGTTTGTTTGTTTGTTTGTTTGTTTGTTTGTTTTTAATGAGGATAATACATTCAAGCATTGAGAGTTGCCAGATCTTTAAGATTTAGGAAAAGATTTCTGATTCAGTTTAACTTTCTCACATTAGATATGATTTTTAAAATATAAAGTTAAATGCTAATAAAAATATTACCAATTCAAAAAAGGAAGGAAAAGGGAAACAATTGTTAAGTTTACGCTAAAATTTAACACTTAGATAACTAAGATTCCATATGCAAATTAAGTCATGTGTCTAACAAAGTACTAGAATCTGGAAAAATAGGAGGAGCATCTCCAAATCAGTTACAAAAAGATGAACAAGACAACAGAGAGATTTGTCAAACTCTCTAGGCAAGCATCATAAATGTATAAAAATATGCTCAACGGCACTAACAAATCTCTATCCCCCACAGCTGAATGCTGTTGGAGAAAACCCTCCAAATACCTGGGGGCTGGCTTAGAAGCTTTATGTCCAAGAGCTGGAAGATAGTACCTCAGCCTGCACTAAGAGATCAGCTAGTTGGAGATCCCCGATGATGTGTGTAGGTGAGCGAAGAAGGGAGGGAAGGAGTGTGTGCACTTGAGCCTGCACACACACATTTAAAGGAAAAGGAGAGACTGGAGGGGAAGGGTTCTCTAAAGAATCTTCAGACAGCTCAGGAGAGAGGTTAGATGTAAACACCTGCCAGGGTGTGCCACACTAAGGACCTTCTCAGGTCCACTCTGTTTTTCTCTCTCTCCCTGGTCTTCAACCAGATTATCTGGCAGAATTAGAATCTCAAAGGGGTGGAAAGAAACAAGAATCCCAGTCACAACTCCCTTCTTTATAAGGATCTGTGGGGCTGACAAAAGAAGAACTTTAAATTACGAACAAAATAAGGATGACTCCATGAGACTGGGCATTTTAAATTTCAGTTGAGACTGCATTTACAATTTGGAGTGACCTGCACCTGCTGAATCTAGGTGGGGTCCTCCAAAAATGAAATAAACGATGTCACTAATAACGAAGCTTTGTGTGAACAGAAAATACTGCTTGTAGCAGGAAAGTCGCAGGTGATTCCACTTTGATTTATTCGGGCCCACAGTGGTAGGCAACATTCCAGGACGATCCTCAAAATCCTTGGCCCCCTGATGTACACACATCGCCCCCCGCCCCCCACCGTGATTCAGTCAATCACTGGTGTGAAGTGGTTTTATAAATGTAGTTCAGGTCCCAAATCCCTTGACCTTAAAATAGATTATCTGCATGTAGCAGAATCACATGAGCCCTTTAAAAGGGGAGTTTTCCTCCAGCTGGTCCGGGAAGTCCGAGAGACCCACTCCAGCAGGCCTGTAAGGAAATAAGAATTCTGTGTTGCCAACCTCAAATGGAGGCCACGTGGCAAGGAACTGAGGACACCTTGTAGGAGCTGAGAGAAGTCGCCAGCTGGTAGCCAGAAGAGAAACAGCTCCTGGGCTCTATAGCTACAAGGAAATCAATTCTGCAGCGACCAGGGAGCTCTGGCAGAGAAGCCCCAGGCTCAGGTGGACACCACAGCCCTTCTCCAGCACCTTGAGAGGCAGAAAGGAGAGACTGGAGGGGGAGGGTTCTCTAAAGAATCTTCAGACAGCTCAGGAGAGAGGTTAGATGTAAACACCTGCCAGGGTGTTCTCCAGCACCTTGATTCCTGTCAGGCAAGCCCCACGTCTGGATCCCGGGGAATCCAGAAATGCTGCATCCATATGTCTGAGCACAGAAATTGTGAGGTGACAAGCACGCACTGCTTACATTCACTGACTTTCTGGTGATTCGTTACCCAGCAAGAGAAACGAATACAGCCCCCAGTGAGGGATTCAAAATTGCCAAAGATCAACTTTGCAGGCAAAAATTCGTTTCTATGCTACCCGAACCAGGACACACGAACCCTTTCACCCTGAAGAATCACTTTTCCTGAAACGTCAGGTGGGAGGTTTAGTGGGTAAGTACTTAGTCACTTGAATGTCGGAGCAGACGTAAATGCGTGTCAATGTGCTGGAGATCTACCGTTTGCTCTTGTCCACGGCCTTCAGCCTTCCGCGTCCTCTGTGTGCGCTTACCAGCTGACTTGCGGAGACCCCAGGCCCCTCCCATTGCTTTCCCCCGTCAGAGGTGCAGGCTGGAGATGGGTGGCAGGACATTTATGTCCTGGATACCCCTCCTTGGGTGCTTTGTGTTGTCTGCGTCGTGTTCCACAAAGCCAGAACCCCTACTGGGCACATCTTCCCACTAGGCTGGGTTGTGGTTACTCCACCTTTCCTGGACTCCTCAGGCCTGGGAGTGACATACATGACCCCAGCCTGTCACTGGACCCATGGTACTACTTTATGATCGCCCTAAAACCTACCTACACCTTTATATACAAGCTCTTTATAAAATTCTTCTCAGTTACCCAGTTTGAAAATGCCAGGTGTTTCCTACCAGAATGCGATTGATACAGGAGTCAAAGGACACATTTACCATTTTTATTTTTATTATATTTTTATCATGAAAAAAAACTGTATTTAGATTTAGCCAGCTGGACTCAGCTTAGATGATCCCAATTTTGTTGGCAACATCCAAAGCATCATAGTCAGGGGCCAGTCGAACATATGCCTTCTTCCCTCCATCAGGCCTGATCAAGGTGTTGACCTTGGCTACATTAATGTCATAGAGCTTTTTCACAGCCTGTTTGATCTGGTGCTTGTTGGCCTTGACATCCACAATAAATGCAAGCGTGTTGCTGTCTTCTATTTTCTTCATGGCTGACTCAGTAGTAGGGGGATCTTGATGATGGCATAGTGATGATGCTTGTTTCTCCTGGGGGCGCTCTTTCGAGGGTATTTGGGCTGCCTTTAGAGACGCAGAGTCTTGGGTCGTTACAACTTAGGTGATGTGCGGATCTTCTTTTTTTTTTGTAACTGTGGACTCTTTCAGCACCGCTTTCTTGGCCTTCAAAGCCTGTGCTTTGGCTTCGGCTTTGGGAGGGGCAGGGGCTTCCTTCTTACCTTTCGGCGCCATCTTTGTAAAAGGGATTTACAAGCGGGCGCCTGGGTGGCTCAGTGGATTAAAGCCTCTGCCTTTGGTCATGATCCCAGGGTCTTAAAATCAAGCCTCACATAGGGCTCTCTGCTCAGTAGGGAGCCTGCTTCCTCCTCACTCTCTCTCTCTGCCTGCCTCTCTGCCTACTTGTGATTCCTCTGTCTCTCTGTGTCAAATAAATAAACGTTCACCATTTTAAAATGATAAAACATGAGATTTCAGATAAATTTCTCTTTGGGCTGGCTTCTTCTAGCTATGCCCCTTCAGCTTCAGGTATTACTGCTTTATTACTCTCACTACCTTCAGAGATGGTACTCTAATCTGAAAAACATTTCCTGGTTAAATAATATGGATCATATGCATATAATATTTTCTTTACTGTATGATACAGTGTCATTTTCAGTAAAAGAGAAGCCTTCTGGTATGAAATAGGCTGGGATAGGTTTTACAAGATATCTCCAGGTCCTAGTATTTATCTCAAGGCTTTTAGGATAAACATTTGAAGATATTATAGACTCAATTTCCCCACTCACAAAATGGGATAGTTGGAATTATTTGGCCGTTACTCACAATTAAATTTGTATATAAATGATTATACCTTCGTATTCTAGACTGTTTCTATCAATAATAATAATTAAGGTATATTGTTTCCTATATAGTAGTCATTATTCTAAGTTTCTTATATACACTATCTACTGCTCTTTACAGTACCCCTATGATGTCAGCATTACTATTTACCTTTCCATTTTACACATGAAAGCTGAAGTGCAGAGAGGTTAATTACATATAGTAGTTAGTGGTGGCAGCATGACTAAAGGCCATTCAAGCCTGGTGTCATCATCTATTTACCTAACTAGTTCACTATGGCTGCTTTACTGTACATGACATGCTAATGACAGGATATGGGATACTACTTCAATAAAGCTTAATGGTTTTCTCATTGCGACCTAACTCATTCTTCCATTAGCCCTTAGGAAGTTTTTTTAACTGCTACTGGAAAATTTTTTGCTGCATCACTAATAAAGTAACAAATCTTCCCACATCAAGGGTGGAGTATTAAAAAAGGGAAACAGGGGTGCCTGGGTGGCTCAGTGGGTTAAAGCCTCTGCCTTTGGCTCAGGTCATGATCCCGGAGTCCTGGAATCGAGCCCTGCATGGGGCTCTCTGCTCAGCGGGGAGCCTGCTTCCTCCTCTCTCTCTCTGCCTGCTTCCCTGCCTACTTGTGGTCTCTGTCTGTCAAATGAATGAATAAAATCTTTAAAAAAAAAAAATAGTAAAATAAATAAATAAATAGATAAATAATAAAAAATGGAAACAATTACTTCTAGAAGAAAACGATTTACTTAACTATATCTCCTCTAAATAGTATAATGGGAGGAAGGAAGAAAAAATAAGTTATGTTATCAAAATATCCATTTTCTTTTTTCTTTTTTTTTAAAGATTTTATTTATTGAGAGAGAGAGAGAAAGAGAGAGACAGCATGAGCAGGTGAGGGACAGAGGGAGAGAGAGAAGCAGACTCCCCGCTGAGCAGGGAGCCCAACTCTGGACTCAGTCCCAGGACCCTGGGATCAGGACCCGAGCTAAAGGCAGACACTTAATCGACTGAGCCACCCAGGTGTCCCAAAATATCCATTTTCTTTTCAAATCTCATATTCACAACAACAACAATTAGTTGTATACCAAGGCTGCAAAAAAATAAGAATACTTACTGAAACTATAAAATTACTTATCCTTTTCAGGGGACAAAAAAAAAAAAGATCTCAGTGTATGAAGGCATTATTTTATGTCACCTGAAGTACGGTTGTACAAATTAACTAAAAGCTGTTTCTTGTTTGGGGGGAGTTTGTTTGTTTTACTGGACAGTATTCTTAATTGTTGGGTTCTGCAAAATGCTCTGCAATGCTTCATCATTTTCACTATATTAGTAATAATATACGTATTAACTTAAACGTTTATGGAGGGTTATAAAGATAGTACTTTGCAAATTAACTTATTAGGTCTGTCCACATCTACAACAGGTTATTAAGCTGTTTCACAGAGGAAAAATGTGAGGTTCATATAGAGGAAATGTTTACCCATAAACAGAATTATATGTCACAGATGATGAATATTATTTGCTTTGTTATAAGCCTGTGATTTACTTGAAACTGATATTCTCAAGTTCAAAACTTAATAATATACTATATTATATATACCATTCTGGAAGTGAGAATTTTCACTTTATTATGGAGTCCTATGTTTCCTTATTGATCTTTGCTCTAGTTTTTCTAATCATTATTGAAAGTGGGGTATTGATGTTTCTAAATATTATTATGGAACTATCAGTTTTACCATTTTTCTTCATATATTTTGGACTGCTTTATTATACACATATATATTTATTATTATTATTATATCTTCCTGATGAATTTTTCAATTTCTCAGTATATAATGTCCTTCTTTATCACTTTAATTTTTTTGAAGTATAGTTAACACACAATTAGTCTCAGGTGTACCACACAGCAATTCTACAAGTTTGTATGTTCTGCTATGTTCACAAGTGGAGCTACCATCTGTCACCATATAACAGTATTACCATACCATTGACTAAATCGCCAATGCTTGTACCTTTCATCTCCATGACTTACACATTCCATAACTGGAAGCCTGTACCTCCCACTACCTTTTACCCATTTTGCCCATCCCACCTTCTACCCTCTGGCAACCACTAGTTTATTCTCTGTGTTTATGGGTCTGCTTCTACTTTTTTTGTTTGGTGTGTTTTGTTTTTTTTTTAGATTTCACAAGTAAGTGAAATCATAGAGTATTTGCCCTTTCTCTGTCCCACTTATTTCACTTGGCATAATACCCTGTAGATCCATTCATGTTGTCACAAGTGACAAGCTTCACTCTTTTTTATGGCTGAGTAGTAGTCTATTGTATATGTACACTACATCTTCTTTATCCTTTTATCTCAAAGGACACTTAGATTGCTTCCCCACATTGGCTATTGTAAATAATGCTGCAATGAACATTAAGGTGCAAATATCTCTTTGAACTGGTGTTTTCATTTTCTTCAGATAAATACCCAGAATTGGAATTGCTGGATCATATGGTATTTCTATTGAACCTCAATAGTGGTAGCACCAATCAACATTCCCAGCAACGGCGTACAATGTTTCCCCTTTCTTTAATGTTCTAGCCCACTCCTGTCATCTTTTGTCTTTCTGATTAGTCAGTCTGATCAATGTGAGGTGATATCTCATTGTGGTTTTGATTTGTTTTCCAAGACGATGAGTGAAACTGATCATCTTTTCATGTCCCTAGGCCATCCATGTGTGATCTTTGGGAAAATGTCTGTTCAAACCCTTGTATTTATTGTTTTGGTTTTTTATTTTTTTATTTTTATTTTTTTGTTGTTGCTTTTTTTTCAATTTTTTATGGGGTGGTTTGGATTTTTTTTTTTTAATTGTGTGAGTTTTTTATATACTTTAGATATTAACCTCTTCTTGGATGTATGATTTGCAAATATCTTCTCCCACTCAATAGATTGTCTTTTCATTTTATTCCATTCATTCAAGTGTCTGCTTTCCTACCAGTAGCATACTGGTTTGATTACTATAGCTTTGTAGTATAGTCTGAATTCAGGGAGCCTGATGCTTTGTTCTTTCTCAAGATTGCTTTGGCTATTTAGAGACTTCTCTGATTCCATAGAAATTTTAGGGTTCTTTTTTCTAGTTCTGTGAAAAATACCATTGGTATTTTGGTGGGAATTGCATTGAACATGTAGGTTGATTTGGGTAGTAAGGACAATTTAGCAATATTCTTCCAATCTATGAGCATGGTTTATGTTTCCATTTATTTGTGTCATTTCAAATTCTTTCATTAATGTCTTAGAGTTTTCAGAGTACAAGTCTTTCACCTCCTTGGTTAAATTTATTCCTAAGTGTTTTACTCTTTTTGATGCAGTTATAAATGTTTTTTTTTCCCCTTGATTTCTTTCCTGATACCTTATTATTAGTGTAAAGAAATGCAATGAATTTGTTTTGCATCCTATAACTTTACTGAATTCATTTATTAGATTTAACACTTTTTTGGTAGAATCTTTAGGGTATTCTAAATATAATATCATGTCATCTGCAAATAGCAACAGTTATACTTCTTTCTTTTCAATTTGGATCCATTTTATTTACTTTTCTTGTCTAATTTCTGTGGCAAGGACTTTCTAATACTATGTTGAATAAAAGTGGCAAGAGTGGGATCCTTGTCTTTATCCTTTGTTTGGCTAATGTGATGTGTCACACTGATTAATACACAGATGTTGAAATATCCTTGCATCCCTGGAATAAATCCTACTTGATCATGATGAATGACCCTTTTAATCTGTTTTTGAATAGAGTTTGTTAATATTTTGTTGAGGATTTCTGCAGCTATGTTCATCAGTGTAAATACTGGCCTATAATTTTCTTTTTTGTGTGGTACCTTCCTCTGGTTTTGGTATCATCTTGTTTGGGACTCTCTGTGCTTCTTGGACCTGGATGTCTGTCTTCTTCTTCAGATTAGGGAAGTTTTCAATCTATTATTTATTCAAATAAGTTTTCTCCTTCTTTTTCCATCTCTTCTCCTTGTGGGACTTCTATTATGAGAATGTTAGTATACTTAATGTTTTTCTAGAAGTCCCTTAAGCTATCCTCACTTTATTATTTTTCTCATTGCTGTTCTAACTGGGTGGTTTTTACTATCCTGTCTTCCAGAATCTTTGTTCATCTAATCTGCTATTGATTCTCTCTAGTGTGTTTTTCATTTATTTATTCTATTCTTCTAATCTTCTGATTGGTTCTTTTCAATATTTTCTATCTCTTTGTTGAAGTTCTCACTGTGTCCCTCCATTCATCTCCCAAGTCCAGTGAGCATCTTTGTGATTATTAACTTTGAACTACTTAATCAAGTAAATTACTTCTCTCCATTTTATTATGGTCTTTTTCTGGGGTTTTATCTTGTTCTTTTGCTTGGAACATATTCCTTTGTCTCTTCATAATGTTTGACTTTCTGCACTTGTTTCTATGAATTAGGCAGAATAACCACCTCTCTAAGTCTTGAAGGAGTGGACTTCTATAGGCTCATCCCCTGTGTAGCCTGCATGAGCCTGGCATCTTTGGCAAGGCAACTGGAACTGCAGTGGGCACAGGTCAGGGGGTCCCCAGGCATGCTGTACTGGGCCTATCGTGGCAGGGTGGTAGGAGCCAAAACAGATGTGGCTTGGAGAGGATCTAGAACCCACTAGAACCCACTACCATCACCTTGGTGGGACAACTGGGTCCAGAGCAAATATAGACTGAACGTGACCCAAGGCATGCTACTCCAGTGGTGCCCTGATGGCAGGGCTGGAGCTAGACTGAGCTTGGGCAGGGTGGACTAGGTCACATGTGCTATCAAGGTGAAGGGGGAACTAAAAATGGTGTTTACCAGCACCTCCAAGTCCAGAGAGAAATCTAACAGTTCTCCATCCATTCAGCAGGTACTCTAGGGTTAATAAATGGTTTTCCTTCACTTATAACCTAGCTGCCCTTTAGACCACTGTTTTTTCCAGTGTGCCTCAAGGCAGGCAAGTCTATGTGTGGGCCCATCAGTGATATCCCTCCCTACTACATGTTGTAGCATTAGGGTTGGGGTTCTAATCATTACCTTGTCTCCATCTCTTCTCCTTTTAATGTGGGTCCTCTGCTGTTTGTCATGCAGAAGCTGTTGAATCAGCCTTTGGTTCTTTCTAAGAAGGACTTGCTCCATATGGAGGTGTAGATTTAGTGCGTCTGTGGGAGGAGGTGAGTGCATGGTCTTCCTACACCACCGTCTTGGATCCGCTTCCCTGAAAGTTATTTCTTATCTCTTGTAGAAATGGGATTGCCGGGGTGCCTGGGTGGCTCAGTGGGTTAAAGCCTCTGCCTTTGGCTCAGGTCATGGTCTCAGGGTCCTGGGATCAAGCCCCACATTGGGTTCTCTGCTCAGCGGGGAGCCTGCTTCCTCCTCTCTCCCTGCCTGCCTTTCTGCCTACTTCTGATCTCTGTCTTTCAAATAAATAAATAAAATCTTTAAAAAGAAAAAAAGAAAAGAAAAGAAAAGGGATTGCTTTCTACCCTCAATAGTTTTTAATAATTAATTATAAAATTTTTATGAACTTTGTAAGTGCAACTCATAAAATATATGAACAAGCCTTGAGCATATTTTAAGAAAATTTTAAAAATGATTACAAGGTATAAATTTTTAAATTATAACTTCCTTTGTGAAAGAACTAAAGCTTGGTATAAATTTTTCCCCCTTTAAGGTGAAATGCTCATCTAAAGATACTAATCATCATAATATTGGCCAGATATATGGACTGAGATACTTAAAGTCATTCTGAATTTATATGTAATGTAATCATTTACTTTTGAGAAGGTTTTAGATTTATCTTCCAAGGAGTTACATTGTAATAAAACATGTTTGTGGATAAAGAAGGAAAGGAAGCACAGACACAGTATATTTATACTTCCTCTCAGAAAAATAATAGAAATTCTAGAAAAATAAGCACAGACACAGATGACTTGGCAGATAAATTCTCAATTTATCTGCTTTTTTATCTGTAAAAGCAGAAACAGATTATATCTACTTCTGGGAACTTTATAGGACATACCAACTCCGCCTCTAATTGGGAGAATTTTTCTACACTAGGTTAAATGTCAAACAGAATCTTAATCTAAGAACCTAAAATAGATTTAAGCAAAATGACATCAAAAGAACCACGCTTTCATTCAGTAGACATAAATTAAGCATCCACATCAAGCACATATGTGACATGCAGGTGTTAGAAATATGAATGATCCACAGATCTTACCGTTCAGAGGTTCCCAGATAGGAAAACCATAAAACACACAGTATATATAAATCAACAACAACAACAACAACAAGCCAACACACACAAAAAAGCAATTATCAGTTACTATAGGAGCTCAGAAGATGAACTGCTAACCCCTGCTTATAGAGTTCAGTCAAAAAGATAAAAAATAGGGGGCCTGGGTGGCTCAGTGGGTTAAAACCTCTGCTTTCGGCTCAGGTCATGGTCCCGGGGTCCTGGGATCGAACCCTGCATCGGGCTCTCTGCGGAGCAGAGCTTCCTCCTCTCTCTCCCTGCCTGCCTCTCTTGCCTACTTGTGACCTCTGTCAAATAAATAAATAAAATCTTAAAAAAAAAAGATAAAAAATAAAAACAGGAAAAGACAGTGGATAAAATGTTAGACTGTGTATTTGCCTTATGGTGTGTATAGAAAATATCATGTATCACAATGTCATACATTATTTGCCACTAGATATGTAATATATCACCATATTGGTAAATTTTAATGTACTTTTTTAAGTCACACATTAATTGGTGAGATCTAATAGTTTTAAGTGATGTTACCACAAGAAATTATTGTGTGAACACTAAAAAGAAAAATCATATCACATATATTGTATAAAATGTGTATATACAAAATATGAAGTGGCAATGCATGATGACTTACGACATGAAGAGATAGATGAAACTTCATTATGCAAAGCTCCTAAATTATGTTTGGAAGCAGTAGTTGTGGAAGACTTATCTGGCCCAAAATCATATCTGTTTCCTTTTTTTTTTTCCTATAAAATACAGGGTACCTATTGTTTTCTTTCACTTTTACCTGTTCTGTTTGAGATCTCTGGAACGTAAGTATAACAATGAATGCCAATGTCAGTACAGGATTACAAAAATGACCTACCAGTGTTTATTAATCCAAAAACAATAAATCACATGATATTCTTGAGTGAAGAAACCATGCAGGTCAGCACAAAATTGGTGTGAAACAGAAATGTTTATTTCTCATTGTGCTCAGCTTTAGGGTTCTCTAATATAATTTACCCCAAGGTGCGCAGTATTCCCCTTAGGAATTACAGGACATGCTCAGTATGCCAGCTGTCCACACACAGCCATCAAGAATATGGTATGTGAAGATTTACGGCAGGAACAATTTAATGACTACGCTCATGTCCTAAAAGACACCAGTGCATGTCAGCAGCCCGTTCAGATGACAGGGCTTCTCACTGTCTATGTCTTTCTTATTGATGACCCTCAAAACTGGGAGTTTCCAAGAAGCAACAGGAATAAATAAAAAATTATGCCATTAATTGAAAACTCTCTAACACGTTCTTTCAAGTTCTTGAGAGACATCACAGTTGTTTCCTGACCTTGAACTACATGGTCATCGTTTGCACAATCCTATCTCATGATGCTTATCTCATGTGTTTCACATTTTAGTCACTGAGAAAGACAAGGTTACTGTAGTCTGGGTTTTCTTTCTCAGTCTTTTCTTCTGCTCTTGGGATGTTGGAGAGTCTTCAAAATGAAATAAACTGCATTCTTTTTTATGATTTAGGATTAGAAATCACATAACATCCCTTTTGAGATAATCCATTAATCAAGGCAGTCGTAAACAAGCCCTGCTCAGATTCAAGGAGAGAAAGGAGCATAAACCCTACAAAGAGGAGTGCCAACCACTTTGTAAGAAAAGGAGGAGACTGAATATAATCTATAATCTGTCACACCCTCCATCCAAGGCATGGAGGGCCCAGTCCATAGAAATACAATGGCCTTTCTCTCCTACTCAAGGGTAGGAAAAATAGTCATATTCATCCTCTTACAAGAATAGACAAAATGTTTCCTCTAAAAAAAATGTAAAATTGTATTATTTATAACCAGCTGGAGGTATATAAACTTGTTTCTGCCAAATCCATTAATGGGGATCTTTAAACCAAGGTTAATGTTAGGAGTTGTCAGGGTTAGGATATAGATTGTAGACTCAAGTTTCTAATTGGATTATTGTGATTCTATGACTTATAAGAGATATATACAGTTCAGCCATGGACAACATGGGTTTGAACTGCTTGGATCCACTTACACACGTGTTTTTTTCAATAAATACAGTACAATACTGAAACTTATTTTCTCTAATGAATTTTTAAATAGCAATTTTTTTTTCTCTGCCTATTTCTCTATTTCATGCAACATGCACAATATGACTAATTGCTCATCTTATCAGCAAACCTAGTCAATAGTACACTATTGGTAGTTAATTTTCTGGGGAGTCAAAATTATATGCAGATTGACACCCCTAGGCCCCCAGTATTATACAGTGGTCAACTGTATTTTGTCTTCACCCTATTCTTGAGACACAGCTCCTAAAACCCTCAAAATATCCTAAGGGATGAGAGATATAAGGGTTTCTTTTTTATGTTTATGAGGACTTTCAGACCCAACTTGTAAGGCCAGGGGATCCAACCATGTGATTAGAGAGTTGGAATTTTCAGTCCCACCCCCTGACCTCTTGAGAAGGAAGAGGATCTAGAATTTGGATTAGTCGTCAGTGGCGGATGATATAATCAATCATGCCTAAGTAATGAAGCCTTCATAAAAACCCAAAAGCACAGTTTAGAGAGCTTTCAGGTTGGTGAACACAGGAAGTTCTGAGGAGAGTCATACACTGGAAAAGGGAATGAAATCTCCACCCTCTCCCCATACCTTTCGGTATGTATCTCTAACATCTGGTTGTTCCTGAATTGTACCTTTTTCTAATAAACTGGTGAAGTAGTAATGAAATGTTTCTCTCAGTTCTGTGAGCCACTCCAGCAAACTAATCAAACCCAAGGAGAGAGTATTAGAAACCACTGATCTGTAGCTAGTAGGTCAGAAGCATAGGTGACAAGCTGAACTTGTAATTTATAACTGAAAGGGGAAGGGGAGGGGCAGTCTTGTAGACTGAGCCCTTTAACCTGTGGGATCGGATGCTATCTGCAGATAGTGTCAGAATCGAGTTGAATTACAGAGCACTCGGCTGGAATCCCAGTTGTTTGGTGACATAGGGAGCAGCCTCCATACGCGCGCACAGAGGAATTGGGTGCAGAACCCTTGAGATATATTGTGAATTGGAACCAAGTTGTAATATCAGTAACGAGTAGCTTTATATCTGTCCTGAAAGTATGGCAAGAAATGTATACCATTTAAATGTACCCAGTTAAAAATGCAATAGTTAAGGCTTTATGATAAACTGCTTGGCAGTTTATTGGGAGGTGAGTCTCTTGAATTAATTTCGCTTTAGAATCAGAAAAAAGTTTGAATAATTTGTCTAAAATACATACAAAATTCAAATAAGAGAAAGAAACAACATTTAATTGAAATATTTTATGTAACATAATGATCTAAACCCTAATTACTGGTAAGAATAGCAAAAATTCCATTTTCTTGTTTTTAAGTAAAAGTTAATAGAGTTGTAGAGTATGGACTTAGGTAAATTGTTGTAGGGAAGGAAAAGTAACATTCCCTCTACTTTTCTGAATTCTTAGCTGAGACCTCTTTAGTAGTAGACAGATCAACAAGAAAAAAAAAAAGTTATTAACACATGTACCTCATGTCTACATGGGAGAAGCCCAGGGGAAAATGAGTAACTCTCCAAGGTGACTTAAATTCAGATTTAAATATTGTTTTAATAAGAAAAGAAAAAGAGGGAAGTAGTCTTTTTAGGGGAGAGCGAAGTTCCCTTAGAAGAATAGATGGGAAATCTGATAGTTCATGAGAAATCTCGTTTGGGAGTAGTATGGACTTCTTGTCTCCTCTCACATGATGAGACTCCTGGGAAAAGACCACTGAGTCCCTCTTGTAAGACCTGTCTTTAGGCAAACAAGGAGAGTCCTGAGAAAGCCTTTCCCTACATTTGCTGTTTTTCAAGGGCCTACAGTTCAAAATAATCAGTAAACTAAAAGTGACATATTTTGAAATAGCATAGTCTGCTACCCTTCATTATCAAAAATCACAAGCAAAGTACTTTTTTAAAAAGTGCCTTCTGGGTGTTTGAAGTCTTTAGCAGGTAGGGTGCTTTATTGCCCCTCATACATTTTTAAAGATCTGTTAAATACTTAAAAATTTCCAGCTTCAAACATCTCTATATTTTTCTCCCTTGCAAGACACTTCCAGTTAAGCAACCATACCTTCAGTCAGGCCTTTGTCTAAAACATACTGAAGTCTGAATGGACATATTCCAAATAGAGAGCTGATCAGACTTGAAGGAGGAAAGCAAAAGGAGAATGTCTACAGGTGGACTCTCAGTTCCGTGCCCTGCACAAGACAATGTAGCTAGATTTCCACCAAGATCCTCTTTGGAATTTGGGGACCCCAATAAACATCTTTTTCCCTCTCTACAGATTAGGGAAGAGCCCAAACCCTACATGAGTGGGAGCTATCCTTCACCCGGTTCTGGGACTCCAGTTAGCTCAACTTGGCAGTAAAAGCCAAGGAATGAAGCCAAAGAGCAGCCTGAGAAAAAAGAGGCTGTGACTGCCCTCTGCTGGAAAGCCCTGCATGACCAGCCTCTCTGAGACTTGGTGCCTCCCAGAGGCCAGTTCCCCACCACTCTCCCTCAGCCAACTAAACCCATAAATATTTCCTCTACGCTAGTTGCTATTCTCTACTCTCCCTGTCCCAACTTGCCACCATGCTTGTTCTCCCAAGATCTGTACTTCTTAAGCAGCGCTAAGTAAGGAAACCTTGGAATTCCTGCTTTTCCCACTTACTAATCTCGATAACATTCTGCCACAAGCCCGCTCCATCTCACCTTCCCCAGCCTCCATCCAAAACAACAAAATACTTCATCTTTACAGCTAAGTTGAGTGGAATGGGCTACCACCAGCATATCTGATTGCTGGACAGTTTAGTAATTGCACTATACATTTGCTGAGTTACTTTCTTGTAACAGACAGCTATGGGCTATGGATATTAAAAAGGGTTAGAAGAAATAGTACAAGACAAAAAAAACAAAAAACAAAAAACAAAAACAAAAACAAACAAACCCAGTACTGAGTTAGAGAGTTGAGTTCTAATACTAGCTTTATCATTGCTGTATTATCCCTGTCCGAATGGAAGCTCTATCACTATTCCCAGTTTAAGGTCCTTAGACCCCCCTAGAGATTCTAGAATGTAATAAAAAGATTTATGGGGGCGCCTGGGTGGCTCAGTGGGTTAAAGCCTCTGCCTTCAGCTCAGGTCATGATCCCAGGATCCTGGGATCGAGCCCCACATTGGGGTCTCTGCTTGGCAGGGAGCCTGCTTCCCTTTCTCTCTCTCTCCGCCTGTCTCTCTGCCTACTTGTAATCTCTCTGTCAAATAAATAAATAAAATATTAAAAAAAAAGATTTATGAACTCCAAGGGCCTATGCATGAATGACAATGCATACGCTAACTAAAACTTTACAATTCTGAAGAACTTAATTGCAATGATCTAATTTTTAGTAAAAAATATATCATTAAAATAATTTTATCCTAGATTAATACATGTGGTTATTTTGTTTTAATTTGTGAATTATTATTTAAATAATTCAAAAGCCTTGGAGCCTCATCTATCTGTGGATTTAAATGACTGTATGTTGTCAATGAAGCCAAAAATTATTTGATTTGTCACACTCATCTGTATAGCTTTCAGCTACCTCCTTAATCACCTCTCTGTAGTTACTTCTGAGATTACCTGGGGAGTTCCACAAATGCCCACAAACCAGTGAAATCCTATTCTTATCCTCCTGTCGACTAGATGGTGTCTGCTGTCTGCAAATCTGTCTGAGATTGCAAATACCGACACCCCAGTTGCAAACTCTTCCTAGGGATGCCTGCCAAGCTCGAGAGGTTGTCTCCTTGAATTGCTGACAAGCTCATATACCTTACAGATTTTACTGCACTTCGGCTAAGCAGATTCAGCACAGAAGGAGGGGAATGGCTTCTTTGTGTAATAGCTCCGATGGAGCTATGGACCCTTGCCAAGCTGAGAGCTAAGGAAGAGTCCCCATGCTTACCACAGTCTCTGAGGCCCTGCCTCACCCCTTCTTCGTTCTCTGGAGAGGAGAAAGGGAGAAAAAAAAATCATTCTTCTCTCTAGACTCCATTCACCCACACAAATTAGTTAATTCACTGGCACATCAAATCTCTTGGTGAACCGATTTACTCAATGGAGTCAGTAGAGGAAGAAGTAATTAAAAAAAAAAATCTTGGTGGTGATAAAATTTGAGAATTCTGAGCTGGATAATGCTGAAGCCCCATTTTAGGACTTTCTTGATGGTACAGTCCTCCTGGTATCAATTTGCCCTCGCCAGGAAGTGGGAGTTTTCCTGATCCGGCTTTTCTGAAATACTTCTTGCCATGCACCATTTCTACCACTACCACCTCCCACCATCCAAAACTTGTTCTTGGTACTTCCTTCTCTTGTCCTAACAAGCACTACATATCTATGAAGTACAGTCTTTATTGTCTACACTGTTTTCGGTTTTCCTACTCTCCAGTATCAACAAAGAGCAATTTGAGGGCTTGATATTGCTAATAAACTTCCTTAATATTAAAAAAAAAAAAAAGATGATAATATCCACCAATTTACTGAGTCCTTATATTAGGTGTTGAAAGAAACCCTCTTATTTTATGTTCTGCTGTGAAGAACACATCCCTGTCCTCATTAGAAGATAAAGAAAATGGAGTCATTTGTTCATAGCTGATTAAAGGGCAGAGCAAGGATTCAAAACCAAATCCAACTTCAAACCTATACCCTGAAGTCTTCCCTCAGAAAAAGCTAAGAAGGAAACAAAAAGAGGCCTCAGCAACCAAAATATATTTCACATAATCTATGCACTAAAATGTATTAACCCATCTCCAAAGGAGTCTCCCAGGCTCTTAGAACCTAAATATTGAATCTAATTTTAGATTATGTTTTTAAAATCTATGTCCAATTAGAAACAGCATGTTGAAAGCAGTGAAAGGACTAAAAGATGCAATTATCAGATTCAGAGAAAAAAAGATGAGAGAACTGTAAAAATTTGTCCCACAAACTGAAAAATTCCCAGGAGGACAGGACTATTTAGAGGCAAATAGCTCTATTCTAATAACAAATTGGTATAGTAGTTGATGTTCATAAATTCTGGGAGCATCTGGGGGCAACTTTTTTTTTTTTTTTTTTTTTTTTTTTTTTAGATTTATTTGACAGAGAGAGAGATCACAGGTAGGCAGAGAGGCAGGCACAGAGAGAGGGGGAAGCAGGCTCCCTGCCGAGCAGAGAGCCTGATGCGGGGCTCGATCCCAGGACCCTGAGATCATGACCTGAGCTGAAGGCAGAGGCTTAACCCGCTGAGCCACACAGGCGCCCCTGGGGGCAACTTTTGTTATTTACAATAACTCTTTTAAATCTTCTGAAAGACAAGAATCAACCACTACATGTTCTCATTTATACTCGTTTTTTTTTGTTTTTTACTTAAAAATAACTTTTGTGTGCCTCTCTGGCTCCATAGAACATGCAATTCTTGCTCTCAGGGTCATGAGTTCAGACTTCACAATGGACTTGGAGCATACTTTAAAAAAGAAAGGAAAGAAAAAGAAAAAAACCTTTCTGTCTTAAGCTAGAAACTTAAGATTGTTAGAAAACAATTGATTTTACCCAACATGAAAATTGAACTTCTAAGAACATTCAAGATTCTATTAATGAAGACTGTATACGACCTAAATCCATTTTTTAAAATTTAAGAGGAAGCCAAACAATGTTTTGTTTAGGATTCCATGATAAAACAATTTTCTCAATGCAATACATTATGAAAACAATATTTTAGATGTGAGGGGGAAAATAGCCCTAAAAGTTGAGATGGGGCTTTCATCCAGGAGGAGATAGGGAGATGGAATAAGCAAATAATCCAGTTTTAGAATGGACAAAGAATTTGAATAGACAAAGAATCAAGGAAGCTACCCCAATAAACTGTACCGAGAAGCCAATAGGAACACGAGAGCATGCTCCGCATCATTAGTCATCTGAGAAGTTCTTATCAAAGTCATAATGAGATGACATTTCTCACCCACTAGGGATGAGCATACATAAAACCCAAACAGTAAGAAGGTTGCCAGAGATGTGCAGAGACTGGAATCCTTGCACATTGCTGGTAAGAGTGTAAAACGAAGTAAGCCAGTTTGGAAAACATCTTGGCAGTTTCCTAAAAAAGCTACACTTACATTTAACCTAGCAAGTCCACTCATAGGTGACTACCCAAGAGAAATAAAAACATAGGCCCACACAGAAAAGACGTGCACAAATGTTCGTAATGGCATGATGCACAATAGTGAAAAAGTGGAAGTAGCTCAAATGTCCATTAGGTGGTGAATAGATAAAATGTGGCAAACCCATAGAATGGAAAACTATTCAGCAATAAAAAGGAATGAGGCTTTGACGTGTGCTGCCACATGCACGAAACCCAAAATGCTCTGTGACGGAAGCCAGACACAAAAGAGCATCAATATACATGATTCCATTTGTGTGCAATGTGCTAAAAAGGCAAACATGTAGAGAAAGTAAACTAGCGGTTTGCTAAGGGTTGGGGGTGGGGAAAATGGAGGGGCTAAATGGGCACAAAGTCTTTTCTTAGAGCAATGGAAATGTTGAAATTTCGATTCAGAAAGATGATTGTACAACCCTATAAACATACTACTGTTCATCGGATTATCTCCTTAAAATGGGTGAATTCTCTGATATATAAATTACCTCTCAATAAAACTCTTTTTCAAGGCAGAATAGATTTGAACTTTTTCCTTTTTAACATTCCTGTAGACTCCCCATGTTATTCAAAGTCCTTGTGAAATTTTTCCTACTTGAAGCAACGCATGACTATGCTGTTCCTGTCCTTGCGGTTTGCATAACTGACAGGTGGAAAAGAGAGGCTTAATCACCCACAAATTACTCTCATTATCACTCCTTCCAATTTAAACAACCATAGTATGGTTATGAGTAATGTCACTAAAAATGTGCCCATTTGTGATTTCACCAACAACAGGAAATAGTGATGTCTGGTGACCTCTGAATCATTGTCCACGATAACGTGGGCACACCTAGCTCGCAGCCTGGTTTCTGCGTTGGATCATGCCAGAATATGTCACACATTTTAAAGTCAAAGAAAGGAAGTTGACAGTAGCCCTTTCATTTAAAAAATAAACTTTTCTTGATTCACCTTTGCAGTCATAGAAACTGATGATCCATCTCCAGGGCAAAATGGAAAAGTAGCTAAATGTGCCTGAAATGCATCAATAAGAAAAAAGGAAGTTAGGTTGGAGCCATATTTGTCATTTCTCTGAGAAAGTACCCTTTGGGTTCTTCATGTAGAAGTTGGCAAAGTTGAGAGTTCCTATCATTTATATTTTCCCAGAGACTTAGGTGAATGTTTCTGTCATAGTTGTTTTCAATGAAGACACATTCTTTAAATTCATGACTAGGGTATAACTGCTCTATGGGGCTTTTAGTTGTTTTGTTAATATGGCTGTTTTGAAAGCCTTTTAAAAGACCTACAATGAACTTAATAGCTTTGTTTATCCTTCTTTGTAGAGCAGGTTCCTTCTACCTTGCAAAATGAGAAAGTTATTTGGGGAAACACAGCCTAGATGGGCGTATTTTTCCCAAATCTATGGTATGTTGCCATGAAGCCCGAGCTGTCAGACAAAAACAGAAAAGCCATGGAGAGTGCATTAACACAGAAATGTGCACAGCCTAATTTTGTGTTACCGGTGATGCAAAAGGAAAGTACAGCAGTACAGCAAGGGAATAACACAAGTTATTTTCCTCTTTATTTATGTCACTTTATGTTCACCTGGACAGAGCTGACTGACAGGAAGGAAAACAGCAATGGGGAATTCTCCCACTTGCTGGAACAGTAATTTAGATTTAATAAATATTATTGATATCTTAGAAGAAGTACCTGGACCATTTCGGCTTTCATTGTTCAGGGCCTTCTCCTTTCCTGGAATATTTTCCTCTTCCATCTTCCCCTGATCAAATTCTATTCCTTGGAGTCTGGAACAGAAAGGGGACATTAGTAGGGAAAATCTGAATGAAACATGTAGTTTAGTAAATAGTATTGTATCGATATTAATTTACTAGTTTTGATCATTGTGCCAAGGGTGAGGAAGATGTTCACATGGGGAAAATTGGGTAAAGGGTACCAGGGAGCTCTATGTTATCTTTGCAACTCTTCTGTAAATCCAAATATATTTCATAATAAAACCAACTGAAGGAAAAAAAAAAAAAAACTTGACGAGAGCTACTAAAGTTAGAACAACAAAATTGTACTCTTCACGTAGGAGCTGAATCAGATCTCTTCCCCATGATGTCTGCTTTGATCCCCTACCCACCCCTGGCAATGAGGGGCAAAACCTAACGTTATGTACTCTCATGGCCTTCTGTTTCCTTACAGCACATATCACATTCTAACTTTTATCACTGCTGTATATGTTTAATGTCCCCTACTAGGAGGGCACAAGGGGTTATAGCAATAACAACCACCAAAAAAAAAAAAAAAAAGAGAGAGAGAGACAAATTTAAATCCTAGTTCTATCAAACTTGGGCAAATGCTTTAATCTCCCCGAGCCTTAGCTTCTTCATTGAAAAAAGCAAAAATAATTAGTTAACCATAGATCAGATGCCATATACGCATGAAGATCTTTGGACAAAGCCTATCACGTAGTAGATGCTCAAACAATCTATTCATGTTATTGTCCCCATTACCATTATTAATTGACTAAGTTTCTTGGTGTCAGGGACTTTCTTGTTCAAGTTCACAGAAGCTTGAAAGGCAGATGCTCAGAAATGGGTTAGTGAATTGAACTGGTTTCAGAATGTGTTTCTACAGGTTGATAAGCTTGTCATTCTAATTTTATTCAGTCTTCTGCTCTAAATTGTTACTGTCTTCTTTGCAGTGTTTTCAATTCTCAAAAGTACACATTCATGTTCTATCATATCTAGCCCAACCCACTGAAGTTTCTCATCAAAGTGATGAGGGAGCAGAAGGCTGGCTGAGGACAAAGCAAAAGCTGGCACCTTACACCCCTTCTCCACCCCCCCCCCACCTCGGTGATGTGTGTGACATCCCTCAGGCACTCCTGGCCGCCCTAAAAGGAAAACAAATAGTTAACTTGTAGAGATCACAATCCTGCAAGACAGGAGTCTCCCTTGGTTTACAAATTCCTAGTGATTAACAACAAAGAAGCTATCTTATCAATAGCCTAACTTCCAGAGACAAGCAACTCAGTTCCTAAAGCCCTAACACCTCCCTCCCCTCCACAAAACTGAAGGAGGCTGAGATGAAAGGAAATTATTAAATAAAGTTAAATTTCTTCTAAACCTAAAGCTCATTGACATGGACGCTTGATAGGAGGAATGTGACATTCCACCAGGAAACTCCTAACTGTCTTCAGGTTAGTGCCTCATTAGAGGTAAAAACAGCCTTGGCTTGACAATAACCAGGCCTCCAGTATCCTAACAGTCTTCTGAACACCCCCTTTGTCCTCGCCTACCCAACTCCTAATCAGCCGCTCCTCAGAATAGTGGGGCAGCAGCTCTTCCTGCCCACGGGTCCTGTCCCTGTGCTTTAATAAACCACCATTTTGCACCAGAGATGTCTCAAGAATTCTTTCTTGGTTATCGGCTCCGGACCTAATCCTACTGAACCTCACTTGTGTTCTAGAACTTCATCAAAAGGAGGAGAAGAGTGTTGTGTTGTTTGTTTGTTTTTTCCCCTACAAAGTAATTGAGTAAACCCTGTTTCCCTTTTCTATTTCTTCTTTGAAGCCACTTGACTTCCCCCTGCCCTGCTCATTAGTCTGTGTCACATGCTTGGACCTGTCAGCACCTCTTCGAGGGGACCCTAAAAATCTGCCATGCTTGCATTAGTTTGTTAAGACTGCCATTCCTAATCATAAAGCAAAACATGTATTCTAACCCTACTCATGCCTGTGTGCTTTGGGACTTAACAAAAAAGTGGATACTGTGGGAGTAAAATGAGATGAGAGTTTCCTTTTTATATGAATGTTCTTCTGAAAATGTTCACTAACATTAGTTCATAGAGAGTGATTGATTGTTTAGCATCTACCAGCCATTAAGCTAAATACTGAAAATATAAATTTGAAAAAAAAAAAAAAAACACAGTTCCTGCCCTTGAGGGTCTCCCATCTTGTAGGGAGACAAACTTGTAAACAGCTCGTTAGAATGCATTGTGAAAAGTGCAATAATAGAGATATTACAGAACATTAGGGGATCGTAAAAGAACATTTTAATCCGGGAAGAACAGGAGCATCGTGACTCTGAAGCAGTGTTCTCAGCCTTCACTGCCACAGAAATCACCTGGGGAACTTTAAAAAATACTCACTCCTGGGAGCCATCACAACAATTCTACTGTAACTGGCCTGAGGTATAGCCTAGGCATTAGGAGATTTTCAGACTCTGCTGTTCTAAAGAATAAGCAGAGATTAACCAGGCTGAAAACGAAGAAAGTGGGGACAGGCCGGCATGGAGAGAAGGTATGTCAGACAGAGAACAGCTTGGACAAAGGCAAGAAAGAATTTGGTATGTGACGCCTAAGACACAGGTTTCGGTTTTGTGAGAGGGCAGCATTGTAAGCATATTTTCTGTGTTCTGAGTGCAGTGGTGGAAAATGGGGCCAGCGGGCAGAACAAGGAGGCCATGTGCTCCTGTCAGGATAGCAGATTTGGGGCAAAGATATAACGTGGTCAGATTTATATCATAGATAGCTTTCTCTGCTAACAGAGTAGAGGGGGAGTTTTATACACACACACACATATATATATATTATTTTTATGATAGTCACCATAAAATACATCATTAGTTTTTGATACAGTGGAGGATGTAGAGAAAGGGGAACCCTCTTACACTGTTGGTGGGTTGCAAGTTGGTGTAGCCACTTTGGAAAACAGTGTGGAGATTCCTCAAAAAATTAAAAATAGAACTACCCTATGACCCTGTAATTGGGTATTTACCACAAAGATACAGATGTAGTGAAAAGAAGGACCATCTGCACCCCAATGTTCATAGCAGCAATGACCACAGTTGCCCAACTTTGGAAAGAGCCAAGATGCCCTTAACAGATAAAGGATAAAGAAGATGTGGTCCATGTACACAATGGAATATTACTCAGCCATAAGAAAGGATGAACACCCAACTTTTGCATCAGCATGGATGGGACTGGATGAGATGATGCTGAGTGAAATTTTCTTTCCACTTTCTGCTTTCTCAGGTAGAGAAAGCCAATTATCATATGGTTTCACTTAGTTGTGAAACATAAGGAATCACATGGAGGACATTAGGAGAAGGAAGGGAAAAGTGAATTGGGGGGAAATTGGAGGGGGAGATGAACCCTGAGAGATGGTGGTCTCTGAGAAACAAACTGAGGGTTTTAGAGGGGAGATGAGTGGGGGTATGGGTGAGCCTGGTGGTGGGTATTAAGGAAGGCATTACTGCATGGAGCACTGAGGGAGAGTTTTAAGTAGGACCAGAGGCAGGGAGATGAATCAGAAGATCCAGATGAGACATGATCAAGACCATGATCTTGAAACATTAGAAAGAGATTCCTAAAAACTACTAAAAAAGCCATATTAGCCATCCTCGATACTGTTTGGATGTGGCAAGAGAGGTAGAAGGAGAAATCTGGGGAACAGGTGGATGGAGATTAATACCCACTGAGACGGAGACAGTAGGAATGGCAGTAGGTTCAGGAGGAAATATGATATGCTCAGTTTGGAATACAATGCTTTCAAGATGCCTGTGGAGTATTCAGGTGGAGATATTATACTGGGCCACCTGTCCAGGTTTAAGGATGGATGAGAATATTGACTTGGGCACATTCAAGGTTGCTATTGCGTTGGCGTACTCTGGAAGCAGCAAGTAAGCAATACAAAAATAAAAATGAAAATGGCTGATACAGTTCCTCCTTGTCTCCTTTTTACCTCCAGGAGATGCAGTTGCAAATGCAGAGTCTTAGCAATCTGTACGGATGCTTGTCCACAAGGACGAAAGCATTCTAGATCTCTGGGCTTGCGGGCACTTTTACTCCCAGCCGTGTCCGCACCCAGCAGCTTATAGTAACCTCTGAAGCTATAATTCTGCTATTCCACAATCACATTGCACAGGCCTGATGTCTAGGTCCTGAGCTTTGAAATCTTGGCTCTGTTAACCCTGGAGAAAATGCCTTTTCTCCTCAACTCCATCTGGTCACATACAACACTTAGTTTCTTTTTGTTGTATCTCAATAGGCCACAATATCTGGAGGTAGGTAGCTAAGAGCTAAGTCTCCCCACCACTTCAACACCAGTTTATAAGGAAAGCAAGTCTCAGACCAAATTCTGTAAATGCAGGTATTAGCATGAGGCTCTCAATTCTCATAATGCTTCTAAAACTTAGGGGGCTGAAAAAACAATCTTACTATTAATGTCTCACTGTTCTGAGGTATGACTGATCTCAGCTGGGTGGTTTTTTTCCTTCGAGCCTCTCAGGAGTCCTCTCTCCTGGGGTTCTGGAGACAGATGGCTTGAACATCCAAAGTGGCTCTTCATATGGCTGGTTTTGATGCTGGTTTTGGTTGGGAGCTCAGCCAGGGCCAGAACACCTGTGCATATCCTCTTTATGTGCTGTGGGCCGCCCACAGCATGGAGTCTGAAAGTAGGGCAACCCAGGGCTATACCCAGGCACACAGTCATTCCTGCCATATTCTATTACTGGTGCTGTCACAGGGCCTATCCATAGTCAAAGGGGTGAAGAAATAAGCTCCTGTAACTTGATGAAGAAGTGACAAGGTCACTTGACAGATTTTTTAGTCTTCCATGGAAAATACAACCTACTACTGATTAGCAAACCAGCACCACTGAGATAAGCAACCTGTTCTTTAAGAATGATGAAGTCTCAGGGCACCTGGTGGCTCAGTGGGTTAAAGCCTCTGCCTTCGGCTCCGGTCATGGTCTCAGGGTCCTGAGATTGAGTCCCGTATTGGGCTCTCTGCTCAGCGGGGAGCCTGCTTCCTCCTCTCTCTCTCTGCCTGCCTCTCTGACTACCACAAGTAGTCTTGTGGTACTCTGTCTATCAAATAAATAAATAAAATCTTTAAGAATGATGAAGTCTCATCCTAAGCAGTGACATCCCAAGGGTCTTCTGTCTATCATCACATTGGTTTTTGACTCTGTACATTGAGACTGTGACTCTCAGACTTGCTCTGTTTTTCTTAGTGTGTCTTTTTGTTTGGTTGGTTTTTAACAGCTTTATTGAAATATAACTTCTCTGCCTCCCCCTACCCTTGTCCCCATGGGTTCTCTGTCACTATAGATTCATTTGTGTTTCCTAGACTTTTATATAAATGAAATCATAGTATGCCATTTTTTTTTTTTTTTTGACTATCACTCAGGATACTTGTTTTGGGATTCATCCTTATTATTTTGTGTCTCACTAGTTCATTCTTTTTATTGCTGAGTGTCATTCCATTGCATGGTTGTTTTACATTTTGTTTATTCACCTGTGGATGTGCATGTGTGTTTCAGATTTTGGCCATTACTAATAAAGTTGTAAAGAACACACACACACACACACACACACACACACAGAGTGAAGAATTCTCAGCTCTTTGTCCTTTTTGTTGCTCCAAAAATACTTTTCATAAAAAGCTTCACCTGAGGCAATGGTAATACCATCCCAGAGATAGGGTTTGGCTAATTATTATTATTATTTTTTAATATATGTTTTCAAAGAATCTGGACTATCTCAAGTCCATGGGCCACTTTAGACCTTTAACTTAGAACACCATCCCAAAAGTTACAGTTTTGGGGCTCATTAAACTTAGATGCTCTGTTTATGAAAGTTTGGTGAAGATCTCTAAGATATTCAGCATATATATACTTTCACAATGTCTATGGCACAGTATTTTAAAGTAATATACCAATATCAACATAAGGCACTAGGAATTTGCCACATATGTCTACAAATGGGTTTCTGAGAGTAGGTTTGTTCTTAACACAAATGCCCAGAGACCACCGGATATGAAAATCTGAAACTTCAGAGACCTCAGGCTTAGATATTTTAATTTAAAAGACATTAGCTAAACATTTTTTTTTTTGTAAGATTTTTATTTATTTATTTGACAGAGAGAGATCGCAAGTAGACCGAGAGGCAGGCAGAGAGAGGAAGGGAAGCAGGCTCCCCGCTGGCAGAGAGCCCGATGCGGGACTCGATCCCAGGACCCTGAGATCATGACCTGAGCCGAAGGCAGCGGCTTAACCCACTGAGCCACCCAGGCACCCCTAGCTAAACATTTTTAAACCATCTTTTACCTACTTAAAAAAAAGAGAGAGCGAGAATGGATAAAGTCACCCAAGAGGAGCAAATACAATGAGAAAAGCTGTGATTCTTGATCAGTTCCTGGGACTCACCAACATGGTAGGGGTCCCCAGAGGAAGCAAAGGAGTCAAAGAAAGATTATAGACGTAAGTAGAAACAGTATAGGCGATTCCCAGAAAAAGTGCTAATCAGCAAATTCCAATGCAGTGTAGTAGTCTAGCCAAATCAGAATTAAAGTGTTCTCTCTGGCATTGGCAACTGGAAGTCACAAGTAAGCTTAGCCACTGCGCTTTGAATCAACTGTGGTCCGAAGACAGCTGGTATTAAGGGGTGGATAGAAGCGTAAATGAGTGAAGACTGACGTTTTGAGGATGTTTGGATATGAGAAGAGAAGTGGACCATGCTCAAAAGGACATGCAGGATCACCTGGGTGGCTCAGTGGGTTAAGCCTCTGCCTTCAGCTCAGGTCATGATCTCAGGATCCTGGGATCGAGACCCACATCAGGCTCTCTACTTGGCAGGGAGCCTGCTTCCTCCTCTCTCTCTCTCTGCCTGCCTCTCTGTGATCTCTCTCTCTCTCTCTGTCAAATAAATAAGTAAAATCTTTAAAAAAAAAAAAAGGACATGTAGTTGGAGGGCAATTTTTAGATAGAGTGAGACTAAGGTGTATTTCTAGGATGAATAAAGAAGAGAGAAGCATTGAGGATGCTGCAAAAAAAGGAAACTCATTCCTGATCAAGGTTTCATGGGAGGAAAAAAATAAGATAAAAGTCAGGTTACTCCATTACCTTAAACCTAGAGAAAGGAAAGCAGGACGGCTATAGATGTGACTAAGAGTGGCAAAACACACAACTAAGTTATGAATTTGTGCTTTGTTCTTATTGGATTTTCCTCCCTTTCAAAGAAGTGGCCTCTCTTTTTCCCCCCTTTAAACATAATGTATTTTGTTCCTGAAATAAAAGTCTCATACTTTAAAATCTGATATATCATTATTAAGGAAGTGACACAATAATAGTGAACCGTATTGGAATACAAATGTGTAGCCTCACAGTGAATTTTCACCAAAGAATTGAGAACAATGTATTTTTCTCATACTTAGAAGTAAAACTTTTACAGTAATTTAAAAAATAACTCACATAAATGAATGGCATGGATTACAGTATAAGCTAAATCGTGATAACAGAGAAACTGAAGTGAAGCAGCTCAAACCAGACCACATTAATTCTTTATTTCTTTTTTTTGGAGGGAGAATGTAATTAACATGTAACATTACAGTAGTATCAGGTACACAACGTAATGATTCAATATTTGTATTTGTAAAGCGATCACCACAATAAGTTTGCTTTATATCCATCTCCACACAGAGTGTGAAAGGAACTTTTAAGATCTACTCTCTTAGCAACTTTCAAGTATTCTCTACAGTCTCATTACCTACACCACATTGTATGTTATATACCCATGACTTAATTATTTTACAACTAAAAAATTATACCTTTTGATCCCCTTGATCATTCTGCCTCACCCTACCCCTGCCCCAAGCAATACCAATCTATTCTGTGTATCTATGAGTTCAGTTTGGTTTCAGTGGGTTGCTGGGGGTTTGATTCCATAGAACAAGGGAGAGCATGTTGTATTTGTCTTTTTCTGTCTGATTTATTTCATTTAGCCTAATGTCCTCCAGGACTATCATATTGTGCAAATGGAAAAAATCCTTATTTTTTATGGCTGTATATTGTATATATGTACCACTTTTTCTTCATCAGTGGACACTTTCATTGCTTCTCTATATTGGCCACTGTAGATAATGGGCAGTGAACATGGGGGTGCCTATATCCTTTTGAAGTAGTGATTTGTTTTCTTCAGATGAATATCCAGAAGTGGAATGGCTGATCCTATGGTGTTTCCATTTTTTATTTTTTGAGGAACCTCTGCACTGTTTTCAATAATTGGCTTCACCAATTAACACTCCTCCAGTGGTGCACAGATGTTCCCTATGCAACATTCCTGCCAACATTTGTTATTTCTTATTTTTTTAACAATAGACATTCTAACAGGTGTGAGGTTATCTCACTGTAGTTTTGATTTTCATTTCCGTGATGATTAGTTACTTTCAAATACATTTTCATGTACCTATTAGCCATCCGTATGTCTTCTTTGGAAAAATGTTTATTCAGATCCTCTGCCCATTCGTTAATTGAATTGTTTGCTTCCTTTGCTATTGAGTTGTATGAGTTCTTTACCTACATACTTTGGATATTAACCCCTTCTCAGATACATGGTTTACAAATATTTACTTTCACTCAATAGATTGTCTTTTTTCAAAAAATTTCTACATTTATTGGTTGAGCTGAAGATTGAATTTTAGGCAAGGCAGGAAGAAATGCAAGTCATTCTTTTTAATTTTTTTTAATTCCAGTATAGTTAACGTACAGTTTCAGATACAAAATGTAGTGATTCAACAATTCTATACATTCTATACATAAGCAGTACTTATCACAATAAGTGTACTTTTAATTCGCTTCATCTATTTCACCCATTCCCCCCATCCACATTTTCTGGTAACTATCAGTTTGTTCTCTGTAGTTGAGAGTCTGTTTTTGCTTTGTCTCTTTTTTCTGCATTCATTTCTTAAATTCCACATATAAGTAAAATTATATAGTAGTTGTCTTTCTGTGAGTGACATATTTCACTTAGCATTGTACCCTCTAGACCCATCCATGTCATTGCAAATGGCAAATTTCCATTTTTGTGGTGAATATTCCATTGTAAACACACACGACACACACACACTGTATCTTCTTTATCCATTCATCTTCTGATGGACACTTGAACCAATTCTGTGTCTTGGCTATTATAAATAACACTACAATGAACATAGGAGTGCCTATATCTTTTTGAAGTACTGGTTTTGTTTTCTTCAGATAAATAACCAGAAGTGGAACTGCTGGGTCATATGGTTGCTCTACTTTTAATTTTTTCAAGTAACTCCATATTGTTTTCAACAGTGGCTGTAGCAGTTTGCGTTCCCACCAGTAGTGCACTAGGTTCCTTTATCTCCACAACCTCATCAACACCTGTTGTTTCTTGCATCACTGGTTTTAGTCATTCTCACAGGTGTGAAGTGATATCACATTGTGGTTTTGATTTGTATTTCCCTGATGATGAGTGATGTTGAATATCTTTTCATGTGTCTGTTGGCCATCTATATGTCTTTTTTGGAGAAATGACTGTTCACATCTTCTGCCCATTTTTAATTGGATTATTTGGGGTTCTTTTGTGTTGAGTTGTATAAGTTCTTTATGTATTTTGGATACTAACCCTTTATCAGACATACCATTTATAAATATCTTTTCCCACTCAGTAAGTTACCTATTTGAATTGTTGGTTGTTTCCTTTGCTGTGCAGAAGATTTTTATTTTGATATAGTCCCAATAGTTTATTTTTATTTTTTAATAGTCCCAATAGTTTATTTTTGCTTTTGTTTTCCATGCCTCAGGAAACACATCTAGAAAAATGTTGCTATGGCTAGCATCAGAGAAGTTACTGCCTGTGCTCTTATAGGATTTATATGGTTTCGGGTCTCGCATTTAGGCCTTTAATCCATTTTGAGTCTATCTTTGTGTATGGTGTAAGAAAGTGGTCCAGTTTCATTCTTTTGCTTGTGGCTGTCCAGTTTCCCCAACACCATTTGTTAAACAGACTGTCTTTTTCCATTGCATATTCTTGTCTCCTTTGTTGAAAATTAATCGACCATATAAAGGTGAGTTTATTTCTGATGTTTTTCATTGTTTTGTTTTGTTTAAGTGGAAAGAGCGGTGTTTCAGTCACTGTCATCACAGTCCAATATGGTATAGACAACTGTCCCTCAAGGGTCTCTTCAAGTGACCCATGGACCTGAAATGCTTCTATCTTGTTCTTCTGCCATCCTGGAGATCTTTGTATCCAATTAATAGGGGAAAAAAAGAAGAGTGTACAGAACCCACATCTACCTTAAACTGTCTCAAGTGGGAAGTGACACATTATATCCACTCATATTTCTGTTGGCAAGAACTCAGTTTCAATGTAAATATAAGGGAAATGTAACTTCCTTTGTCCCAAGAAAGAGAAAATTGTGTGGCAAATATATATTAACTCAGATAAAGATTTCTAAGGTAAAGCAAGTCCACACACTGGAAAGTTACCCTGGAATGCTTTGAGGTTGTTAAATGAATAATGCTTGAAGAACAAAGGAATAAATGGTTGGATGGGTAGTGTGCCAAATGCTTGCTGTAGTGTGCCACCCAGATTCCCCTAGCTGCTGAAAGATAACCCTCAGCTGCTGATCCCCTCAGCTGATAACCCTCAGCTGACATCCTTTTTGGAATTTCCTTGGCTAGAAAGAGTCATCCCTCCCAAGGCTGTGTTGTTCTCTTGGAGAAATCTCATATCTGGTAACAGTTAATAGTTATAGAGAAGCGTGGCTCCCTTGCTTCAAGTTAGGACAACCCTAAAGGGCACTCTGGTATCAGAGTTCCCCATGGGGATGGGGAGGTCCTCATTGAAACTGCCTCACAACCCAGTTCCTCCCCCTACCCAGTGGTCACACCAACAACAATCCCCATAAACCTGTATGTGAATCTACCTTTCCAAATCTACTTCCTAGGAAACTAAGCTTATCATGTCATTGACAGAAGAGGGACTTGGATGGTTCTAGCTAGATGACTAAGCTTCACAAAGGTAGAATTGCCAAAGTATAGAAGCAATGGACAGCCAGAAGTGTGCCAGCCCCACCAATGACCCTTTGGAACATGAGATCTGGGAAAACAAATGGTTGTATAGAAAGCATTATCCTCTGTCAAGAATCAAATTCTAGTCAAGGCAATGAATAGTTGGGTGAGGTAGGTACATTTTTAAAAAAACGTATAGACCTTATCTCAAAAGGTAACTGCTAAAACATGTTTAATTTTGTTCAACTATATGGTGTCTATTTTCTACAGATTCCAGTGTAATAATTGCAATTACCGCCCCCACCCCCACCCTGCCCCACCACCACAGCCAAACCTTGACACTTAGGACTATGAGAATATCTACTCTGGGGACGCCTGGGTGGCTCAGTGGGTTAAGCCTCTGCCTTCGGCTCAGGTCATGATCTCGGGGTCCTGGGATCGAGTCCCGCATCGGGCTCTCTGTTCAGCAGGGAGCCTGCTTCCCTTCCTCTCTCTGCCTGCCTCTCTGCCTACTTGTGATCTCTGTCTGTCAAATAAATAAATAAAATCTTTAAAAAAAAAAAAAAAAAAGAATATCTACTCTGGTAGAATTCGATCCATTCATGTTGTAAACTACCCTTGTACAAAAACCCATTAATTTTTCTTAATAAAAAGGGTCTTAATTTTAATTACAGGACTTAGTTTTTAATTAAATGGTAATTTTTTAATTGTAGGCGACAGTTTAGAGATAAATGTTTTATTTTCTCTTGAGGATATGCTTGTCCCAGTCTCATCTGTTGCTTACTTTTTTAGTAAATGTACAATATATTGAAACTGCAATTTCCAAGGAATGCTGTTAAGCTAATTATGAAAACAGTCTGTCTAATACTGGAGTGGTGCCTCGCTGTGTATCTTTCATTTAAATTACAAAATTGGTGCCCCCTTTAATGCCTTTACTTGGCCCAAGCCACCACAACCTTTGTGAGAGAGTAGGTAAGCAGAGCATGGTTTTCCATCACTTTGAAAATGAAAAAGGTGACAAAAAACTAAATAACTTGTCCAAGGACAATAATGACAGGAACTGTTGCAGTGCCGAGTCTCAGATTTATAATTCTCTTAGCTAACACTTGCAGTGTCTGCTTGGCAAATTTTTCCATTGTCTGCTACCAGAGGAGAGGGGAAACAATTCACCTTGCTTCTTCCCAAAGAAAAGATCTATTTGCTAAATATGCTATCTCAAATTCATGCCATTTAAAAAAAAATGGATAATGTGGACATCACATCATATACTGCTTTACACACAGCAGTATACGAGTCTCTATAAATTGCAGTCTTGCTAAGCCTGGAGTTAATTGTTTTTTAGTTTGGGACAACATAGCATTATGTGTCCTCCTAGAATGCCCTGAGGATGCAATACCAATTAGATAATATTTCTGCAAAATCTATTTCAGTTGACTGAATGTGAACCCTCCAAGTTCATATGTTGAAATCCTAACCACGATGGGATAATACGTGGAGGTGGGGTCTTTGGGAGGTGAGTAGGTCATGAGGACAGAGCCCTGACAAATGAGTTTTGCCCCTTATAATAGAGGCTTCAAAGAGCTCCTTCTGCCATGGAAGGACACAATGAGAGGTCAGCTGTGTAGGAACCAGCTGTGTAGGAACCAGGAAGCAGTTCCTCGATAGATTTGAATCTGCCAGCACCTTAATCTTGGACTTAGAGCCTCCAGATCTATGAGAAACTATTAGAAAAAAACTTTTGCTGCTCATAAGCTACCCAGTCTCTGGCATTTTTGTTAGAGTAACCTGAGGAGACTAAGACACTGATCAACCGGAACCTAATGATAAGCATTCAGACAAATCCTAATTGAGAGACCTTGTGCAAAGCAACTAGCCTGGACTTTCAAAAATGGCAGTGTCATGAAAAAGGAAGAGAAGGGCTGGGAGACTGCTTTAGATGAAAGGAGACTGGGGAGATATGACACGTAAGGGCAATGCCTGATTCTTGATTAGATCTTCAGTTTGAAAAAAAGTACTGATAAAGAACCTGGTTGGAACAACTAGTGAAGTTTGGATATGAGCCATATGCTACATAGTAGCATTATATTAATGATACATTATCTGAGAGTGCATCTGAACAGTGATGATATAAAATTTCCTTTTTCTTATAAGATACAGACCAAAGTGCTTAAGGGTAAAGTATCATGACGTCTACAACAAACTCTCAAATTGTGCAGTAAATTTTGATTATTTGTTTGTTTATAACACAAACATGAAAAGAGGGGGAAAAAAAGCAAATTTGGCATACTTCTAACAAAGGCAAATCCAGCTGAAGAGTTTATTGGGGCTTATTGTATTGCTCTCGAAAGTTCGAAGTTCGAAGTTTAAAAAACATGCTGGATGGGGTGCCTGGGTGGCTCAGTCGTTAAGTGTCTGCCTTCAGCTCAGGTCATGATCCCAGGGGCCTGTGATCAAGTCCCACATTGGGCTCCCTGCTCAGTGGGAAGCCTGCTTCTCCCTCTCACACTCCCCCTGCTTGTGTTCTTGTGTTCTCTCTCACACAATCTCTCTGTCAAATAAATAAATAAAATCTTAAAAGAAAAATGCTCAATATAAAAAAATTTTTAAAAATGCTCGAAAACGTGCTCATTTGATAAGTCAAAATGATACTATTGAAATTTGCATTTTTATTATTAGTGAGGATGATTGTTTTTCATATTTTTCATTTTCATATATTTCTTCATATTTTCTTTCATATTTTTTCATATTCTTTCATATTTTTCTTCATAATAAATCAGTTTATTTAGATTTGTTTCTCTACTCTCTGCCCATGTCAAGACCTTAATTAATTCATTTTAAAAACATTGACAAGCTACTGCAAGCCCAGAGCTGTTCTAAGCACCGAGGCTGTTGCCAAGAACAAAACAGTGATTGTGCCCTTGGAGGGCTTGCAATCTAATAGAGGCAGACAGCACACAAATAGAAAGATAATATTCATTTGATCTTAACAGGTATGTTTTTGGTGCCTGTCTGTGCCAGGCACTGGGGATATAGTGGTACATAAGAGAATTCCTACCCTGTTGGGGCTTACATTCTAGTGGAAGGATAATAGATTTTAAAAAAGAAGAGAGTCAGATCCCGGTTCTGGGTATATCTGTATCTAAAATAATTCATAGCTGGATCCTACAGAGAAATTTACACACTCATGTACATTGCAGCATTATTCACAACAGCCAAGAGGTACAAGCAACTCAAATGTCAATTGACAGATGAATGAATAAAACAAAAAAACAAATGTGTGTGTGTATATATCTATATATACACACACATATATATATGTGTGTGTATATATATACAATGGGATATTATATAGCCTTAAAAAAAGAAGAAAGTCCTATCACATGTAACAACACAAATTCACCTCAAAGATATCACTGCTAAGCATAATAATCCAATCACAAATGAAAATTTGGTATAATTTCACTCATACAAAGTATCTAATATAGTCAAAATCATAAAAAGGTTAAGTAGAAACGTGGTTGCCTAGGGCTGGAGGGAAGGGAAGTTAATGTTTAATGATGATATTTTCAGTTTTGCAAGATGAATGAATTCTAAAAAAACTTTGTTTTTCTGTGTCTATTGTGTAAGACTGTGAATGTATTTAGCACTACTGAACAAAAAGAAACATAAGAATATCAGATAGGAATAAGTGTTAGAGAGGAAAATGAAACAAGCAGGAAGAGCTAGGAAGCACCCATTAGCAGGGTGGATGGAAGAATGGGCTCCAGAGGATGGGGTGCTGAAGAAAGAATTTGCTAGGTTTAGGGTTGTCAGGGAAGTCCTCACCAATGAAGTGACAGTTGAGCGGCATTTAATCCACGTGGATAAATGAGGGAAGAGTGTTCCAAATGGGGAATCAGCATTTATAAGGCCCTGAGGTTTATGGGTCATATCTGGTGTGTTCTAGAAAGAGCAAGGAAGTCAGCATGGCTGGAACAAAATAAGTGCTAGGGTGAGGGAACAATGATGAAGGAGAAAAGGCTTAGGAGAAGAGAAGGGCACAGATGAAGTAAAATCTGGGAGCATTGGTTTTATCCAAGGGACACGGGAAAAACTCTGAGCAAGGCAGAAACAGGTAGAACAGTCTGGAAGCTATTAAAATAATCCAGGATGTCTGAGAAAGGGTTTGGCTTAGGAATATTTTGAAAGAAGGACCCCAAAATATCCTGACAGATTGGATGAGAAGGGGGAAAGAAAGAGAAGAGTCAAGGATGATGCTGAGGGGGGTTAAGTGGCTATTTACCAGTATGTGGGAGGGGGAACCAAACTCCATGTTTGAACATGTCAACTTTGAGAGCACTATTAGGCATCCATGGGTAGATGTTGGGAGGCAGTTTGATATGTGAGTCATGGCTTCACCATGTAGGGGATACTATTATCTACCCTCACCATAGTTACTCCTTTCTGGTCTGAGGTGACCTATGCTCCAGTCAGTATCTAAACTTTGGTGTGATTTGCTCAGAGCTATTCTTAAAAATTCACTACATCTCAACTCCTGTCATCCAACTTGAAAAGTGAATGCCCCCCTCCCGTAAAACAAAACTAAAATCCCAATTCCTAGCCACAGCTATAATCCAAGGCTAAATACTGATAAAATCTAAGAAGTCAGATCAGTCAGAAATGTATCTGGCTGAGCTACCACCACTAGAAAGAGCAGGCACAGACAGACCCAAGCATGTCCCAGGAGATCATTTGCACAGAACACATCAGAGGAAATAGGAAGTTTATACTAATACCAAACCTTGAGATATATACAGCAGAGTTCAAAAATCTAGTTTCTTCCAAGATAGTTTAGATTGGCTCTACTGTCCAGTCCTCTTTCAGAGGTTGTCTTTAGAAATGGAATGAAGAAGGAGAGGTCACAAGTGAATGATTAAACCCCTCTAGTGTCAAAAAATTTAGCCCAAAGAAATTCAACAGCTTCATGTAAGGTTCTCTTTCCTTATAAATAAAATTTCCTGTATATTCTAAAGAATGTATACTGAGATTTACATACATTGTGTTACATACCTTTGGTTTTTTCCACTGCTTAATTCTGTATGCATATAAAATACATACTCAAAAATCTAGTTTCCTTTTCAGCTTTTTTTTTTTTTAAATCACTTCTTCATAAAGCATGTCAAATTCCTGGCATTTCTCTCCCCTATAGTACAGGAGAAAAAAGATTGAGTCATTTCAAAGTCCTTTATTTTAAGATTTTATTTATTTGAGAGAGAGAGAGCTTGAGAAGGGGGAAGGTCAGAGGGAGAAGCAGACTCCCTGCTGAGCAGGGAGCCCTATGCAGGACTTGATCCTGGGACTCCAGGATCATGACCTGAGCTGAAGGCAGTCACTTAACCAACTGAGCTACCCAGGCGTCCTAAAGTCCTTTATTTTAAATGTCTAGCTAATCGTAAAAACAATTCTAAGTTAGCTGATAGCAGTCCTGGCATACTTGAAGGACTTCCTGAGACATTAAAGTAACTATACTTAATATATATGTCTTACTTATATAAGAAATTACTGAGTAAGTCAAAATAGGCTCATTTCTATGACAGCCCCCAAATCTCAGCAGCTCCACACAATAAAGACATACTTCTTGCATACACACCCAGTCCCAGTACAGATGTTCCCAGTTATCTTGCTTTCCTGGGTGGCTCTCCTCCAACTGGTGACTCAGTGACCCAGACTTCTTTCATGTGTTTGTTCCACCATCTCACAATCCTCCATTTCCAGACACATGGACGTGGAAAAACAGGGTAGAAGATGGCCCAGGATGGTCTGTGGCCAGGCCTAGAAGTGGCAGAAATCACTTCCACTTATGTTGTTTTAGCCAAACCTCAGTCATCTGCTCACAAGTAGCTAGCAAAAAGGGTATAACTATAGGTCTCCTGTGTACCCAAAGGAGAACAAGATGATTTGGTGAACATGTAGTGTTGACCTTGCAATAAGCTTCTACTGGGGTCTTTAGTATATTTTCTTTTATCTTCTCACTTAAACTCTTAAGTAATACTTAACAATTCTTAAGAATTAATGAGGACATGCAACCTAACATAAAATCTCTAACTTTTTCTTTTTGAAATTTCACAGAAAATAAGAAAACATTTAGTCTCCTATTGGGAACTTCTTTCTATTTCTAGCACCTTTACCTTCAGGCTTAAGACCCCATCTCTGCACAAAATGCCTGGAACTGGGGCACCCAGGTGGCTCAGTTATTTAAGCATCTGCCTTCAGCTCAGGTTGTGAGCCCAGGGTCCTGGGATCAAACCCCCACATTGGGCTCCCTGCTCAGCTCCTCTGACCCTCCCTCTCTTCTCCTCTCTTGCTTTCTCTCTCTCTTTCTCTCTCTCTCTCGATTAAATAAATAAGATCTTTAAAAAAAAAAAAAATGCCTGGAACCTAAAATGCTAGCGCCTTAAAGGAATTTCCGTGAGAGCATCTGGTGAGAATGTTTCCTGCATCTGCCATGATATAAGGCCAAATGAAACAAGTGGTTAACACAGAGCCAGACTGAGACACATGGGCATCATGGGAACCCCCTTCAAATAAGTCTTTTTTCAAATCCATTTATGCTGCAATGTTTCGGAAACAAAGCAAAATTTGTAGAGAATGACATAATGAACTTCTACCCTAATATGATCAGCTTTAACTTTGATGATACAACAAATAAGAAACAGTATTTCTGTGGTTTTAGTTCAGCCTTTCTCTGATGACCAGAGCTTTGAATCTCTTCCCCTGTGTTTATTTGCTGTGTGGATTCCCGGTACTATGATCTGCCAATTTGATATCTTTTCTCCATATTTCTAATGGGCCATATATATTTTTTCATATTCATTGATAGTCCTACGGAAGTGATGCTAAAAGCTTCATGGAGAGCAGGCAGTCTTTCTCTGATTATCTCTAGCAATTACGCTGTGGCCCTACACTTAATACCCCACTCAGCAAAATCAAACCCTCCATTCGACCAGAGCTACCCTTCTGAAAGGCAGCCTGGCAAGTGCAAATGTGCATTGCTCACTGGAGGATGCAATATCAAAGGATTTTTTCCAATTGTATACAGAACCCTTTCTAGGAGGAATTCTGATGAATGTAATTATCTCCCTGTCATTATATTTCCGGGGAAAATGTAATGCACCAGTAGTATTTCAGTATCTATTGTAAACTGGCATGTAGTCAGAACCTTAATCCCAATTTGGGTTACTATAATCAAAGTTTGTATTAGGAAGCACAAAAAGCAGTGCAAGAAACAAGACAATATGTGAACAAGAAGGGGTGCCCCAGACTGGCAATTCCTGGGGATCATGTTGTGCTGCCTGGGAAATTTCTTAAAAAGGAAACTTCTGTTTGCAAAAATGTTAGCAAAAACTAAATAGAAGGAGCCCCTTACTCCAATGTGCTTAAAGCAAATATGTGTTTTTATATTTTATTATAAGCAAACACACATCAAGAACTTAAGTTTTATTAATGCTACTGGAAAAATAGTAACCCAGATTTCTGCATCTAAAAATGCAAAAAAAGGTAGATAACACAGGATGGTTGATAAAGCAGTTGCATTGTCAGAGCCTCCTTTTATTCTTTTTTCATATGCATAATCACCCATTTCATATTTACTTTTCAGCATGAGCAGATAATGCTGTCACATATTTGCCTTCAGACCAATGCGCTTGTCTAACGAGACAGATGTCTACCTGGCAGATCATTGAAGGTCACACCAACTTATCCACATTGCAAGAATCCTATTTTTACAAAGAAAAGCTTCACTCTTGATAGAAAAAGATGTAAGAAGATGCATAGCAGGGTCAGAAGAAAAACTTTTTTCCTACAGATACCACTCTGACTTAGTTTCCTAAGGCAATACAACAAAACACACCCTCTTACCTCAATCCCTTTACCCTGGGTGATGTCCTGGAAAAGGGGAGAAGCATGGAGGAAGCTGGCGACCTTGCTGTTCATTTGTGTAGATGAGAAAGCTGTTTCTCTTAGAGGAATTCTAAGTTCAAAAAGCTCTACTTAGATGTGAAGGCCATCAAGGTGTAGAGGAGGAAAGAGTTTTCCGCAACCTTCGTAGGGTCTCTGGCTGTGTCTGAAAAATTAAACCGTCAAAAACAGATTAACAGGAGAAAAGCATACAAATTTTTTTTCTTTGTCACATTTGTATCTTTTATAATAAGAACAGAAAATTTAGCTAAACGTCAGAATTCACCCAGGAAAACTCAGTAAAATGGAAATGGGAAACTCATGGCTCTGTGTAGAGAGCTGATATTAGAACTACATGCAAAAGCCCATCTTCCCATTTTTTTCTTTCTTTTTTTTTTTAGGATTTTTATTTATTTATTTGACAGAGAGAGAGAAATCACAGTAGGCAGAGCAGCAGGCAGAGAGAGAGGGGAAACAGGCACCCTGCTGAGCACAGAGCCAGAAGTGGGAAAAAGCATACAAATTTATCATGTAAGTTTTACAAGTTCAGGAGCCTTCCTAAGGAAATGAAGACACACAGAAACAGATCACTTTGGATGAAAAGTGGGTGATCATGGAGGACTACAATAGGTTAAGGAGTATGAGTAGAGTGTCTTAAACTGGGAGGAACTTAGCAAGGTCTCTTTGTTCAGGTTCTTCTTGACATCACTTTGTCTTCAGAGATAAGGAAGCTCCTTTCCTCCAGGTATAGGGAGAACACCTCTCCCATGAGGGTTTTATGATCTGTTTCAATTTCCTTCCTGTTGCTACCATTTTCTCAAATTCCTTCAGCTTAAAATGCTTCATATGCCAAGGTACCATAGTTCGAGGTAGAGTGTCCTAAGCTTCATCAAAGGGAACCCTATAATTTGGACTAAATGCAAGCCACCAAGATACTCATTCACCTCTGAGTCTCCTACAGATCTTCCTAAGATTGGGTTTCTTTCTTCAAAGTGCTACATTCTCAGCATCCTCTGTCCACTCAGGGAAGACTTTCTGGACTTCTGGACTCAGTCAGGTGGAGCCCTAGAAACCCTGACCGTGGACCACAGTCGTTCTGAGCTGGTGAGGACTCCATCATGATGGTGTAACCGTCCCTTCCCTGTCCATGAGATTATTCGGTGCTTGACCAACTTGAGACCTACAGCAGCAATCAACCAAAAATGAAGTTTCATTGGAAGAAAAAGGAAATGTGGACTCAAGGTAGTTTCATATCACTTCTTTTTCAGATTGTTGCATTTTTTTCACTTTTATTTCAGACGGGTATGTAACTTTCCTTCTTTAGTTTGCTAAGGCCTCTGTGAAAGTACCACACACTGGGTGGCTTAAACAATGGAAATGTATTGCTCACAGTCCTGAAGTCTGGAAGTCTGAGCTCAGTGTGTGGGCCAGGTTGGTTTCTTTTGAGACCTCTCTTGTTGGCTTGTAGAGGGTTATCTTTTGTCTCTATCTCCACATGGGCCCTTGGTGCATGTCTGTGTCTGAGTCCCCCTCTTCTTATATGGACACCAGCTGTGTTGGATAGGGACCCTCTGAATGAACACATTGTAACTTAAATACCTCTTTAATACCCTATTTCCAAATACAGTCACATTCTGAGGCACTAGGGAGTAAGACTTCAGCATTTGAATTTGGAGGGGATGCAATTCAGCCCCTAACGATTTCCAAGTGACTTTTAAAATATTCTCATACATTTTACAGTGATGAGTTTAGAAGTCCTCTTTATTATTATAGCATTATGAAAAGTGTTCTTCACAATTCTACTCCTTCCTCTCTCTTTTCTGACTTTTCACCTTCCTCTTCAGATTCTTTTTTCATTCCACCAACTAAAGTTGTCCTGGTACTGTCACACCAGGAGATTACACCCGCCCATCATGCTAAGAAGAAACCACATCTCCTTATTTTCCTAACTGAAATAAATTCACTTTAAATGCTGACTACGAGTTCCTCACCACCAACTTTACATGTCCTTAAATACATGTACATCAGTCAAAATGCCTCAAAAGTCTGTTATTTGCCTTAAAAACACTGGCTTATCAAAATTTTTAGTAAACTAAGTTAACTGAAGTTAACTCTTCCAGATTATTTTAATTTTATTTTTTGATTGTTTTTCTTCCAGGTCCTATGAGTAAATGAAGGGATAGCTATTAATCCAAAAATCCAGAAATGCACCCATTTATCTGAAAATTGTCCATTTCCCTGAGAAGTAGAGCATTAAGTATTCCTTAATGTACTCCACTTCTTCACCTCCTTGCCCCTTCACTCCCCCCCAAGACAAAATAAATGGTGGTCATCTGACTATCTGCTATAACTGCACACAATGGCCTGAAAGTTTATGTTCTCCGAAATTCAAGTGTTGAAATTCTAATCCTCAAAATAATGGTACTATCACTGAAAGGTGGAGTCTTTGGGAGGTGACTAGGAGATTGGGATTAATGCTCTTAAAGGATGGGTCCCACAGAGCTCCTAGCCCCTTCTACCATGTGAGGTTACAGGGAAAAGAAGACTATTTATGAGCCAGGAAGGAGACTCTCGCCAGACATAGAGCCTGACTGTCCAGGCACCCTGATAACAGATTCCAGCCTCCAGGTCTGTGGAAAAAAAAGTTTCTGTTGTTTATAAGCCACACAGTCTGTGGTGTTTTATAATAGCAGCCTGACTGGACTAAAACATCAAGTAATCTGACAACTGTATTGCAACTAGTCTAACTGAGATACCCAAACTGGATTTCGATGTAACGGGGCCATCAAAGAAAGATCACCACAGGAGGGTCTTGGAAAGTGCTGGCTAACTCAGTCTTTATTACACCAAGGTAGAATGACTCTGATTTAAACTTAAGTGAACAGTTAAGAGGTTTGGAAAATGTCCATGAGATTTTCATTTATCCACGTTAATTCTACACTTTGTTTCACTCTTCTTTATAAAACATGATTCTTGCAGTTTTCACTGTAGGTTGAAGACTTAGTAAGCAGAACAATTTTAAACTTCTGGGTGCTTTGTTTTGGAAACCCACCAAAGTGCCTACCTCAGGGAATTATCCTATAGATAGTTATATTCAAAGCTATTGAATGCATAGAAAATATAGATATCTCAGATTTTTGTAAATCAGATTTTTAAAATAATTTTAGAATACCTGATTTTCCATTTATTTCTAATTGATCAAAAAATGACTCTAGGTTTCTAATCGGTTATTTGAATCAGTTTGCCTGGAACCATTTTGTTAAAAGGTTTATGATTTGTTCCATGCTACAAGGGGCTACAGGAAATTTCTTACTTTAAAGTAAAACCTTTAAGTGTCACAATATATTGAAAGAACAATATATCATGTAAATAAAGGGTTTGTCCCAGTGATATGGTTATAGTTCAAGGTTATAAGAGACTAATTATACTTACAAAACTTTTTGAAATAACTAAAGATTCAGCAAATGCTGGAATCACACTATATGGTGAAAAACTGAACAGTGATTCTTCGCCAGAGCCTCCAACCTAGTCTGCCAGGGTTTTTCAGATTGGAGTGGGCTTGGAAACGAAAGTGATATGGTTTGAAAAATATATATTTGAAAAATATATATTTGCAATTGAAATACATGTTTGCAAATTGCAAATATATATTTGCAATTGAAAAATATATATTTGCAATCTATCGTTTTCATAGTTTTAAAAAAAGACTATTGACAAGGAATCTCTCCTTGACCAAACTTTAGTCAGGCTCATCTGAGTTCGCTTAGCTAAGCCCTAATTTTGGGCTTCCATGTTTGTCTCTACATTGTCCAATTTTAGCAAGAATTCTACTAAATCAGTTTAGCCACAATCCTCTACCCTCAATATCTGATAAAATTCCTCATCCTCTTCTATCCCCCAGGGGATGTTCCATCAATCTAGTCTGTCTTCAACAAGAATCCTGTGAGGAAGGTTTAGCCAGAAACTCCCCTACCTCCTGATATTTCCTCTTGGTAATTGTCCATCCAGTACCCTCCCATCTTGCTCCTTGGCTATGAATTTCCACTTTTTCCTGTCATATTTGGAGTTGAGCCCAATCTTTCTGGCCCCATGCAAAATCCCATGATGGTGCTCCCTACACCTCTTACAACAGTCCCCTGAATAGTCTGCCTGATCGTCCTTTAATAAGTGTCATGAATAATTAATTTTTGTAACATCAGAAAACAAAAGTTGACATTTTATTCAGTATGAGTTATTTAAGAGGAAGAATGATCAGGTAGTTAGGGGCTTTGGCTTTTGAAAAATTAAAAATGTTGGGGCGCCTGGGTGACTCAGTTGGTTGAGTGTGGGACTCGGTTGAGTGTGAGACTCTTGGTTTCAGCTCAGGTCATGATCTCTGGGTCCATCCATGGAGCCTTGAGTCTGGTTCCACACTTAGCATGAAGTTTGCTTGAGATTCTCTCTCCCTCTGCCCCCTCCCCCAGCTTATGTTTATGCATGCATACATACACACACATACACTCACACTCTCTCAATTACATAAATAACTCTTAAAAAAAAAAAAGGAAAAGATAAAAAATGCTACCTTAATAAAACTTGATTGAAGTCCGGATAGAGACAAGGCTGCTCATTTATGGTGGGCTTAGAAATGCTAATCAGTAAAATTATTTTTTTAATCCCATAAATAAATATAAAAGCAAAGTACCAGCATTGCAGGTGGTATAGTTGTCTACCTGAAAAGACAAGAAAAATTACTGAAAAGTTATTGGAAATAGGGGGTTCAGTAACAGAGCTAAAATACAGATATATAAGAAATAAAAATAAAAAATTTGACTTTGTACAAACAACAAATTAGAAAATACGAAGAAACTATTAACAACAACTACACAAGAAAAAATCTATAAATAAATTGAATAAGAAACATGTAATACTTACCTGATTTAAAACTATTAGAAGACTTGAGTGGATGGAGAGACCCAAGGTCTTAGATGATAAAACTTAATAATTTGAAGATTTCACCAAGTTAGTTTACAAAATGGATGCAATCTCTTTAAAAATTCCAGTAGAATTTGGGGGTGGGGGAGATTATTGATAAAGTAACTTGAAAATTATGTGTGAGGATTAAATATTCAATACAAGTTGTAGCTTGAATCATTGCCATAAAATTTATTGACCAATACTTTTTTGGATAACTGCATAGACACTTGGGAAAAAAAATTCAGTTGGAGTTTTTCCTTTTACCAAAATGAATTCCAGAGAGATTAGAGAATTAAAGTAGAAAGAAAGAAAGCTTATAAAAGCAAAAAGCAAATATTAGCTTTTATAATCTGAGTAGTTAAAATGCTTTCAAAATGTGTCAAAAGACTGATGTTGACTTTAGAACTTTTTTAGGGGCGCCTGGGTGGCTCAGTCAGTTAAGTGTCTGCCTTTGGCTCAAGTTGTGATCTCAGGGTCCTGGGATCAAGGGCTCCCTGCTCAGGGAGTCTGCTTCTCCCTCTCCCCCCCTTCACCCCACTCATACTCACACATGCATGCTCTCTGTCTCTCTCAAATAAGATATTTATTTTAAAAAAAGAAAAATCTTTTAAATAACAAAATACTTCTAAAACTCTCAAAACACAAATAATGTAAAAGATAAAGAACGAACTGGAAAAAATGTCCACAAGTATTTGGAAAAAGCTTAACGTTCCAAGAACTTTAGCTATTTTTAAGGATATGAGGATGTGGGAATAAGGAGCAAAGGGCACAAATAAGCAACTCGGGAAAGTGAAATAAGACTAACAAACGCACGTATAGCATAGCGATTGAGTGGAGAGCTCTGGAGACATATTGTCCCATCCACACATGTGCTTTGCCAGTGGTGAGTCATGTGAACTTGAGCAAGTTACCTGACTCTCTGTGCCTCCACTTTCTCACCTCTTTGTTCAGGTGGGATTTGCCCACGCTGGACCTTCTTGAATTAAGACTCAGTTCTATAGAAGAAATATAAGATTTTAGTGAACATTAAGCTTTCCAAATGTTCCTTTCAGAGCAATTACTAACTTTGAAACACTTGACAAAATGACATTTCTTACTTTAATCAGGTCCAATATAGACAAAAATGTTCAAAGATAACAATTTGAACAACAGTGGAAATAGAGTTCTTAAATTTTTCTTTTCTGAGAATTCTGACATTCGGACTACTGGTGATTCCGAATTGGCAGTGCTGGAACCATTGGATTTCACTTCTGTGTTTCTGTTTCTTGGATACGTGTCAGTGACTATTCCCTGGGTGAGGGTGAACTGTGAATGCGGACGATACAATCCTCAGGAAGGAAGAGCTTGTCAGAAGCAAATGCAAAGGTCTGCAAGTTAAGTGAGTTTCCTTCAGCTGCTTAGACTTAGACTTGGTTAGAACCCTTGGGGATTTAGTCCATTCCCTCCATGTAATGGCATCTCTTCTAGCGCGGAGCTTCAAAGTTCAGTCAGATGGCCAGAGAGACCAGGGAAACACAGATCTCTTGCCCTAGAATTTTCAGAAGAGCGGACTCATTAACATCAGCACTTGAATTGGACTCTTAGCTGACAGTGGGGTGTTGATGTCAGACAGCTGACAATTCCCACTCCATATTTTTAAAGTACTTACAGTATCCTATTTAAACAGAACATGGTACTTTTTACATTCTTGTTATGCTACAACCTGGATGTTGTATTTTCTCTCATATACTGAAGCACACGAACTACTCAGATATTGGTGGTTAATGCTGCACAGATTTCACAAGCTTTCCAAACAGCTAATACTTTAGAAAGATTAAGGTAATAAAAATGTTTTTCTACAGAAATTAAACATGCCGTAATAGTAGGTGTCATTGATTAAGTGGGTTACGGTTTACCAGGCACTGTGCTAAATATTCTATGTCCATAGACCTGGTATTTAAAAAAAAAAGGGGGGCACCTGGGTGGTTCAGTGGGTTAAGCCTCTGCCTTCGGCTCAGGTCATGGTCTCAGGGTCCTGGGATCAAGCCCCACATTGGGCTCTCTGCTCAGCAGGGAGCCTGCTTCCCTTCCTCTCTCTCTCTCTCTGCCTGCTTCTCTGCCTCCTTGTGATCTCTGTCTGTCAAATAAGTAAATAAAATCTTAAAAAAAAAAAAAGATATTTATCTATTGTCTTTAAACCAGATTACATACCAAACCCAATCCTGCCAAACTGATTAGGAAGTTCGATCACAGTTGTTATTGAATTGTACTTCTTCCCTATGGGGGGGGTCACCCCCAAATGAGTACAGTTTATGTGATTTCCAGAGAACATGGAACAGCTTCTCCGTTCCTTGGTCCATTTTTATTTCTGCCGTTATAAACACTCATAAAATTGCTCAAAGCCTTTGGTCTTTTGAAAACAGGCAGGCCTAGCATGTCTGTGCCAAGCCTGCCTGTGAGGCTGTCTCACGGCTGGGAGTCTGGGTGTGTGGGTCCCGCCTACGAGGAGCACCCTGCAAGTGCTTACCGAGCCCCCTCCAACCTCAGCCACCACCTGGATCTGGGCTCAGGTTCCGGCTCCCCTTGGGTTCCAAAGATCTCTCGGCCCTTCCCACCCTGAGGAAAAAAAATCTCTCTCCTTCTTGCTATTTCTGCTTTCCCTTCCTAATGTATTTCCCACAATGAGTTCAAGTTTACACACGTGCGAAAAAAGCCAACAAAACTTGCCTTACATCTGTTGGGTTCCCTGCCTGGATCCAAAAATAACAGCACCACAGACAGATTAGCCAGAGAAAAGCATACACATTGACTTGTATAAGTTTTCCCTGACAGGGAAACTTCGTAGGGAAATGAAGTCCCAAAGAAACAGACCTGAGGGTTTTATGCGAGGTTTGATGAGCAGTGTTTGGTCATGGAGGAATAGGACTGGTTAAGTGTAGTAACTGGGGGAAACTTAGCAAGGCCTGTTTGTTCAGATTTTTCTTTGTATCCTTTGTCTTCAGAGATAAGGATCTCCTTTCCTTTGGGTATAGGGAGGGCACCTCTCACATGAGGGTTTTATGACTCGTTTCAGGGGGAAAGGGATGAGGGAGATCAGAGTGACCTTCTGCCATTCTTTCCAACTCCTTCAACCTAAACTATGCACTGTGCCAAGGTACCGTATTTGGGGTTAGCGTGTTCTGAGCCCCATTACCATAACAGGAAATTGTCTTCATGCCCATTCTACCCTCTCCACAGAAACAGAGGAATTTAATTCAGGCTACCTTGGAGAGGAAGAAGGAGGTGCGAGGGAGGGGAGAAGAAAGAAAGAAATTAAATAAAACAGTAACAGTCTCATTCCTGCTGATTTCTATACAATAAGGAAAACGAAATAAAAATACTCTCTTTATGTCACATATAGTATCTCATTTAAACCTCACAATAAGCCTGTGAGATGATACAATTTTTATTTTCACTATACAAATGAGTAAACTGAGATTTAAACACTTTAAGTGTCCTGCTTAAGGACAGATAGCTAGTAAATGATGAAGCCTGGAATTAAAACAGATCCACTTGATTCTAGAACCCATATTATGAACTAACAAAAATACAGCCCCTTTAACAGAAACGTAATATAATTCTTGGAATAAACCTTTGTATGTAACAATATGCTTATGAAAGATACTTGAAAAACATCAGTTCAGTAACAAGTAAAAAATGCTTTCTTAACACAATTTTATTTTTCCTAAAGTGTCCTCAATATGATTCCCAAAAAGAGTGTACCCAAAAAATATTTTGTCAAAGAACAACCTGACATTTCAAAACTTATACAACACAACATTGCCTGGAATTTGAGCACCTTAAAAACCATCAACTAAGCGTCAAAAGATTGTAAATTCACTTTAGCTGCTAAAAGGAGTACAGAAAGGAATAATTTTCTAACGGTCACTGTAAAGATTGGTCAGAATGGAAGCAGAAATGAGTTCACAGCTCGATTTATCTGTGCACTAGGCAATAGAGTGAGAATTTTGTTCATTCACAGAGAGAGAGAAAGACACAGAATGGTTCCATGCTAGTGGTAGCTCTTCTTTTCAGTACCTTTTGATTAGTAAGTACTCCTCTTTTGACAAGACTAAAACAAAACTTGATAATTTGATATATAAAAAATTGGAAAGGGGTGCCTGGCTGGCTAAGTCTGTAGAGCACATGACTCTGGATCTTGGGGTTGAGAGTTTAAGCCCCACGTTGGGGGTAGAGTTTCAAAAACAAGTAACATTAATTCTTTTTTCTAAAAAAAGGTAAAGACTAAAAAGAAAATAGGTACTCTGTCTTTGAATTTTCTATTCATTTGTACCCTCTTGGGAGAAATCTAGTAAATTATACAAACTTATGTTGCTCATTGGCTATTGCTCCTTTTCATAAATTGGGTTCCAGTCTGGGTAGGAACATTCCTTCTGCCATGGCTACATGAAGACCTCTAGAGTTCCAGGTGACCCTGGAAAATGTTTGTCTTTTCAGTGGCTGCATCTGATTGGTCAGCAAAGTCTGAAAATGTTAATGTAGATCATTTGCAAGGCATTTCCTACAAATTTCTCCAAAATTTTTTGGTACATGTTCCGAGATTTGTTGTGTCAAACACATCAACTGTGTCACACACATTCAGAAGATCAAATTGGTTCCACCGATACCATGCAGCACTTAAACCAAAGTGCCTAGCAACTTCTCTAGCACCTTTTTAATTTTAATCTTGCTTTTAGCATTCTCACAGGTGGAAACCAAGTACAAAATGTTAATAAGAGTTTACTAGCTTTCAAGACTTCTCTTGGGCTAAAGTCTAAGTTTATGCCAAGAAAAGAATTAGGAGTACTCCACCCTTTGAGAAAGAATTTTTGGAGTTTTGTGCTATTGTTTGTTGCACTGAATACCTAGATTAGGAGTATCCGCCCTAAGTCTTTTTCTTTTTATTCTGCCTAACTTTTTCTTTTATCCAATAGCACTTGTTACCTTCTAACATGCTGCATAGTTATCGTTTTTTGTCTCTATGTGCTAGAATGCAAACTCTAATAGGGCAGTGATTTTTATTTCTTACCCAATGCATCCCAAGAGTCTGGGAAATTCCTTGCAGAGTGCAGGTTCTCGATAACTATTCACTGACTGATTGAAAGAGTGAATGCTTTGTGATTTGGATTAGATGATATATATATTGTATGATATATCGACTGTCCAAAGTGTATCATAAGTCTTACACAATTCCGTATCATAAAACCGGCTTATTGCTTATTGAGATTTTCTCAAATTAGAAGACTGGGTAAAGCAATATCAGAAGGATAAAAATGAAATGTATATATTTGATGTCAAAGTCCCAATTGTTCATGTGTTAATAGAATCAGAATATTGGGTTCAAGTAAGAGTAAATTTAACTTAGATAACTAAATAAATTTTACTGTAAATAGAATTAGTTTTCCACTGCTGCTGATAGTAAAAATAATCCTATGAAATAGTTAATCATTTGGTAGCTTATTATTAATTAACTAATTAATTAATTATGAATTATTTGGTAGTTTAAAGAAAAGTTTAAGTTGTTCATTAAAATGTTGTACCTTGGAATTTCTATTTTCATAGTATATTTGGATTATTAAATTTTAGAGTTACTACTTAGCCTGGGATGTTTGTAACTTGAAATTTCTCAGAAGTTAGCTGTCTAAATTATAGATCACATATTACTCTTTAAAGACACTACCAGCCTGAATAGGCTTGATCATCTTTGAACTAAGATTCTACATAAAATGTAGTGGATTGGTTTTATGGGCTTTTTTGTTTTGTTTGTCCCTTTGGCCATTTTGTTTTCTATCTGTCTGTCTATCTATCTACCTATCTGCCTATCTATCCATTTATCCTTTTGATGCCTTTCATCATTTTCTTCCACAGTGCATCCTCCTGTCCCACTTCTGCAACTGCTAGTCTCTCTTCTCTGTATCTATGAGCTTGTTTTATGTTTTTTTTAAGTTTCACATTATAAGAAAAATCATATGGTATTTGTCTTGCCCTGTCTCAGTTATTTCACTTATCATAAGACTCTTGGAGTTCTATCTGTTATTACAAATGGCAAGACTTCCTTCTTTTTAAAGACTGAATAATATTCGATTTTCTACCTATACCATATCATTATCCATTCATGTACTAAGAGACACTAAGGTTGTTTTGCTATCTTGGCTATTGTGAATAATGTTGCAGTGAAGTGTGGGGAGTGCATATATCTTTTTGGTTGTGTTTTCATTTTCTTTGGCTAAATACTCAGAAGTGGAATTGCTCGTTCATATAGTAGTTCTATTTTTAATTTTTTGAGGGACCTCCACAGTGTTTTCCATAGTGGCTGCACCAATTTACATTCCCATCAACAGTGCACCTGGGTGGCTCCGTTGGTTAAGCATCTGCCTTCAGCTAAGTTCATGATCCCAAAGTCCCAGGATGGAGCCCCACATCAGGTTCCCTGCTCAGCGGGGAGCCTGCTTCTTCCTCTCCCTCTGCCCCTCCCCACTGCTTGTGTACCTGTGTGCTCTCTCTCTGTGTCAAATAAATAAGTAAATAAAATCCTCAGTGCATGATTGTTCCCTCTTCCACATCCTCACCAGTACTTGCTATTTCTAGTCTTTTTTGATCGTTTTGATTTTTTCCCTTTTTTAAGGAAAATTATTTAAAAATAACTCTCCGTAGAAGAGTTAGTATGACCAAACAGAGAGTCAGCATGGGGATTGTCAAACTTAAATGTGCTCAAAAATCCACAGTGGTGATTATTTTAAATGCAGACTCCCAGGCACTGTTCCCCGAGAATCTTGCTCAATGAGTCCCTGAAATCTAAATTTATAACAAGCTTCTCAAATGATTCAGAGAACGTACTGAGAAATGCTGGTTTAGTAAAAAACATGAACTTGAGACCAAATATCATACATTTATATTGGTTTTGTCTAGTTTAGATTAAATGGATTTTAATTTTTTGGTGATATAACCCAAATTCTCAGTATATATGTATATACATATATAGAGAAAGACCTATTTCATTTGTTTAGTGGTAATTTAATTATTTTATATCATGACATAGTAGAAATGGTATGGCAGTCTGGCAGAGCTTGGTTCAAACCTCGGTTTTCTTGTTTAATTAACTAAGTAATTTTGGGAAAATTACTAAATCTCTCTGATCTTTACTATTTCTGTTTTATATGAATAATAGTGTCTAAATCCTTGTTGAAGATTAAAGGAATTAGCAGATGTAAAATAACTAATTCCATATGTAATGCAGTAAGATCCTGAAAACCCTCAATTGGGCAATGAGAATTATAATTTTTGAAGTGTTGAATACTCCTATTTGGCTTAAAAAGTACATTTGCTTTTATTTATAACAACTATTTTGTATTTTTTCAGCCTTACTGAGGTAAATCTGAGATTAAAATTGTAAGATATTTAAGGGGAATGCTGTGGTAATTTGATATGCATACATATTGTGAAAGGATCCCCTCCTCCCATCTAGTTAATTAACACATCCATCACCTCACATATTTGTCTTTCTTTGTGAGGAAAAAGGGGTGGAAACATTTAAGTTCTACTCTCTTAACAAATTTCAACTACATAATACAGTTTATAAACTCGTCATCATGTTTAATATTAGCTCCTGAGACTTTATTTATCTTATAGCTGAAAGTTGGTTAGAACCAACCTGTTCCTATTTCCACCACTTTACCACATGATCCAGCAATCCCACTCTCTGTAGATATCCAAAGGAAATGTTAATTGGATATGGAAGAGATATCTGCACCTCCATGTTCATTGCAGAATTATCCACAATAACCAAGGTACAATAACAGCCTGTGTCCATCAATGGATGAATGGATAACAAAGCTATGGGGTTGTGTGTGTGTGTGTGTGTGTGTCTGTGTCTGTGTGTCTGTGTGTGTGTACATAGGATATTATTCAGCTACAAAAAAAGAAAGCTCTGCAATTTGCGATTTGTGACATGGATGGAACTTGAGGGCATTCTGCTAAGTAAAATAAGCCAGACACAGAAAGATAGTACTGCATGGTATCATTTACATGTGAAATCTTAAAAAAAAAAATCAAACTCATAGAAACAGAATATTTTGTACTTCATGTGTTTCAGCTGGGGTGTTGTTTGTTATATGACCGTGCTGGTCTTTCACCTATTTGCTCTCAAATACATTACCTTCTCCCCTTACCTCTGCTTTGTATCACAGGAAGCTAATCCCTGTAAACTATTTCCCAGACTCCCTTGCCAACTGACTTCTGGATATTTTCAGAGTCTGAGAGGCACAGAGAGAAAGAAGATTGAAAGCTGAGAGGAGGAGAGAAAGGGAGGTTACCATTCCAGTAGGATCCCCTCTGGGTCCAGCTGCTGAGGATGCTGCCCTGGGCTCTGGTTAAAAAAAAAAAGCATCTCTTCCCAGTGTCCTCCAGCCCTAGGATTGATAGCAGCCTCCTAAAGTTGTGATTCTCAGGCAGCCTCACCATCTCCATGAGCCCTTTCCATTTTAATGAAATGTAGTATTTTTAGTACAAATAGTCTTGGTTTAGGGATTAAAAAGTGCATTTTTAAAAATTATATTTTTAATAAAAATTAAGGTTTCACCTTATACTACTTTGTCCTATGAAGGGGTTTTCAAACACAAATTACTCTCTTAAAGCAGAGAAAGTTCATACAAAGTAAGAATTTAGAAATTAGTTTCTTCCCTTCCTCCAAGAAAAAAGAACACTGGCATAAAATTACATCACATCCTAAAATCAAACTTTATTTTTCTATCACATGACATAATATATATTTTTGTTTTAATGTAGAAATGGAAAACTAGATAAAGAATTTTCTAACTTTGTATTGTATAATCTTTTAAGAATAGGGGGTCTAAAGAAGACAAAGTTAAGTAGATAGATCATAATATTGACTTAATTAGATTATATAGATTTTTTTCCAAATTTTGCTATCTCTACAATCTTGGTGAAAATTTTAAAATCTCTTGTTGGCTGCTGGACTTAGCATATGAATTATGTACTGAACTACAACCAAGGCTGTTATCTACTGGAATGCCTTACATTGTGGCATCCAACTATTCACAGTTTCATCCTCACTCTAGCCCAATCTTAACTGAGATTGCTACTACATAGGTTTGAAAAGTAACCCAACACATCAAGAAGTACAGAACTTCCCTTGGAATTCTCTTGCAAAAAGCAACTTAGATTGCAAACTAGATTCTACACCAAGATTTTTGGTAAATTTTCATAATTTTTAACTAATAATAAAAAAAAAAATCAAAGTTGATGGCCAGTAAGTTTGAACACATTCTTCACTCTTCTTCCCACCACGTTTTAGGTATATGGTGTCCTACTTTACATCCTTTTATTTTGTGAATCTCTTGACCAATTTTTATAGATATACTTAATTTTACTACTTTTGTGCTTCCTACTTTTCTTACTCCTACTTAAGGTCTTTCCTTTCATCTTGAAGAGTCCCCTTTAACATTTCTTGTAAGGCTGGTTTAGTGGTGATGAATCCCTTTAACTTGTGTTTGTCTGGGAAACTCTTTATCTCTCCTTCTGTCCAGAATGATAGCTTTGCTGGGCAGAGTAGTTTGCTTGCAAATTTTTTTCTTTTGGCACTTTGACTATATCATGTCACTCCCTCTGGCCTGCAAGCTACTACTGTAAAAATCAGCTGATGGTTCTATGGTGTTTCCCCTTGTATGTATCCATCTTCTTTTCTCTGACTGTTTTTAAAATTCTCTCTTTAAGACTACTTTTTGCCATTTTAATTACTATGTGTCTTGTTGTAGACCTCCTTCGGTTGATTCTGTTGGGGACTCTGTGCCTCCCGGATCTGGATTTCTGTTTCCTTCCCCAGATTTGGGAAGTTTTCAGTTATTGTTTCTCCAAATAAATTTTCTGTCCCATTTTCTCTCTTTCCTTCTTCTGGGATCCATATAATGTGAATGTGATTATACTTGATGGTGTTGCTGAATTCCCGAAGTCTATTTTCATTTCATATTTTTTTCTCTCACCTGTTCAGCTTGACTGCTTTCCATTACTCTGTTCTTGAGTTCACTAATTCATTTTTCTGCTTACTTTAGACTACCATTTGTTCCATCTAATGTATTTTTAATTTCATTATTGAGTTCTTCATCTCTGATTGGTCCTTTTTTATGCAATCTATCTCTTTGTGGAGGGCCTCACTGAGGTCCTACACTCTTTTCTCAAGTCCATTGTGTATCTTTATGACCATTACTTTAAATTTTCTATCAGGCATATTACTTGCCTCCATTTCACTTAGGGCTCTTGTGATTTTTGTCTTCCTCTTTCATTTAGGACATATTCCTTGGTCTTCTCATTTTGTCTGTCTCTCTCTATCTGTTTCTATGTCTTAGGAAAGCCAGCTATATCTTCTGCTCTTGAAATTAGTGACCTTATGAAGAAGAGGTCCTATAGTATCCTGTAGTGAGTTGTTCCCTGTTCATCAGCACCTCAGGGTTGTCTCCAGTGTGTGTTGTTTGCACTTGGCTACTGTGGCAGAGCCAATTTGTCTTTAGTCCAGTTAGCTCCAATGGCTCTCTTTGCCTTCTGTGGGCAGGGTTTGGTCCCTGTGTTGTTATTGGGGCAGTCTGAGGCTATCTTGGGATTTGAGTTGAGTCAGATGCAGCAGTGCTGAACTGTTAGCTGGTAGCTTTCCCTGTTTTGTACCCTGAGCTTTCATTGGTTGGTGGGGCCTGCAGTCAGACCAGCTGTCTTCTCCCCAGCCCACCACTGGGGCTGCAATCTAACTGATGAGTGGTTATCTTTCCCTCTCCCCTGGACAGGCATCATTTTGGAGTGGTGCTGGCTCCTCTGGGGGCTACTTGCATGCTGCCAGGCCTGTGACACTGCTTTGATGGACTCCAACCAGAGTGTATTGAGGAGAGGGAATTTATAGAATGTGGGAACCTGCCATGTTAACAAGGTCTGTACTTGTCCATTCATCTTTCCAACCACATTCTGTGAAACTAGAATTCAGTTATAAAAACTCTGGAAAGAGCACCAATACATGAAGATTAAATAACAGGCTACTAAACAATGAATGGATCAACCAAGGAAGCAAAGGGGAAAGAGGAAAACACATAGAGAGAGATGAAAGTGAAAACACAATGGTCCAAGATCTTTGGGATGAAGCAAAAGCTGTTCTTTCTCCTAGTGATTTTCTAAATGGGTCTGGAAACTCATCCGCTGCCTCTTATTGGCAGAAACTCCTTCCCTTGTTAACATTTGTAAACCAACTTCTTTGTAAAATTATCATGGAGAGGAGGTGGATGGGGGGATGGGATAATTGAGTGACGGGCATTAAGAAAGGTACATGACGGGATGAATGCTGGGTGTTATTCTCAACTGATAAATTATTGAATGCTACCTCTGAAACTAATGATGTACTCCAAGTTGCCAAATTGAATTTAAATTTTTAAAAAGGTAAATAAAATTATCAAGCTATCCTTTGCTGGCATTAAATTCTCCTGCTTTAGATCCTTCACCATCATTTTGCTTAAAAAAGTTGTCATATAATGACTTCATTTTTTCTCCAATCATATGAGAGTCTATATGTGTGCCTTTCTTATACTAATCCTGCACCCACATAAGAGCTGAATTTTCAAGACAAAATAAAAAGATATTTCACAAAAAAAGTGTATGGTTTTCATGCCTACTAGTGTAGATGCAGTGAAGGCTTCACAAATTTCCTTTTCTGTTTTTACAATGGTCTTTTACGCTGGGTCCACTTATCTTGAAATGACAGGTATTCACAGCAGCAGACTTCAACCTACAGCACATATCAAGCAACCTAACTGTGTCTTCTGATGCCATGACTTTCTTCCTCTTCTTGGAAGCACTTCCAGCATCACTAGTAGCACTTCACATGGTTCCCATGGTGTTATTCAAGGCTTATGGTATTGAACTAAACATTGTTCAAAATACATAAGAACTGTAAGAGATCACTTTTTACTGTGAAATGCAATTTTCTGAAGTGATGAACTGTTCAGAGATAATTAACATCACGTGTATTTTAAGAAGGTACATACAATGCTTGAGCTCACCACTATAGCAAAGAGAGGTGGCTATCGAATTATTGTAGTAGTTTGGAATGCACTAGAGTTAATTTTATGAAATTACAATTTAATTTTGCATCTTTACATTTGTTTATATTTCTCTTGACTGTGAAAGTCACCATGTACAGTCTGTAAGTATTTCTGTGCATGAGTTTTGGTAAATTTTAACCTTTATAATAGATTTTTGTGCATATTATGGTAGTAAATGATAAAATAGGTTAGTATATACATATGTTTTGTGGATTTATGAACTACATTTTCCTAATTTTTTGATATTTCTAGGCTATGCAATTTCTGCAAGTTTTTTTCAAATTGTTGCAAGTCTTCAGAAGATGTTCCAATATATTTATTGAAAAAACCTACATGTAAGTGAACCCACATAATTCATACCCATGTTGTTCACGTGTATATGGTTTCTGAGTATTGTAAATGTCCTTAAGGAAATACTTCAGCATTTCCCAAATTATCCACTACTGTCCTGGTATCACCGGTATTCACTGAAGACTGTAATGAGAAAGAATTAGATTTTCCCTAAGCTCAGGCTTACTATTTGCCTTTCCTACCTCATTGTTAGTATAACTGTGATTTCCCTGTGACATATAAGGTTTAGCATCTTTAGATATGCTTATTGGTCATTTGGATCTGTTCTTCTATGAATTGTTTTATGTATCCTTCAATTTCATTTTTATCCTTTTCTTATCAATATATAAAAGTTCATACTATGTTATAGAAAAAAACTTTCACCTGTCGTGTAAATTACAAATACATTTCCTCAACAGTTTCCATATCCTCATCATACATAAGTTCTTAATTATTACTATATAGTCAAATATGTTTGATTTTAAATTTCAAGTTATTTTTCAACCTTTAAATTATGCATATATTTATAAGATAACTATTATCTTATTGTCTTATAAGATCTTTATTTTCTAATTTTTTGAGCATTTAAATTTTTAGTTGATTTAGTGTTTACTTTTGTACATTTAAGTCCAATTTTACTTTCTTTTGGATAGATAGACAATTATGCCACCATTATTCACTAAGTATATATCACTATCCCTGCAGCGTAAAACATATGCCCCCTTGAATGACGTTGCTCTTAATAGAAAGCAAATAGTCCATCTGATATTAAGTAGCTATGCTTAACTCTAAAACAGGCTGAAGTTTTGGTGGAAGGAGTCAGTTATTGATATTCACTGTGGACCTGGTTTTCTTGGCCAGCAGAAGGTGGTATTCAAGTGACTCTGGTGAGTAACATAAGGTGAAACTTCAATCTCCTCTTAATTTATCAGTTTAATTCATTGATTTATACAAGTACTCCTAGAGAAAGACTTTAATTCTGACCTCCCAAAGAGGTCAAGCACTTAAACAATATATGTTTTGAAACAACAGTGAGACATCACTACCCACCTATTAGAGTGTTGAAAATCCAAAACACTGACAACACCAAAGGGTGGTAAGGATGTAGAGCAACCGTGATTCTCATCTAATGCTTGTAGAAATGCAAAAGGATACAGCCACTTTGGAAGACATTTTGGCAGATTCTTATAAAACTAAGTGTTCAGGCGCCTGGGTGTCTCAGTGGGTTAAAGCCTCTGCCTTCTGCTCAGGTCATGGTCCCAGGGTCCCAGGATCAAGCCCTGCATAGGGCTGTCTGCTCAGCAGGGAGCCTGCTTCCTCCTCTCTCTTTCTCTGCCTGCCTCTCCGCCTACTTGAGATCTCTGTCAAATAAATAAATAAAATATTTAAAAATAAAAACCCTAAATGTTCTCTTACCATATGATCCAGCAAGCACTCTCCTTGGTATTTAACCAGATGAGTTGAAAATATTTATCTCTAAAAAGCTTGCACTTGGATGTTTATAGCAGCTTTATTCATAATTGCCAAAAATTGGAAGCAACCAAGATATCCTTTGGTAGGTGAACAGATAAATAAACTATTGTATATCCATACAAGGGAATAAATTTATCCATACAATGTTACCTTAGTGCCATAAGCTAAAGAGAAATGAAAACTCATAAAAGGAGGTGAACCATGAGAGACTATGGACTCTGAAAAACAACCTGAGGGTTTTGAAGGGGTGGGGGTTGGGAGGTTGGGGGAGCCAGGTGGTGGGTATTAAGGAGGGCACGTATTGCATGGAGCACTGGGTGTGGTGCAAAAACAATGAATACTGTTATGCTGAAAAGAAATTTAAAAAAAAAATAGTTGGAGGAAACTTAAATGTGTCTTAATAAGTGAAAAAAGCCAGTCTGAAAAGGCGACATACTGTGTGATTATAGCTATATGGTATTCTGGAAAGGCAAAACTAGAGACAGTAAAAAGATCAGGGGTTGCCAAGGGGTAGGGAGGGAAGTGGGATAAACAGGTAGAGCACAGAGGATTTTTAGGGCAGTGAAACTACTTTGCATGACACTGTAATGATGAATGCATATTAAACCCACAGAATGTACAATACCAAGAGTGAACCCTGATATAAACTATGGAGTTTGGGGGTGCCTGGGTGGCTCAGTGGGTTAAAGCCTCTGCCTTCGGCTCAGGTCATGATCCCAGGGTCTTGGGATTGAGCCCCGCATCAGGCTCTCTGCTCAGCGGGGAGCCTGCTTCCTCCCCTCTCTCTCTCCCTGCCCTCTCTGCCTATTTGTGATCTCTGTCTGTCAAATAAATAAATAAAATCTTAAAAAGAGAAAAAAAAGAACTATGGAGTTTGGGTGATAGTGATGTGTCAATATAGATTCATCAATTGTAACAAATATACCTGTGTGAGAACAAGGGGTATAATGGGAATACCCTGTACTTTCTACTCAATTTTGCTGTCAACCTAAAACTGCTCTAAAAAATGAGGTCTACTGAAGAAAAAAAAAAAAAGTAAATATTTGATTACCAGGGAGGCCAAATCAAAGTGAAGGAAAGATTTGAAGCTCTTCCTTTGTTTTGTTTTGTTTTGTTTATTAACATATAATGTATTATTTGCCCCCAGGGGTACAGGTCTGTGAATCATCTGTCTTACACAATTCACAGCACTCACCATAGCACATACCCTCCCCAATGTCATAACCCAGCCATCCTATCCTTCCCCTTCACCCCGAAGGAACCCTCAGTTTGTTTTCTGAGATTAAGAGTCTCTTATGGTTTGTCTCCTTCTCTGGTTTCATCTTGTTTCATTTTTTTTCCCTCCCTACCCCCTACGAAGCTCTTCTTTTGTTTTATAAGAACACATAGACCAAATTTACATTGCGTACAAAGAGAAGGAAATCAAACTTGATAAAAACCTACTTAAATAAGAACTCTTTGTACTAATTTGCAACCTCTCTAAAAGTCTAGATTATTTCAAAATAAAAAAAATTAAAGATATAAATGCCTTAGGAAATATAGTTAATGGTATTTTCATAACATTGTATGGTAACAGATTGTAGCTACACTTGTGATGAGTATAGCATAATGTATAGACTTGTCAAATCACTGTATTGTACACTTGACACTAAGGTAACACTGTGTGTAAACTATACTTCGGTTAAAAAATATATATTTTAAGCAATGTGTGTCCAAAATGGCATAAAAATTATTCCCATTTCACAAATACAGAAATGCAGGCCCACGATGGTTAAGTAACATGTCTAAGGCCTACTTGAAAATGCCTTGGCCAGAATTCCAGGTATTACGTTTGCTGCCAAAGCTTCTGTTCCTTCCCCGAGGCCATATTGTCTCCTCAGAGCACCATTATAGACATGGGACTGCGGTGAGAGCCTAGGAAAGCAACACTGGCATTTCTATTTTCATGTTTATCTTTTCCATTCAGATAGCTGATCAATAGAAATGAAAAAGTTCTTGAAGTATTCCTAGAATTTTATCCTCCATTGAGCAGGTATCATTCAAACACGGTCAATGAATCTTGAATCCCAGAACATACAGTATCATGGACATTTCAAATGAGTAAAAAATTAAATTGTTCTCTAAAGATAAAGCAGACTTATGTTTCATTTCACAAACATTGAATCCAAAGATTTATATGTGAAAGATACAAAATTAATATGAAAATCTCCCATTTATTTTATCTATAAAGCAAAAGCAGCTACTTTCACTTTTGACACTTTCTATCTACTTAGGCAGAATTAGCTTGTACATTAATTACAGTCTTTTCATTAAATGTGCTCAGTTTGAAGAGTTTCTTTCCTGGCAACTGTTAAGTATGAATGTTCCTCTGATAGTGTCTTAAATGGTACTTTTGACTTGTTCCAGTAACTTTTTCTTTTATTATACCAAATATAGCCTCTAGATCTACAAAACTTTAATTTACTCATTAATAATTCCAATATTATTCAATGAATATCTACTGAGTACCAAGCATGCTTTTCATATTTCTGAAAATAGCCATCAGGCTACTTCCCATATCTGATAGTTTGCGTGATGTCAAGACCCTCTTAATTTTTAGATGGTTGATAATAAAGTGGATACGAATACAGCAAGAGAGACTTCCCCCAAATTTGTGAATGTTAAAAGGATTAACAGTGAGTATTTCAATAAATTTTTATTTCAAATGTAGCAACTTCATAATAAAGAGTCAATTTTCTAAGGACACATTGGGTTACTTGGAGAATGCTACAGGGACTGGAGAGACTATGCATTCTTATGTGAAAGAAGATCTCTGGGGAGATTCTGGAGCCTGTTTCCATTTTGGCATATAAAAGCCAACATTGGGTAAAGTGCCTTACGCAATGTGGTTGTTCAGTAAATCAGGGTCAGAATCACATAGATGAAAGGAACCTTCGAGATCAAGGTAACTAATTATGGTGGACATTATTCGCTTCTGAAAATGCACAGAGAGTACATATTAGAAAAGTAAATTTTCACACATTTATTACCATCAGAGAAAATCTGCTTTCCGGGACTCAAAACAGAAGTTTTTAGGATACTCCTACAATTTAAGAAATAGTGCCCCATCATTTCACTGTCCATTAACTGGAAACTATTTTGCCCAAATCTGACATCACTTTCTACAACTTTAGATGGGTATATTCAAATAAGTTTATCTCAAAAGACTTGAATTTTTAATCCATATTAGGAATCTCCATCTCCTGAAATCACAGCAGTTAAAATTATTTCACTCATCAGTGATACTTGAATTTAATGTTCTTCCCCCCAAACCTTACCTTGTACCAGATAAAGCTGACTTACTGTTCTAACTCAACCATAAAACAGGATCAGATATTGAGGCTTAGAGTTCTGTTGGCTTGTGTGAGTCATGCATGTTTTCAGGTAAACGGAAAATCAAGAGCCTCTATGAAGAGCGGCAAAAGGGAAAAGACAGTTCTTCTGAAAAGCCCTGACCCAAAGACTCTATGTGAAATGCCACAAAACTTATTTGATATATTTTATTTATTATTTTAGTAACACAAAGGCTGTTAATTTCATGTCATAGTTTCTACTGTCGTGTTGGAAAACTGCCTACTAAAGAGAGAGAAAATTTGCCAGCCAGGAATTTAGAGTAGACTCAGTTATAGAATTTTCTAAGGATACACCATTGCTCCTACCCATAATTCTGATGGTATTCAACTGCCCTCTAGAAGACAAATACTTATTTGAGAGGTTTTAAACAGGAGATGCCCAAAGTAAATCCAAGTAATTACACTTTAAACTGCTGATTTAAAAAAAATATATATGTTTAAGTATGTTCTGGACATCAGCCTTTAATCAAAAGGTGATCTGAGTATTTTAGTTAATAGCATCTCCCCTGAGCTAGACAATGTTCTAAGAGTTTTCATATGGATTCATTTATACCTCACAACAACCCAGCTTGGTAAATACTGCCGTCATGAGCCCCAGTTTACAAGTGAGGAAACTGAGGACTTCAATAATCTGCCCAAGCCCATGTGGCTAAGAAATGACAGAGGAGAATTCGAACCTAAGCAATCTGGCTTCAGAGTCCAGAGCCCAAGGACTCACCAGTTCTCTTAGGCCGACTCTCTCCCACACTTTGCATGTTATAGATGCACCCAAATGTTTCTCATAGATCACTTGTGTGCTCCCTCCATGTCAGGTGCTGGGCTAAGCTCTTTATGTGATTGATGCCATTTCATTTCTTTCAAACCTAGGATATAAGTACTACACTTAACAGAGGAGACAAGAAGTTCAGAGAGACACGGTCCTTTGTTCATTGTCACCTTGCCTGTGGCTGGCAGAGAGGAAACCTGACCCAGGTCTGACTGGGCCCAAAGCCCACCTTGTCACAATTTTACTAAGGAGTTCTACAACTAATCATTAAGAAAGGGGACAACAGCAGGGGAGGGGGGAGGGCGAGGGTGGTAGGGTTATGGACATTGGGGAGGGTATGTGATATGGTGAGTGCTGTGAAGTATGTAAACCTGGCAATTCATAGACCAGGGACAGAAAAAAATGCCTGGACTTTTTAGGCTGATTGTGTTTTTACAATAGTAAAAGACCAGGGACAGGAAAAAATGCCTGGACTTTTTAGGCTGATTGTGTTTTTACAATAGTCTCACTCTAAATGACAGTGAAATAATTTGAGAGCAGGACAGACCTTGACACAATCTAAGTCAGCCTCCTTCTTTTATTGATGAGGATCTGAATCCCAGAGAGGCTCGAGAACTCTCTCAAACTCATGGAAATACAAAGCCAGAACCACCCAAGCTCCAGCTTTATTCTAGAATCCCATGGCACTTTTGGGCATGGTGCATCTCAATTCATACAGCAATTTCTATTATAAGTGGATACAACTGTATCTATTTCTAAGATACTTTTGTTATCCGTGTGGAACTCAGACTCCCTCCTTTGCTGAAATGATCTATTTTGGCTGTATTATAGGGGCTTAAAGGTCACTTTATTCATGCTTGCTGAAACATTTTCAATGACTAGATAAAAACACTTATGTTTACACCGTTTCCTGCTTTGAATGTATCCTCCTGGATTTAAAAAAAAAAAATTCATTCGCAGTCCTATTCATCTTTTAAGATAGTGTTTTATTGAAGGGAAAAAAAGATATGCTTCTTAAACAAAGCCAATAAATCCTCCAAGCTTTTAGTTGGGATTTTTAATTCAACAAAAGGACGAAAAGAGATTTAACATGAGAAAAATCACCGTTTTTCCTATTCATTGTGTGACCCACCGTTCATTTCTGTGCCAGCTCCCTGCCTCCCTCCCTCTCAACTCCACTTCCTCTGTATAGCCTTTGTGATTCTGAGGTTGTTGCCTCCCTGTTCCCAGTCATTTCTGGGCCAACAGCCATGTTCTTCTACACCTTGACCCAGTGTTCTTGCCTGGGTGGGGAGAGTTGATGCGGGAAGCAGCCTGACCCTTTGCTCAGCCTGAATATTTTCTCTAATCCTGATTTCTCTAGTTATCAGTAAACAAAGGTAGGAAACAACGATGACAAATATAAGGCAGCTGTAACAAAGAGACTGATTTTTCCCAGGACAACTACCTGATCCCTTACCTGATTTTCTTTCTTAAGATTTAAGAATATAGACCAGAGTTTCCTTCATGGCAGTTTGGCTTATTATGACTGGAACAACAGAGTTTATGTTTATAGATTGGGGGAATCATAGTTTGAGCTTAGGTAGCATTTCCCAATTGGATTCCCAGATTTCAGAGTGACAGAGAGTCATTATATGTGGTTCAGATTCTAGATGGAAGGAGTGAGGATGGGAAAAAGGGTGGGTGGGAAACAGGAGGAATTTCTTAGGCAAAGGACTCTGTTATTAAGGCCTCCAGAAGTCTCGTGGAGAGGTGGTGATAGATGGAAAAGAGAGCAAATGAAGGAGTTAGTTGCTCAAGGAGGAGATGGGGTGGGAATAGAGGGCATCTTGTCTCAGCTTGAGACTAAGGAACATCCTACGTGCTTCTGTGTCTGGGATGTATTTGGTACGTTCACTGGTCCGCTCAGTCTCTTGTCCTGGGCCAGTCTCCATGAGTCTCTAGCCTCTTAGAGACCAGGGCAGGAGGGGATTTAGAGGGCAAGAGGGGTTTTGTTCCTTTGGTATTTTATAGATGAATTTGGATTTGGAGGACTCTATTTTTCTTCAGTATGTGTTTGACTGCCTTAAGTGGGATGGGTGGGGCCATCAATCAGACGGCATTTGTCAGAGTCACAAATTGCCAGCACAGTGCCTCACAAGCGGGGCCTCGTGCTCCCTCTGCAGAGCTGTCCCCATTTGGGAAATGTGACCTGAAGTAACCTTGCAAGATAAAGTTCTCACATCTAATAGATATTCGATCCTTTTGTTTTCTTTTTATAACTTCAGGGATTTTTTTTTCTCCTTCACATGTTCTTGCCTATTACTAAGGAACTGAGACTGTTGAAATGTCATTGTCAGCATTTTCAGGCTATGATTTTCCTGTCTGATTAACAAAGGCCTCTTGTACTTTCTCTCCCTGTTTTCAGAAGGGTGAGTGCGCTTGATTTATTCTTGATGTGCACATGTAGCTTCCAATCTCAACCTCCCACTGCTGACTTTCTGAACTTGACCTTGGGATGGTCTGGAAATTGAATTTGTCTATTTAGATAAGCTAGGGATACCTGCCCTTTTGTTGTGTCTTTCTTTTCAAGAACGATCATATACAAGCTAGATCATTTCTCCTGAACCTCTGATTTTTATTTTAAAAGCGCCTTTCCTTCACCTTTCAGAATTGGCACACAATATTCACCAGATGGTCTTCTTGCTCTAGCACAGAGCTAAAGCACTGGCAAAGAATAGCCAACAACTGGGAATTTTGACTAAAATTAACATCTGGAAAACTTCAGAATAATATCCTCCTTCCTTAAGTACATGCCTAAGTCAATGAGCTGACAATTTTACAGATATCTCATTTCATCTTCATAATACCATGAGGTAGGTTGCCCATTTTATAGATGAAAAACTAAGGCTCACAAAGTGTCTTTTGCTCACAGGGGTCACACAGGTAATATGTGGGGGAACAAGTTTCAAATATAAAACTCTTTGATTCCAAAGCTTTTCACTGCAGAACACATGAGTGTGCCTTAAGCAGAATCTAGTTAAATAACATATTAAGATAAAACTGTAGGGTGTTGGGTGCCTGGGTGGCTCCGTGTGTTGAAGCCTCTGCCTTTAGCTCAGGTCATGATCCCAGGGTCCTGGGAACGAGCCCCACATCAGGCTCTCTGCTCAGCAGGGAGTCTGCTTCCTCCTCTCTCTCTCTGCCTGCCTCTCTGCCTACTTGTGATCTTTGTCTGTCAAATAAATAAATAAAATCTTAAAAAAAAAAGTGGGGTGTTTTGCTTTCCTTTTTATTTTTTAATTGAAATTCAATTAATTAACATATAATATATTACTGGTTTCAGAGGCAAAAGTCAGTGATTCATCAGTCTTATATAATACCCATTATATATGCTCATTACATCACCTGCCCTCCTTAACGCCCATAGCCCAGTTACCCCATCCCCCTACCCTTCCCCCTTCCAGCAACTCTAAGTTTGTTTCCTATGATTAAGAGTCTCTTATTGTTTGTCTCCCTCTCTGGTTTCATCTTGTATCATCTTCTATCATTTTTTCCTCTCTTTCCTCTCTTCCCCTATGATCCTCTGCCTTGTTTCTTAAATTCCACATATCAGTGAGATCATTCAATAATTGTCGTTCTCTGATTGACTTATTTCACTTAGTATAATACCCTCTAGTTCCATCCATGTCATTACAGATGGCAAGATTTCATTTTTTGATAGCTGAGTAGTATTCCGTTACACACACACACACACACACACACACACATCTTCTTTATCCATTCATCTGTTGATAGACATCTAGGTTCTTTCCATAGTTTGGCTATTGTGGACATTGTTGCTATGAACACTGGGGTGCATGTGCCCCTTTGCATCACTACATTTGTATCTTTGGGGTAAAGACCCAGTAGTGTGATTGCTGGGTCATAGGGTAGCTCTATTTTCAAACTTTTGAAGAACATCTGTACTGTTTTCCAGAGTGGCTGCACCAGCTTTCATTCCCACTAACAGTGTTAGCGAGTTCCCCTTTCTCGGCATCATCACCAACATCTAAACAGTGTTTTTGATAGTAAAATGAGTCCTTTCCTTGCACAATGCCCTCTTTCAGAGGAGAGAAATTAAAATATGAGTCAGTGAAATTTCACAATTTGTTGAATAAGATGATCAAATTAAAGAACTACATAAAATAGTTACTCATTCTCCTCTTGGTATTCTGAAGCTATCCCCGAGTGGCTTCAAGAGCCATGGGCACTAAAGACTTTCCTTTTTAACCAAATACTTCGTTTTTCTAACCTTTTAGACTTAGCTAAAATAGCATATTTGCTATAGAAATTGTAGAAGCAGGGAGCCTACTTGGCCCAGTAGGAAGAGCCTGCAACTCTTGATCATGAGTTCAAGCTCCACGTTAGGTACAGAGATTATGTAAATAAATAAAACTTAAAAAACAAAGAAAGAAAGAAATGAAAAGAAACTCCAGAAGCTGAAGTAAAGTCACCTGGTTCATTTAGGCACTCTGTTTTCTCTGCCAAACCTCTTAGCTTCTTATCCTACCTGCATGGCATGTCTGCAGAGTGCAAGTGTGCCCCTGACAGGAGAAGAAGAGAAAGGGCAAATAGGATTCAGCAGCTTCCACCATGAATGGGGCCCTGTGGGTTATATGTTGTTGACGGATGACATAAGTAAGTAAATATGGTTCATGAAACATGATTTTAGATTAGTATTTACACAGGATTTTTAGTAGGCAAGATTGATCATAGCAGGCAAGATTTCATATATGTTTTATTTATTTGGCATAAGGAGGCCATACTTGATTAATTTTTAAAAGTTCATTACCTTGCTATCCAATGTAATGCTTTCCTATTAAAGCTCTAGAGACCCTTCTTGAAGTTTTAATTAAACAGTTTGTTTAAAACCAGAGCTAATACTTTCAGCTGGGCACTGAATATTATTAACTGAAAACACCACCAAATATGTTGTTGTAAACCAGGCTGTTTGTTTTAGGGGGCTATGGACATTTATAAACCACTTGCTGATGAAAAGAAACACTGCTTATACGGGCAACATCGAAATATTCACAACAGAGCTTTCCACTCTTGCTATTTCCAATAAATGAAGGCCTCTGTTCATTCATGTTGTACTTGACGGTTGTGGGGGGAAAAAAAATCATTCCCATCCAAGCCTCCAGCACACAGGGACAAAATAATTGCTGGTTTCAAGAATAAGAGAGCCATTGGAAACCATCTGTTTGAGAGTCAACTTGTTATATCAGAGTTCCTACCAGACAAATTTCTAGATGAGACGAGGGCACCGGGAAGAGACAGGAAGGATGTATTTGGTATCACCATGTCATTCCAAAAAGTATTATTAGGCTTCAGAAGGTAAAAAAGCTGATTTTCTGCCCCATTTTTTTGTTACATATATTCTATTATAAAAAGGAAACAATTTTTCTGTTTCTAGGGTTATTTCTTTTGAATTCTTTTCAGTTATATTGTACTGAATTTCATTGTAAATGTGTCATGAGAAAAAGATCGGGCCTGAAGGCTTGAGGACAGAGTTCTAATCTTAGTTTCTTGTGAAATATCAAAGTCAACTATAATTGTGATTCCAATGTCATGAACATGACCATCATATACATTACCCTGGTAGCTTCTAGCTTTTTTCCTCTGTCAACATAGGTGAGCCACTAGGGATTCAGTTTTTTTAAGCCTGTAGATTTTTTAAATCAAAAGTTCTACCTTCAAAATTCAGGAAATGAGTCTGAGAAGTAAAGTTGATAAATAGTGATATTTTCCATCAGTGTTTCTGTGTTATCTTGCAACTTGCTCACTAGATATCTACACTATTACTCTTGTCCCATTTGACTGCACAAACTCGAGAAGATTCAAGTACAGATTACATCTTTTAGTAAGATTAATTTAGAAAACAAGAAAACCTTGGATTAACTCTTGGATTATATATATATATATTTAAAATTATATTATACATAATAGAGAATGAAAAATATTCTCTTCCTTGCCCCCAGCCAGCCAATTAACCACCTCTATAAATAGTTTACTCACTATGCTTTTAGAACTTTTTGCATAAATAAGAAAATACAAACACATACTCATAAATTTACCTTTTTATAAAAAGACAACATACAGTACACAGTGCTCTGAATGTTACCTTCAAGACCTTTTCTTTTCAACATTCAAGAGGCTTGAGTGTCCTTTTTTGAAGCTTCATATATTGTCTTATATGAGTTACCATAATTTATTTAACCAGTATTTGGGTGATGGACATTTAAGTGATTCCCAACCTTCAACTTTTACAAACATTCTGCGATGAAGAATCTTGTACATCTTTTTTAATGTGTGCAAATATATGTGAAATTTATAGTGCTTAGATGTAGAATCCCTGGGTCAAAGGGTTAGGTTTGCAATTTAGATGCAAAGCTGCAAGTTACCCTCCATCGGTGTGCACACTGTGTCGTCAAACTTTCAGATTTTTAAGTCTCTTTGTGTTTAGATTTATAACAAGCTAATAGATGGGCAATGATATCATTCTGGTTTAATCTGTGTTTCTCTTATTATGAGTGAGCAAAGTTGAGCATATTTTCATATGCTCAAAAGCTGCTTGCATTTATTTTCCTGTAAATATTATCTTTAAATCTTTGTTCCAGATTTTACTGGATTTTTTTGTCTTATCTATTTGTATGAGTTCTGTATATATTAAGGAAATTAATATTCTGTAATATCAATTATGAATGTTTTTCCTTCTTTCATTCCAACATTTAGCTTTTGATTCTTCCAGTGGTGTTTTGCCATTCATATTTATTTTTAGGCAGTTAATTTTCTGAATCCTTTATTTTATGGGTCAAAATAATGAATCATAGTTAGAAAGACCCTCTCTCCTCCAAGGTAACAAAATAACTTTTCCATATTTAGTTATAGGTTTTTAGCAAAATTATATACCAGATAGCATAAAAGACCAATTGGAAGTAGAACAATATGAAATAGAATTTGCACAATAAAAGCATTAGTGTAGTATATAGTATATACTATGTAAAGCATTGTCCATCAACCAAACTTACTACTCTTTTTCCCTAGCTGTCTTTCTCACAAGAAACCAGAAAAATTAACTAGAATAAAGGTAAGTAGCTATTAATTAAACAAAAATAAGAACAGTCAGGGCACCTGGGTGGCTCAGTCAGTTAAATGTCAGCCTTCAGCTCAGGTCATGATCCCAACGTTCTGGGATTCCCCCCTCCCCAGTCAGGACTCTCTACTCAGCAGGGAGGAGTTTGCTTCTCCCTCTCCCTCTGCCCCTCCACCCACTTGTGTGCACACACATGCACACACTCTCTCTCTCTTGCTTTCTCTCTCTCAAATAAATAAATAAAATCTTTTTAAAAAATAGGAAAGAGTTTCTGACTTGAAATGAATTAAGTATATACTTTACCTAGTTATTAAAACACAAGTGTCTGGTGTAATTGGATCGTCAGTGATCCATCTGGCCTTTAATTTTGTCTGTGACAGTAGTTCCAAAATATATTTATCAGAAATACAGTACCTCCATTTTATGACACTGTCATCAGAGACTGAAGGTTTTACAACATATTAAAACTCTATCATCCATGAATCTATATAAATCTTTCCAAAAATCTTTTTTATATTATAATTTATTTCTACTATTTATGTTTTGGTGGTAACAAGTTCTATTATACATATATATGTATACATTTGTATACATATTATATATATACACACATATATATTTATATACATATATATACATAATTTCTTTTATCTGTATTTAAACTTTCTTCACTATTAAGGAATTCCAAATTTCTATATTCTAGAATTTTTCAAAAAAGTAAAAATGGGGGCATCTGTGTGGTTCAGTTAGTTAAGTGTCCTACTCGATTTCAGCTCAGGTCATGGTCTCAAGGTTGTGAGATTGAGCCCCACACTGGACTCCATGCTGGGCAGAGAGTCTGCTTAAGATTCTCTTTTTCCCTCTCCCTTTGCCCCTTCCTATCCTTTTCCCTCTCTCTCCCTCTCTCTCTCTTCCTTTATATATATATATTACATATATATATATTTATATATATATGTTATGTTAAATATATATATATATATATATATATATATATATATATATGTAATATATATATATTAAAACAACCCTATCAAGAAAGTAAAAAGACAATCTAAAGAATGGGAGAAAATATTTTTCTTTTTTCTTAAAGATTTCATTTATTATTTGTCAGAGAGATAGAGAGAGCAAACACAAGCAGGGGAAGGGGCAGGCAGAGGGAGAAGCAGGCTCCCCACTGAGCAAGGAGCCAGATTCAAGACTCAATCCCAGGACCCCGGGATCATGACACTAGCCAAAGGCAGATGTTCAATAGACTGAGCCCCTCAGGCATCCCTGGGAGGAAATATTTCTAAATCATATGTCTAATAAGGTACTTGAAACACCTACAACTGAATATTGAAAAGACAAATAATCAAATCAGAACATAGGTTAAAAAAAAAAAAGAATTGGAATAGACATCTCTCCAAAAAAATATAAAATAGCCAATGAACACATGAAAAGAGGTTGAACATCATTAGCTACTGGGGAAATGCAAAATAAAACCGCAGTGAGATACCACTTCACATGCACCAGGATGGCTAAAATAAAGACAGAAAATAATGAGTCTTGGTGAGAATGTAAAGAAATTGGAACTCATACACCTTTGGTGAGAATTCAAAAAGGTACAGCCACTTTGAAATAGTTTAACAGTGTTAAACATAGGATTACTATATGACCCAGCAATTTCACTCTTAGGTGTATGTGCAAGACAATTTAAAGGTATGTCCACATAAACACCAAACCTGTACACATCATTCATAGTAACATTATTTATGATATCCAGAAAATAAAAGCTAACCAAATGTCCACCAACAGATAAACGGATACAGCGGAATATCATTCAGCCAATGCAACAAAGTTAAATAAATAAATAAATAATAGGAACCATTTGTTTAAAAAAAAAAAAGGGAATAAAGAAAGAAGCAAAGTACCAATTCATGCAGCAATATGAGTGAATCTTGAAAACATTATGCTAAGTGAACATTATGCCAGCTCAAAACCACACAATGTTATGATTTCATTTATAGGAAAGATCCATGATAGGCAAGTTTAGAGACAAAAGAGTAGTTAGTGGTTGCCAGGGGCTAGCAGGAAAAAGGAATGAGTATGTGGTTTTGAGGGTGATAATGTAAATGTTCTAAAATTAAAGTGGCGATAGTGGTACAACCCTGTGAATATATTTAACTAATATAAATATATAAATGCACGGAGTGGTGCATTTTTTAAAGTGTTACTGTATGGTATGCAAATCATCTCAGTAAGGTTTTTATATATATTATATGTATAATATATTAAATAAATTATATATTAATTATATATATATTTATATATAAACTAAAGCTATTCTCAATGTCAGTTTCTGAAATATTATTTATATATTATATTAATATAATGATATTAATATAATAATATATTAAGGGTCCTCCATGTGTTTTCTACTGTCAATCCAGTAACATATCCAAGGGGGGAAAAAAAGTTTCCTAAACTACACTAATGTGGAATTTCCCATGAAGCATAGTTCCCCCTAGGTTTGGCACCAGCAGCAGTGACAGCATGTGCTACAGGAATACTGAAGTTAAACAGGAGGCATGTGCTTGCTGACGCATGTTTGCACCCAGGGCCAAACCTAATGAGACTTCTCCTGACTCAAAATGCCCCAGGCTTCTTACCTCTAGTTAAAAGCTCAGGTTAATTTAGTGGCAATGATAACAATAGTAAAATGAAATAAGGAAAAAGAATATGAATTAAGGTGTTGAACTCCCAATTCAAAAAGAGACCTATGTTGCCTTTAGGGTTATTTCTGGTCTCTTTCTCCCTGAAAGAGAAAACGACTCACAGAGAATGTAAAGTTCTTCCCAAGTCCCACAGTAAATTAGCTGACAAAAGTGGATCTAGGACCCAAGTTTTTCAATCCCTAGTCCAATATTTTTTTTTACCTACCATCATTCTGTTTTTTCATATATAAGATGAGGATAAAAATAACTTTCCCATGGCATTCCTGGAAGAATTAAATGAGTAACACGTGAAAGGAGATAGCGCAGTGGCTGGCCCATTACTAGAGGTGTATAAATGTCTGTTGAATGTAAGCGAAATTAATCAATTTTGTCTTTCCTTCCTTTCCATTAGGTGTCAACTCAAACTTCCTCCTTCCCCAGTTTCAAATAAAGAAGAAATAAGAAAGTGTCTTTATGAGTGGGAAGAAACACCAGGTACTATCTATTCTTCCTTTCCGAACATATTAAATGATTTGTTTAAGTTCTCTTAGTGTCAAGTGTTTAAGGAAGATTTTTATCTGATTTCATCATCATTCAGTTTTTCCCCGCCCCCACCCCATTAAACTACCCTGTCTCTTAAGATTTCAGCATATGAAATGTACAAATTTTGCCGCTTGTTAGTCGAGGAAAGGATTTGTTGTAAATCAAAACTTTTAGACCTGCAATAATTGTGTTGTAATTCTGATCTGGAAAGAAACCAGTAGAATCTGGGATCGACCTTGGATATATTTGTTTCTGTCGAAGACACAGCTGAAAAAGCATTAACACCGAAACTTTGCTTCTCTGATACTTGAGCAAATGTAGTTGTGGTTCATCCACATTTTGTTTTTTCAGCCTAATTTGGGTCTCTTCCATTTTATAACCAGAAAGTTTACCTGATTAATGTGACCACTCAAGGGAAGGCAGAGAGGTACAGAGGGTCTTGGGAGTCATTGGAGCCTGAGTCGGAAATCCACCCCCCATCTCTTGTCCAATGTGCAACAACATTCAGCTACCTAAGCTGTTGGGGGATATTAATACCTCCCTCATACAGTGTTTGAGAGGATTAAGCAACATAATATAAAGAATCTAGCATAGGGTGGGCACATTGTAGGCAACCATCAGTTATTAACTTCCTTTTTTGCCTCTGCTGTTAAGTATGAGACCAATATAGCGTTGAACCCATGCATATTTGTTTGTCTCTCTCTCAGTGTTCTTAAGACTTCCTTTATATGTGATCATCCTATATCTCGTCTTACTGAGAGCCCCCCTCTCCAAGGGTAGGAACCATCACTCTCCCATTGACCCACAAGGTCTCTGAAGTTGAGGGTTGGGTTTTTGTTTTTGTTTTTGTTCTCGAAGACAGGCCCTATTAGATGGTAAATGTCTGACTGTTTCAATCTTGTCCTCCACAAAACTCTTTTTTGGTAGTAGTCAATGGGAGTGCTATGTTACAAAGGACTCAGAAGTCACTGGAAAGAGTCTGATGGTCTAGTTTCTGTGAGCATGGAGGCAGAGATGGCACTCCTGCCCCAAATCAGCCATCCTTGTTATAAGCCTGTGAGGAAAGAGAATTATTCCAAATTAATCTTTGAAGCCCTGACTCTGTACCCTAGCTAGTGTCATTCTTCACATAGAGTCGGTCTTCATTCTGTGTTTCTTGAGTGAATAAATAAATAATGTACAAAAGAAATAATCTGAGCCTGAAAGTGATGAACCAACAAGAAACAACTGGACGGAAGTGAAATATGCAGCCTTTAAAGCCGTAATCTGCTAAGTGGATCAGCAAAACTCAATGCAGGAAAGAGGAGGGACTACCTGTGAAGTTTTCTTGAGAATGTGCCAGAACCTGAAAAGCTCAGAAGATGGTGGTGTGGAAGGACCTTAGGCTCACCTCCTCCCACAGATACAACTAAAGGACACCCACGTCAGTGTAAATAAACCAGAAAAATGACCTAAAGACGGGCAGAACAGACTCTCCACAGCTAAACACAAAGAAGAGGCCCCTTTGACTCTGGGAAGGGCAGAGACATGGTCGAGCCAAACTGACCTGAGGGACTATCCATGGGAGGGATACCACAGACACAGAACGGGCAGAGGAGCAGACACCACACAGGCATCCAAGGCATGGAGGACCTGCACCGGGAAGGTGAATCCCCATCACATTCAGCTTTGAAAACCAGCGGAGCCTAACTTCAGAGTTCTTACAATCAGTGGGGCTTAACATCTGGAACTTTAAAATGTGCCAGATGGAGTACCCCCTCTCCTAGTAATACAGAAGCCCAGGGTTAGATGATATATTGTTTAATACCTCTATCTGCAACATTCATTCCTCCCACCATGATGCCGATCACTTTTATTTGTTGTGTCCAAGTTGAAATAGTGAACTCTTGGCACATATTTCTTTATAATAATTCTTCCAGGAGACCTCCGGCTACATATCCTGAGCCCTATGGTACTACTTTAGAGATGGGATAATGTGTGGAGATATAATTTTCACTGAAAATTAAAATTAATTTCCAGACATGTTCTACTAATGAGCTATTCAAGACAGCCAATTAAGGAGAAGATGTGAATATTTGTTATGGAAAAGATCTAGACATAAATAGGAAGAAAGGAAAGAGGTAAAAAAAAAATAGGGTGCCAGAAATGATTCTCTCCCTTTCCCCTGGATAAAACTTTGATGTTTCACAAAATGGATTTGTCTAAATATCTGGTGAATTGAGGATATGCGCCAGTGTAAAGGGTCTTTTTTATGTTGTCTTGGGGGTGGGTTATATGACTAGATAAGAATTCACTTAGAAAATATTTACACGAAGCTAATTCCTTCCCTTTACTTTGCTATAGCCAAGACACTGGTGTTCTATTTAAATGTGTGAGGACTTAATTTTCAGATAGAATTGTCTTTGGTATAAGTTTGGGAATGGAGCTTTTAGATTTGTATTGAACTTCTGGTTATACAAAAGTGCCATCTATAGGTTGATGGTAAATGGTATAAATGGTTGTGATTCTTGACTCTTTCAAGATAATATAGTTAAGGAATCTGTAGTCCAGGTAATGATGATAAAAACTTGGTTATGAACATTGGAGTCACTTATATAGGATCATGGGACGTTAGCAGCAAAGAGGGACAAGAGCCTGCATAGCCTTATACTTGCCCAGACTAGATTCAGACTCTCTCTGTACCAACTTCTACTGTGTGAATGTACTGGAACCATTTAGCTTGAGCTTCTCCGAACCTGTTTCTTTATATCTTTAATCATTATAAATGATAAAAATATTGATCTCCTATCTCAAGATGTTACATAACATAGAGATTTATGTAAAATGCTTAACACAGTGCCCAGCACCAGTTAGGCACCCCAAACAATGGTAGCTATTGTGATTTTATCATCATTATCATTCTCAATCTAATTAAAAAAATGTTAATAACTGTATAACATTGTTATTACAGTATTGTATTCTGAAGCAGTAATTAACACTTTTTATAAAGTTGTGTAATGGTTATATAAAAATGTGGTCATCACCTCCAAAATGGCCCCCAGTGCTCTCCAGCTCCTGGGAATATTCACACCGGGGGAATAGTCATCTCCTGATTGTACCAAGTTTGGTCTGTGGGCCCAATATAAAATGGCAAAAGTTATGGTATGTGTGGTAAGCAGGGTAATGGTTCCCCAGTTACATCCACATCCTAATCCCCAAATCTTAAACCTGTGAATGTGTTGAATCATTACCATATGCAGCAAAGGGACTTTGCAGAGGGGATTGATTTAAAGATCTTCAGATGGAGAGATTATGCTGGATTCCTTGAGTAGTCCCAGTGTCCGCCAAAGGATTCTTAAAAGGTGGAAGAGAGTCAGAGTCAGAGGGATTGAAAGATGCCATGCCTATGATTCTGAAGATAGAGAAAGGAACAGAAACCAAAGAATTCAGGTGGACTCTAGAAACTGGAAAAGGCAGGGAAATGGATTCTCCCCTAAAGCTTCCAAAGGGAACACAGGCCTATCTCCACCTTGACTTCAGCCTAGCAAAACCTATTTGGGGTTTTTGGTCCAAATATGTGCTAGTTAAGTCACTAAGTTCGTGGTAAGCAGCAACAGGAAACCAGTGTAGTGTGTCACTTCCAAGATAAGTGGAAGGGGCTTTTGGGGGTTCTTTCTGTCTTCCACATGAATCACTTTGGGGGAAGCCAGCTGCTGTGTTATCACAGTGCACCACACTCAGGCAGCCTATGGAGAGGCCCCCAAGGCAAGGAACTGCAGCTTACCAACAAACAAAGAAGCTTGGAAGCAGGTTTTTCAGCCTCAGTCAAACCTCAACTGTAGCCCCAGGCGATAGCTTGAAGGTAACCTCAGGAGAGACCTGAGAGCCAGAATAAGCCCTCAAAGATGCTTCTGGATTCCCCACCCACAGAAACTGTACATAATAAATGGGTTTGCTTTAAGCTGATAAGTGTGAAGGTAATTTGTGGCACAGCAATGCATAATTAATACAGTATCCTATGTAGTTTCCTCCCACACAGAATCAGGAGGCTCTACATGACCAATGGAAGACCGTAGAAAGTGGTACTGTGGCACTTCCAAAGACAGGTTCTAAAAATCAACACAAGTCCATTGAACCTATGAAGTGTTCCCTCCAGGTCAAGATAACTGCCACGTCCTGGGGACCCTCAGGCAGCCCTGTGGGAGAAGCAACTTGCTTTCCACCACGTGAGAGAGCCACCTTGTGTCTTCTGGCTTCAGTCAAGCCTTCAATGATCCCATCCCTCCCGCCTTGATGTTGTCCTGCTGAAGCCCCATGCATCGCCAGGCAGAGACTAGCCAAGCCGACGGTGCCTTCTCCGAATTCCTGAGCCACAGAAACCATGAGACGGTAAATATTGTTGTTTTTACCCACTTCATTTTGAGTGCTTTGTTACATAGCGATAGACAACTGTAGGAATATATTAAATATTTAGTAACTTCCAATTGCATTTTATGTTTTCATGTCCATAAGGAAAATGTATCAGTACCTTTTCAAATGTTGATTTAGACATGCAAACCACTAGTTTCATACTCTTCTTCCTCTGATTAGAATCTCCATCAATATTGTGTAACATAAACAGCAGAGAGAATTTGTAAGAACAGAGTAGTGTCGCAGCATATACACCTAACCCTAATGTGTAGCAGACTGAATTCTTGGCAGGAAAGTCACTTTTGTTTTGGACACGTAGAGGCTTTATTGTTTATAGTCACATTTTGTTAGGGCAGACATTTCCGTGTCTTGAACGAAGCTCAGTTTGCCCATCCATTCCTTATTTCACTTGACTGCGCACGGGACGGAGGGCAGGAAAGGAGAACATCGACATGAGCCAATGGAAAGCAATGCCATCACTTCCTGCATACCTCTGAGTCTCTTGGGAATGCAGTCCGTCCATTCAAACTCCAGATGTCATCTCCAGACAGCAGTCCCTCTACATGTTCTCCCCTCCCTTGTTTCCCCCAGAATGGGGTCTAGATCCAGAAAGAACTTCACATCATGTCCCGAAATGGTGGTTGGGCACCCCCCCCATCCCCCGTCTGATCTGTGCATTGGTTTCTCATCTTTACCGACTTTCTTTGGGCTGCAGCTTGTCTGATCTCATCTTGGCACACTGACTGTCCTTTACTGCATTAGCTACCAAGGCATGTGAGGCTGGGGTGACTCAAGGAAGCCATTCTCTTGTACAGTCAGTTCATGGTCTCCCCACTTTCCACATTGTCCCCAACTTGATCTTGCTTTTCACTCAGGCTACTGCTACTTACCCACTGAAACCTTGCCCAACTATCCCAACAGTGGCCCTCCTTCCTAAAAATAGGGACCCTCTGGCAGCCACAGTGGCTCTCAAGTCTCAGACCTTCCTCACACATCTCAATGAGTATGGAACTTCTTTAGCTTCTCTTCTACATCCTCTGGGACCAAAGGGCACTTGGGGCAATGGGGGATAATTTTCTCAGTGAGTCCTGTCTCTTCCAGCTAACGTGACAGAGGGCTAAAGAATTTTTAAGACCTTGCATTCTTGCTTGTATGAAGACTGCAGCAATCCCTCTGGCCAGGAGAGGTCCTAGCCATATTTCAGATGTTTTCCTTAGCAAATTAAGTCTTGGCAACCTAATCAGTATCAAGTTAACGTCTTAGGCAGAATTAATAACATGAGCAATTTGTAAATTCTTCCTGTATGTATTCAATATGGAGCAATGCTAGAAAAATGCTTTTAAATACCATCTTATTCATGCCTATATGTGTACCTAGAGTTTTGCTCTATTATAATAAAACATGCCTATTCATATTTTCAATAAATAGCATGCCATATGCAGCAGTGTATCGTATACCAGACCACACGGAATTTCTCATCAAGTTTGGTTGTGCTGACATGGCTGTTTCTACCCAAAGCCAGCTTTCAGGGTTGGGGGCCCAAGGGGTCCTAAAAAGATTTAGCAATTCAGTCTGTGAGAACAAAGAAAGAAAAAATGCAGAACGTATCTAAAAGTCCTATGCAGATCTCCATAGCCAAGCTCTCTCACTGAGTTGGGTTTGGGGACCAACCGGCTTTGAAATGTATCCCTCAGGGGTAAACTGAGTCAGAGAAAGCTGCCCTGAAAAACAACAGGTTCTGATCACCAGCACTGTCCCTCCTTATCATTTTCTCTTTCCTCTTTCTCTTCCTGCCTTCATTTGCCACTGCTCATTTCTTCTTAGCAGCCTAAAGTAGTCATTTGGAGTACAGCTTCTAGGCAGACATCTTCAATTCAAATGCCAACTCTGCCATTTACTAACCAGGAGAACTTGGTCATGCAACTTACACTTTCTTTGTCTCGGTTTTCTCATCTATAAAAATAGTGACAGTGCTAGTAATAGTAGCTACCTCCCTGGGTTGTTGTGGGGGGCTACATGAAATTAGATTTAATAAGTCTTTCGACTGCTGGGAAGCAATCATTATTAGCTGTTACTATATTCTCTCTACTTTGCCTTCCATTCTGTATCAGTCAACACAGACTGCCATAAGGAAACAGAATTGATTGCATGGCTTAACCAATGAAAATGTATTTCTTACAGTTCTGGAGGCTGGGAAATCCAAGGGGAGGATACTGGCAAAGTAGATGTCACACTGAGTGTCTTCTCTTGGCTTGGAGCCCTCTACCATCCTGCCATGTGCTCGTAAGACCTCTTCTTTGTGTTGAGAGAAAGAAAGAGAGATTGATCTCTAGTATTCCTTCTCATGAAGACATCGATCCTTTCAGGATATCACCTTTATGACCTTATTTTACCTTAATTGCTTCTTTAGAAGCTTCATGTCCCCCATACATTGGGAGTTAAGACTTCAACATATGAATGTAGTGGGGGTAGTACACACAGACATTCATCCATAGCAGTGTCTTGCCCATAGGCATACTCGGTTTCTTCTTTTACCCTTATTTGCTATATCTAACATCAAAACTAGATGTACTAAATGGCTAAATGGCTTACTGTCAGTAAGTGTCACAGGAGCCAAAATCTTTAATGCAATAGAATGCTAAGTCACAGGTACTTCACAGTTCTATCTATATTTTGTAAAAAATGCCATCTGACTTCGTCATGAGCTGGTGTCTTGTCAGTAACAAATAATAGTTTGTAATAGTTCCTATTTTATACACAATGCTGCATCAAACACAACTCCAAAAGCCAATGGCCGGAAACAATAAGCATGTTTCTCCTACAAGTGAAGTCAGGCGCAGGTCAGGGCCAGGCTGTGGGATTCTCGTGGCCTCACCTAATCTCTCTTGTTTGAAGGTAGACTGCCCATGGGTTGGGGTCATTTCTCTGGGATTTTATCCGACTGGGCCAACTCCTTTCTGCTCCCCAGGGCTCATCCTCCTTGTCTCCCACATCCCTCCAGCAGCTTCTTCCAAACACATTCCCTCATAAGGTACAGATGCAAGTGAGCCCAGTCCCCAGTAATGGAAACAAGTGGAGAAAGGAAGCATTTGAGGTGTCTTGAAGCATAGGCTCAGAAACAGAGCGCTGTCCCTCCTGCCACATGCTACTGGCCAAATCACATCACAAGCACAATTCAGAGTCAAGAGCTAGAGAAACAGACTCTGCCTCTTCATGGAGGAATGAGGACTTCTAGCCATTTTGCAACTACTCCAGCAAAGATCACACCATCAAAGAGGAGAAGATCACCTCCCCTCTCCTTCTTTTTCACTTAAAAATAAAAATCAGGAATTTAAATTAGAGAAAGTATGTGATTTAAAATGGTGTGTGTTGGTAGGAAAGGTTTTATGTAATTCATCAATTACCCTTTGAGCACATAGACCATATTTGTATAAATTAGAGCACAGTGCCTAAAGTAAGAAAAGAGTCTTTCTTCATAAGGATGGTTTGTTTTTTGTTGTTGCTGTCCTTGCTTTTTTAGGAAACGTTTAGAGAAAGCTCTGAAAATAGCTTAATTTCTTACTGTGTTTCTCAAACTGAGAGACTTTTCTAATGTGTGCTACATATTGCACAAAAAAGAGCATACTAATATAAACGAGAAGGGTAGGCTGAAAAGTATCGAAAGCCATTTTTTGAAAATGTATTACATTCTAATGATCTGACAGTTTACACTTAGCATTCTGATACAGCCAAGAATGAGGGAAGCTGATTTGGAAAAATAAGTTATAATGTACTGCCACCTTGTGTATCATGCCTGTAAGCACAATTATTTTCCATTAGTGTTTCTAGAATACTAATCAGGAAAAAAAAAAAAATGTTGCAATGAAGGGAGACATTTTGTCCTTGCAAAAAACAGGTTTCTTAATGTTTTTTGTGCCATGAGACCCTGGAAACCTATGGATATCTTTTCATAATAATGTTTTAAAATGTGAAAGAAATGGTAGATTACAGCTAGAAGTTAGTGGAAAATTGTTAATTTTTTTCATCTAAGTTCATGGACCACTTGAATTCTAGAATCTGAATTCTAGCCATGGGCTCTCTGGGACCCAGAGATCCAAAGTGATCATTCCTGACCCCAGTATAGTTTATATTTGAGCACTAAACAATGAAATACTAGACACCAGAATTTTCAAAAAATAAATCTTCATTCAGACCCTACAGATCCATGAAAATGTTTTTTTGAATAAGGTATTTTTGAAAAGCAAAACACTAATTTTAATAATACAAATATTACTTTTCTATACCATGTTGTAATGGACCTTTATATGATAAAGGATGTTTCCAATATTTTTATAATCATGAATTACCAAGTATAAGTCTACAAAACACATATGTACTTTTGTTTGATTTCTTAAAGAACTGACTAGTGTACCTGGATTCTAGTCTTAGTTCTTGTCTTTGGTTGATTGAGTTAGCTTGTGTATTTCTCTCCTTTATCTTCCTCGCTTTTTTTCCTCCTACTTTCCTCCCTTCCTTTCCTTGCTTCGCTTTCTTCCTTCTTTCTTCTATACCAACCATCCTCCTATTCTCCTCCCTCCTTGTTCATTTTATTCTCCCTTCAACATACACTTGATAGAGATGAAAATATGTTTATAACAGTGCTAAGTAGTATGGGCAGTGATCTTGGGGGTCTCACAGTCAATCATAATAAAGCACGGCCCATGTGCAGATTTACCATACACCCAAAGAAATTTAAATTCCTGTATACTTCACTTTCACAATTCCAAAGAGACTTAGCTCTTTGGCTTCACATGTTTATATGATTTTATAGAATTTGTGAAACAAGTAATGTAAATCACAACCAGTTAAGACCAATGTCTCTTTTAATTCCTACTTCCCATCATGTATTACTTTTAGAGTGCCTAGTCATTTCCAGATCCTGCTAAGTAGGCTTTGAGTAGAGGATATGTTTTATTTGGGTTTAATGAGGTATATTTATGAGACTGTTCTCATTTTCATGCATAGAAGAGTTTTTCAACCTCATGGCTACATGTCAATAAATACTAAATACTTTTATCTAGTCATTTTCACTTCCCTAGTTAATTTTTGCACACTTAAGAAAAAAAATCTATATTTAATTTGTGGTTTTAATCTCCAGGAAGGTAGTAACCAAATGTACGTGGTTGTGCAAGGTTACATTACATAAGTATTTCTTCACCAAGATAAAATTCTCTAAGAGATGTTTGTCTGGTTTTACCCACTTGGGGCACCGGACTCTTAAGCAGAATAGCTAGAATCCACTCCATGTAAGTATCTCTCTACATAAATACCTAAATCTGTCTTTGGTTGTTTTAACAGATGGCTCTACAAAGCCCACGGAAGATTATTGTATATGATTGAACCACTATTCTGCAATGAGACTGTGGTAGTTTTGCAGTGTGTCCACTTGGCCAGGCTGAACTACATTTCCCAGAATTCTCCTGGATGCTTCTGGTTAGCATGAGCCCCAAGAGAGATTCCCCTGTGAGATTCAGATGGTGAAAGTGAAGTGGCAGCCATTTTGTAGCTCACACACATTATCATTTAGCTGCTTTCTCTCCTCATTGGTGTGAAGCAGCAGCTAGGCCTGCACTGCACCTCTGGACCCTCCTTCAGCTCCTGACACAGGTATGGATTTAGCTACATGACAAACATCCCAACTTCTGTAGGACACCCATACTCTTAAGGTCACAGACAGAACTCACACAGATTTAAGTCTCCTTGTGGGCTCTTGCTTGTGCCGGTGGCTCGAGCTCCCTATCTTTTTCACTTAAGAAAGTCATGATTGTGCTTAACACAGCATAGTTAAAGGCTAGTCTCCGTTCTGATCATATCTGGACCCCTTGTCCCCACTCCAGGATTCCCTGGGTGCCCCATTCTTCCCGTCACACCACATCCACACCAGAAAGCCTTCAGAGACAGTGATCCTCGGTGTTCTCAGCCTGAGCCCTCCATTCTTTTATTCTCCTAGTCCAGCATTCTCTTGGGCCATTATCAGCTTTCTTTCAAGCTTTGGTGTTGGGAGAGGCATTTAAAAATCTCGAAGAGTCACCCTGAGGGTAGAGCTCCCCCACATCGCAGCCCTTGGACATTCTCTGAGTTATACCATCAATTATGGCCCAGTGGCAGAAGCTGGGGAGTGCTTGGGCTCTTCACTGTGGAATCCCTTCATGCCTATCATCCTATTGGTTATTACAGTTCTTGTTGTTAGCCTAACATTTCAAAAAAATAGACACACCAGGTCAAATTATGTTCATAAAAAACAATATATGCCTTTAGAATAGTATTCAATGCATAGATATTCCTGAGACACTGCCTCAGAGTTAGGGCCATGCCCAAACTTACTTAGACCATAAAAAAGAGTGAGCCTTTTATTTCATGTTCCTACTATACAATCCTTTAAAAAAACAGCTTCGTTAATGTAATAACTCAACTCTCACCTCCTCTTTGAGGTCTTCCTCAATTCCTTTAGACAGAGCTAATGTCTTCTTTGTTTAGTGCATAATATTATTATTTTAAAAAAGCCGCAATTTCTAGTGATTAGATGTTTGCCCAGCCCATCCACAAGACTACAATTGTCTCAAGATCAGAAATTAAAAAAAAAAACCTCAGAATCACATTTATTCAGCTTTGCCTGACTACTACCTGACATATTAATGAGTTTTATTAAACTTTTGCTGAATAAATTTTTAACTTCTTTTTTTATCTATTCTAAATGTGCCATGCTTAGGAAAATAACTCTGTCACTTTTTTTATTAAATTATTTTTAGTAACATATAATATATTATTTGCCCTAGGGGTACAGGTCTGTGAATCATCAGGCTTACACATTTCACCACAGCGCATACCCTCCCCAATGTCCATAACCCAATCACTCTCCCCTTTCTCCCCCACACCCCAGCAACCCTCAGTTTCTTTCCTGAGATTAAGAGTCTTTTTTGGTTTGTCTCCCTCCCCTCTGTTACTTTTGTATGTTACCAAATATCTGAATGAGTATTGAGAATTTGTCTAATAATCGGAATGTTTACTGACCCTCTGGATCAGTGCCACCCAGGAAAACTTTCAGCAAAATGGTGACTTTTATGAACTTGGTATGTGGTCAGCATAGCTCTGGATGTTTGCCGATATGCAGACACTACCACAGGGGTAATCGATATTATGACTTCAGGTCTTTCAAAAATGCCATAGACAAGCACTAACAGCCTCTTCCCACTGAAATTCAGCTTTTCGAGGCTGCACTGACTACAGAAATAGAGCAAAAATAATTTCACCAAGAATAGATATTGATAAGATAATCTTTTCCCAAAAAAATGGCCTTAGAGTTCAGAATTAGCATTGATTTTTGGCTGTTACTAAAAACCAGGAAAATATTTCCTATTCACTTATTGTACATTCTTTTCCATTTTTGAGATATCTTTAAAAATTCTTTAAAGAATTAATAAAATGGGGTAGAAGATATGCTTATTAGACCAATGTCTCCTATATCATAAGCTCATAGGAGTTCTTTCAGGAAAACTTATGACTACAAATGAGGAGACATTTTAGGACTATAAGGGAATTTTACTGTAAAGTGAACATACTACTGCTGAATAAATAATCTTATTTTTTAAAAAATTTTAAAATTATTATTTTATAAAAAATAATTTTATAAATTTATAAATTTTAATAATTTAATATAATTTAATAATTTATATTATAATAATCATATTAATAATTTAATTTAATTTAATAATAAATTTATAAATTTTATAAATTTTAATAAATTTTATAAATTTTATAAATAATCTTATTTAAAAAATTTTTTTTCTGCTTTTAAAAAAAAGTTTTCCTGAGATTATAGAACTGTTCTGCTAAAATAACTATGAACAGTTTACTAAAAACATTTATATATAACTTTCTATTAAATACAAATAATGAGTTCTGAAGTCAATGCCAGTTTTATTTTTTGGGTTACTGGAGAGGGGTATTTTTGCTCTTTCTCTCAAAAAGAGACAACAGAAAAAAAACAAGTCTCCATAGAAATTATTAATTCACTCAGAATGCTTGATGTCTTTTAAGGGTTTAATACATAAACAACAAAAAGCAACCCTTAACTGTAGAAAGAAGGAGGTTTCACCTGGTAAATCTTATAAGAACAGGATTGTAAAGTTGATGATATAACCAAGTTTTATTATATATCTATTATGTACTGGTATTTACCAAGGCATTCAGGAGACAAATGGCAAGTATAAGTTTTTAAGAGTTTAATTTAGGGGTGCCTGGGATGCTTAGTTGTTTGAGTATTGACTCCTGGTTTCTGCTTGGATCGTGATCTCAGGGTAATGAGATGGAGCCCTGTGGCAGGCTCTGGGCTCCACTCAGAGTCTGCTTGGAATTCTCCCTCTCCTTCTCTCTCTGCCTCTTCCACTGTTCAGGTTCACAGTCTCTCTCTCTAAATAAATAAACCCTTTAAAAAATAAATAAATAGACGAATTTAAATTTAGAGATACTAATTTAAACCAATGACCTCAAAAGAATTGGGCAACCAACTTGCCTCGCAGTGACTAAATTAAAAAATTCACACTTAACAAAACATTTAATCTGTAACTTAATTGTAGACTTTTCAGAATAAAATGAGATACTTTTTTTAAGATTTTTTTAAAAAATTTACTTCTGAGAGACAGCACAAGCAGGGGGAGTGGCAGGCAGAGAGAGAAAAAGGCTCCCCACTGAGCAGGGAGCCAGATGTGGGACTCTATCCCAGAACCCTGGGATCATGACCCTAGCCAAAGGCAGACACCCAACTGACTGAGCCCCCCAGGAGTCTCAAGATCCATTTTTCAAAAGCATCAAGCAATACTATGAATATAAAAACAAGTTAAGATTCAAGAGAGTTGAGGGATAAAAAATATAGAAAATGAAATGTGTTCTTTACATAGCATTCATGATTTGTGTTCTTGCACTCCATTTGTGGGAAGCCACTTCATGTACCTTTTAGAGAGCTTGGTTTCAATCTAGGTTCATCACTCGTTGATATTCTTGGATAGGTGCTGTCCTTCAACTTCTTCATCCATAAAATGCAGATAATCATCATCATCGGCCTTTTGTATGGAAAGCATTTAGAACATTAAATGCTCAATAAATATCAGTCTCAGTAAAGGCAAGATAGGCTTATATTAGGAGAGATTTTTCTGAAATTCCCAATAGTCAGGTCTCTCTTCTTCAGCTTATTTCTTAAAATGCAAATCTTGATACATGTGATCTTCAACATCTTTCAGTATCTTTCATGTCTAAGCCCTAGCAAGATAAATCAGGACTGCTGCAAGCCTGCAGAAAAGGGCAAGGGCTAAGAAGCTATAGCTGCAAGTCAAACTGAAATTCAACTCAATGCTCATGGAAGTGTCTAAAAACATATGCAAAAGTAATTACAAACAGTAAATTCAATGGCAATAGCAAAACTAAGCTTTTACTCTGTGAAGCACAGTAGTAGTTGCTAATATTATGATATTACAACTTGAAGATGCTAGTGAGATTCTCATTAAAAACTTGGAAGGTTTTTTGTTTGTTTGTTTTTGTTTTTTCAAATCAGAAACAGCAGGAAGAGGAAAAGAGGGGATCTGTATTCTACTCCAGAATTCTAGTAGAAGATGAATCGCAGGCGGGTGGGAAAATCAGTAGTGACAGCTGGAAAAAAGAAAAGTAAGCGGACCAAATCTCTGGGGCCTGCAGGAAGAAAGGATTATTCTGAAAGCTGACCCCAGATGCAAAGAATGACCCAAGTGCTTAACCAGAAGGAGGGCCCATATGTTACCTAACAGTAGGAAGACAGGAAATATGCCTGGTCAGGGATTCTATCAACCCTGCGATTGGATAGTGAATGGAAATGCCCGTCGGAGTTAGAGCTAAGTCTAAATCTTGGCCACGGTTTGCTAGCAATGCAACATTAGGCAAGTTGTTTAAACTCTAAACTTCCTTTCCATGACTATACATTGAGGATAATACTGGTAGTTTCATGGAGTTTCGTTGCACTAAAAAAAGCAACCCCTGTAAAGTGATTAGCATGATTTCTTGCAGAAAGTAAATGTAATAATATTATTTGAAGCGAATGCTGTTTGAAGATGAGATCTCTAAGTAACTCTAAATAAGTAAATATTAATGAAACTATTAACTATAGGGAGAATCTGTGAGCTCTAAACTGACTAATAGCTCTGGACAAAATCATTCATTAAAGATGTTATGCCTTTTCTCTTTTAAATCTTGGCAGTTTATCTTAGATCCTTTTTTATTCTGGTTTGTTGCTCTTTCTCATTACATCCTCATTTGGCACCCCCAAAATCAACTATGGTGGGGTATGAGGTCATACAAAAATGCCTGTGTGCTTCTGGAACTCAGGACCAGTTTCTCTTGATGCCTCATTTAGAAATACCCCCTCTCCCCAACCCACCCTGAGGAAAGTTTCTGCCTGTAGAAAACAGTGTAGACTTTGCTTGTACTGACTGCAGGGTGCATGCCCATAACAAGGCAGGTCAATCATGTACAACCACCTTCCCTATAACTATTAGTAGCAAGCTTATTTACAGCTTCACCTATAACTATTAGTAGCAAGCTTATTTACAGCTTCAAGATAACTGACAAATAAGCATTACCCCCAATAAACAGTTATCTCTTTAGTAGGCCCCTATGCTGCAAACTATGATGACAATACAAAAAAAGGTCCAGAAAATCTGACTTCTGAAATGTGATTTAAATTGGGTTTGAATCCCTTGTGATACGATGCAGAAAAGAAAGCCAGAAGTCTAAATTGCTTAACCTCTCTTGACCTCAGTTTCTTCCTCTGAGAAACAAATTAGTTGAACTACCTGATCTGTTAATTTCTTGCTAATTCAACCATTGTGTGTTCTATGACTGTGGTGGGCACTAAAGGAGCTAAGGACAACTTAATTAAAAGGTTCATTTGTCTCCCAGAATATAAAAATAGATCATTTTAGAGATAGCAGTGTTAGTTTTCAAAAAATAAATAAATAAGTACCCTTAACAAAGATAGTCCTTGATGATTATATCAGTAAAAAGATATAAAATGACATAAGATACAAAATGCCCAAGCACCTAGTTGTGTGTGACATTTTTTGTGATTCATCAGCTATTTTTCATTCACTGATCAAAAATAATTTTATTAACTCTATTTACATCTAGAAATTAAGTGTTCATTTCTCCAAATCCAGAGTATATGATCCTAAAGAAAAAATAAAGGGCAGGGGGAGATGATTAATTGCAGCCCCTCAGTTTTTAGTTAGATGTGAGGAAAAGCAATCAGAAAGTAGATAAATCTTGTATTCCGTTCCTTGTATAACAAAGGACCAAAAGTTGGGTGGCTTAAAACAAGAGTTGATTGTTTCCCAGTTCTGGAGGCTAGAAGTCTAAAAATCAAGGTAACCTGGGACCATGCTCCAAAAGAGAATATTTCCTTGCTTCTTCCTAGCTTCTAGTGTTCGCCAACAATCCTTGGTGTCTTTGAAGTATAGAGGCATGACTCCAGTCACATGGCCATCTTCACACTTCTTCCTTCTGTGTTTCCGCGTCTAAATTTCCCCTTTTTACAAGGACATCAGTCATACTGGATTAGGAGCCTCCCTAATGATTGTATCTTGACCTGGTTAAGTCTGCAAAGACCCTATTTCCAAATAAGATAATATTCTGGGATTAGAACTTCAGTATATCTTTTTAGGGGACATAATTTAACTGATATCAGTATCTCTCCCCTTACAAAAAAGGAAAGAGGGAGGGAAGGAAGGAAGGAAGGAAGGAAGGAAGGAAGGAAAATCAGCAAGTACACAAGATGCAGAGTTTTATCAAAAACCAAGAACAGAGGGGCGCCTGGGTGCCTCAGTTGTTAAGCAACTGCCTTAGGCTTAGGTCATGATCCCAGAGTCCAGGGATAGAGACACATCAGGCCCCCTGTTCAGCAGGAAGCCTGCTTCTCCCTCTCCCACTCCCCCTGCTGTGTTCCCTCTCTCGCTGTGTCTCTCAAATAAATAAATAAATTATTAAAAAAAAAAAAAAACCAAAAACAAACCAAGAACAGAAAGAAAAGTCACACAGGGCTCTTTTCACTTGTATGAAAAGCGTACAGCTTATTGGAACCATCAGGAAATTTGGAGATACTGATTAAGATTCATTATTTTTCCTAGCCAGCTGAGTCAGTATCTTGGGAAATAAAATATTTTAGGAATAAATATTCATGTTCATAATAGCTCAGAATTTTTTCAACCTCACTAGTTTCCAGATACTGTTGTAAATGTTTGACCCATATTAATACATTTAATACCTTCCATAACCTTCAAGGAAGAATTATTATTATTCCCATTTCATATTTGGGGAAACAAAGGCACAAGATATTAAGTAACTTGATCAAAGCCTTACAACTAGTATTAAGTAGCATAACTAGTATTTGAACCCAAGGAGTATGAGCCTGGCCCCAGAAGCTATGGTCTTCCTCACTATGAATAGTGCTTGCTTTTATACCTTTGTTGTGAAACAGGACATGTCGCTATAGAATGACTTAAATGCAAACGCAAATGTACTTTGCAAATACAAAATGACTTAAAAGGAAACCGTCTTGTACATACCAGAGATCATATCAGAGATCAAGTTGTTAAATAGAGAAAAATGAAGGATTACACAAAATATTTTGTGGAAGTCTGGATTGGATTTAATAATAGATTCTATTCCTTAGGGATCTTTGAGCAAATTTTATTAAGAAAATAAGTTTGACCAGCTTTTTTTTTATATCAAAGACATTAAAAGGTCATTATGTTTTGAAAAGATGTTAATTTGAAATAAGAATGTCAAGCACCCGAGAAATAGACCAATAAGCTATTGGTATATTAATATAATGTTATCTAATATCTAATTTCCATAGACTCTCTATTTAACTGTAAATATAAACTATATTTTTCAATTAGAAAAACTCAACATGCATTTGTTTCAATGATGAGGAAAGTTTCCTGAAAAAGCTAAATTTTTTTTTAAATTTTATTTATTTATTTATTTGACAGCTAGAGCACAAGTAGTCAGGGTGGCAGGGAGAGGGAGAGGGAGAAGCAAACTCCCTTGCTGAGCAGGGAGCCCAATGCAGGGCTCAATCCCAGGACCCTGGGATCATGACCTGAGCTGAAGGCAGCTGTTTAACTAACTGAGCTACCCAAGCACCCCTAATTTTCTTTTCTTCAATGATTTGTATCCTAGAGAACATAATTCAATTGGCCAAAAATTTCTTTCTAGTCCTCTTGGTGAAATTAAATCATTTAAAAATAATTATACACTTTTAACATATAGACACAATGAAACATAAATATTACTATTTATTGATTTAATATTCCTTTTAAGTGGTCTTGAAAAATGAATGTATCATTATAACCTTAATGCTTTAAAAAATTATCAAATCTTAAAATTGCAATCTCAACTCTTTTGAGATTTTAGCTTTTTTAAGATTTCTGATTGGGCCAATATATTAAAAGTAAACAAAAATACATTAAGACATGAGAAGCCTTAGCATTGATAATCTTAGAGAAAACCTTAAGCCAATATGTCTAAAGATTACATCCATGACTGCAAGTGAAAGTCCCAAATGCACTGTATCTCTCCTTGTGATCATAGGTTACGCCTGGTTTCTTGATTCTGTTTTATATGACACATGGCCAAACTGAAGTGTCTTCATTTAAGACCCACCTAGATTAAATTTAATTGTACTACTCTTTAATATCATTGTTTATTCTATGGTAAATAGGTTATTACTTTTCATTGTAATGTTATTATTTTTTTCATAAATGTTTTATAAGCAATTATAATTCATATTCGAAAAGTAATGCTCCAGGGGTGCCTGGGTGGCTCAGTGGGTTAAAGCCTCTGCCTTCAGCTCAGGTCATGATCCCAGGGTTCTGGGATCGAGCCCCGCGTCAGGCTCTCTGCTCGGCAGAGGGCCTGCTCCCCCCCCCACCGCCTCTCTGCCTGTCAAATAAATAAATAAAATCTTTAAAAAAAAAAAAAAAAAAAAA